>NC_133358.1:5610793-6210793 GCF_030506205.2 Paramisgurnus dabryanus | reverse complement strand
CAGACTGTGCCACAGTTCTATTGCAATCGAGCTCAGGCCACCTCCCTCAGGCAGTCTCGGGTTCGGTCAAGTGGCGGTAGCCCGGTGCGCTCCCGGCTTCGCATGACCGCTTTATAGACAGATTTAATGACCAACATGTACATAATTAAAGGGGAGTTCGTTTTAATGATCTTTTTGCCCTAAACAAGCCACCAAGTAAAGTTATTTGCGTTTTTCATCTAAGTTAAATACATATTTTCTTAAACATATTTTTAGAAAATATATGCAATGATTTTGTATGACGTGTAAAATTTTGGACTAAAATCTTGTCGCTTTTACAACGTTTTCACCAGCAGGTGGCGCCATATTCAGGTGTTTCGAGTTTGTCGAAATGGTGAATCTTTTTGTCAAAACAATTACTTTACTGTAACTGATTTGAAGCTTTGAAAAGCATCTGTATTTATTGCCCAGTCTCGAGCAGAGTTTAAACCCAGTGACGTTGAAAGACAAAACACCTTTCGTGACAATTAATGACGCCTGCTTAAAAGAATAAGTTCAAGAGAACGATTTGTTTAAAGCGAACAGGTCGAACCAGTACTCCAAATTGGACTGAATCATTTTTAAAACAATGGCGTCTCCAAACAGCTTGATCTAACTTTACTCGATTTCAGGTGTGCTTAACAGTCACCCTGACTCAAAATAAGACAACCCTGCAAGTAAGCTTACAATGGGCCTGTATGGGCATAGCCTAAGGGCCCCGCACAGGTTTGCTCACTGGCGAAACGTTGGCCCCTTAGCGCTGGCCCTGCATGGGCAGCCCTCACTTAGCCCCCAGGAAGCCCTCACATAGAGAAATCCAGAGTTTAATGAACACTGCTGGATTTATATATTGTCCCAATCTTACAGAATGTTAAAAAGTAACAATGAAGCAGAATTAAAAGCTCTGTTATCCCCTCTCTCACCATCTCTGTCTGAAACCTAAAATTGCATTTTTACATCTTATTGGTAGAGCAGAGGTGTCAAGTAACGAAGTACAAATACTTCGTTACCTTACTTAAGTAGCTATTTTGGGTATCTATACTTTACTGGAGTAATAATTTTTTAGACGACTTTTTACTTCTACTCCTTACATTTTCACGCAATTATCTGTACTTTCTACTCCTTACATTTTAAAAATCGCCTCGTTACTTCTATTATTTCGGCTTGTTTGCTTTTTTTCATTCCGGCTTGTCATCGTTAAAAAAACCTATCTTGATAAATTGCATCATCCAGATAAATGCGATTGTGGTTGGATGAGAAGTATAAACATACACCATTCCGACACCCTACTGGTTTGTACGCAATTCCCGCCCCCCAGCTGACTGCAGATGATCAAAAGTTTGTTCGATGCTGCTGCACAGAAAAACATAAAAGAACCGCGAGAGCGATTAGAAAGCATGCGGAGCAGTTTGCTCTCGCGATGCTTTGATATCATCCGCCATCCGTTTGTACAGTAACAGAACGCGGCATTCTGTCTTCAAATGGAAAAGTACGAAATAAAACTCGCGCATCACTTTCAGGTGAGTTCACATTCACAAGCCTGTGTAAATATATAGCTGTCTGCTGACACCAACTCATCTGTGTGATTTAAATAGTGTAACAATACCAATTTATATCATATAACTTCAGTTGTTCAACTTAAATGACATTGTGCTGCGTTGCGTTTTGAAGCATGGCAAAGATATCTATGCTAAAGACATCTGTTGTTTTGTATATGCTTATAACTACCCTAAATTGTATTTGCATTAACAAAACCTACTTAGCTGAATGCTTGAGTGTTAAATCAATCAAACACATAACCATACATACCAACTTTTGCTTTTGTTAATAGACATCAGCTGTTTCCTTAAACCTGACTTTTTGAATTTACTTACAAGAAAGACATTTAGTAATTCTCCTTAATTGCTTGGATTTATACTGACTAAAGTAAAGTATACTAAAGTCCATTAGCTACACAAGTACAGATACAGGAATATAGGCTATAATATATAATTGCATATTTGTATAATTGTAGTTTGTGTTGCTGTCAAAATACAATTATAAATGATAACAATAGCATATTTCTATTCTCACACATACTATAGTTGTGTGAGATTTTGTTGTTTTTTAACTAAAGAGGGCACCACTGTAGAAGTTTTGCCAGCAGCGGCCCTGCTCTGAAGTTTGACTTTTTGCACCATTACCAAGATCTTTATAAATTATCTTGATAAAGAGAGTCCTGTCCACCGGATTTACAGCACCTGAATTCCCCAGCGTTTCTCTTGCCTGCCCGTGACACACACAGATTTTCTGATGCACACCGAGAGGTTTTTTTCTGGCTACGGATCACGCTTCTTGAATGCGATGAACAAAATCGTATGGTATAGTACGATTTAATCTATGCTTTGGATGTATTATGTTCAGGACAAACATAATAGCACTGCAATAAATTGGCTATATTAGGCTATAAATCCACTATAAATTATAAAAAGAGGACGTTTAGTAAAGTTGAAAACAACGTTTACCGCCACCCACTGTGTGACGTCATTAAACCAGGGAATCCGTGTGTCCCCCACGACAAAATAGCCTCATTGACTTTGTATGGGTCTTGTTTCCGTGGTGCCGACACGTAATTTCAACACATTCCGTGCCACCACCACGTAATTCGCTGTTAAGAGGTCGTGTTCATTTCACGCATTTCTGTGAGATCAGGTTGGTATTGTCGTCGTCATCTTCGTGTGGATGTTCCCGTGTTCAGCCTGGATTTCACCACTGCTCACCACTCCACCAACGCCACACTCAAACACCAACTTCCACCATAGTCTTCGCCACCATTGCCAACAACAACAACACCGGACTGTGTTACTTCCGCATTGACTCTTAATACTCTCTCTGTGTTTATATTTAATAAACATTGTGTTTAATTCACCTGCATTTGCTTCCGCTCATTACGTGTCATTACAGTATTTAGTAAAAAGGAACAGTATGTAGGATTGTGGCCAAAACTGGTATTGCAATCACAAAACTTGTGGCTAAAACTGGTACTGCAATCACATAATTGGTGGCCAATACCCAAAATAACAACATAAACATCAGTTGAGGGCTGCAACTCCACTTTTTAAAATGACAATATCCTGGCCAGACCACTGTTGTCAGTGATATAAGTATTTGAAATGAAAATGATTTCTTAATGCCTAGTGACATATCAGGGCCATTTTATGATTAATTGATATACATTTCTTACATACTGTTCCTTTAACACTTGTATTAAACTTGAACTCAACTTTCATACAAAGATGGGTTCAAGTTAACTACAAGTGGTACCTAAATAAATTTTTTAAAGTGCCCATATTATAACTGCTTTTCCACAAGTTATATAGGTGTATGAGTTCCATAAAGCATGTTTCAAAAGTTGTTTGCTCGAAATAGCTTGTAGGAAAAGATTGTTACCCATCTCTAGTAGCCTTTGTTTCAGTGCATTTCAGATTGTGCCGTTTTGAGCTGGTCATTACATATTTATGAGCTACTGCTCTTTTGATCACGCCCCACTACTAACGTCATGTGACCGTGCGCGTGCTCAGTGGTATCGTGAGCAGTACAGACCATACTGTGTTATTATTTTTATATATTATTATTAACGGTTTATGTTGCCAACAGACAAATCAAGCAGAAAAGTGTCACTTATAAGTACACTCCAGGAGAAGAAACTCATGACACACAAAGATTCCAGAGTAAATTGTGTTGTTGCAGTCTCAACAATACACTCGTTTTCCCTGGACAATGCTAACATATTCCCGTTATAAAACATCTTCAAATGCATTATTTTCGCAAATGACAGAAATTTAGACCCGGCGGGGGATGTATACTGCTTGTGGGCCGCGTGCTAATTGCTAGAAGCTAGCGGGAGGTCCGGACCGTAAAGTTATAAGAGACTCGGGGGTACGTTGGCCTCGTCAGAAAAGCAGGATCGGTAAGGCCCGGTCTCGGTTAGTTTGGCAAAACACTTTTAGTTTGGCAAAGCATTATTACTTAGTTCATGTAGAATTGTAAAATAAAGCTGTTTAATATTTTTTTAACTTTCGAAACCACGCTGCAAACTATATAGCCTGCAAAAAATATTTATATAGCCTACGGTTTACAAACAATAACATATACATTTAAAAGGTATAATTGACAGCATTAGCATCAATGTATGATCTCTGTTTTGAGATACAGATACTCTAGCATCATAAATGTAGTATTTTCTGACAGAAGATGACAATATGCCAAATATAACGTGACTTCTTTCCTTTTGTGTTGATATAACGATCGCGAATCAAATCCAGTCTGTTTCAGATGTGTGAATAATCCATGAAAGTCCAATAAAATGCATTCAATGACCATTTTTGTCCACAAATGCGTATAATCCGTGAAAGTTACATAGTCTGTTGTTTACATCAGATTTCGCATGAACGTCTCATCGCCTACAATCTGAGGACAATTTGCGTCGTAACACACTGTATATGAGATCACATTTTAGGTTTAAATAAACACGCGTTTAAACTTTGTTTTTAAAAGTAGGCGGGAGTATAATCCATAATATCCAAATAGCGCTGTTATTTCCGTGAGCCATGATAACAGCATAGAGGGTATCAGTGAAGTTACTGCTCTGTGCTCTCTAGCTACCTGGTGGGTGGAGACCTGCAAGTGGGGTGGTGGGCGGGAAAATTCAAACGGAATGTGACGAAATGGCTAATTACGTCACTTCGGAGCTGAGTTTGAACTTGCGCAATCTGGGACTCAAGGCAGAGGACATTCAGAAACCTGTATCTCACTCAAAACAGCATGGATGGATTTTTTTCCAAGTTTGTATGCATGTGGAAGCATCAGAGACAAAATAACACCCCAAAACCCAGAAAAAGTGAGTTTATCATTATATGGGCACTTTAAATATATTTTTAGCACATTTTAGTTCATATTTATGGTGTCTCAAAATAGCACAGTGAAGTACACTTAGATGATCTTAAGAACATCTTAAGAAGTACTAAAGAAGAATTTTTAGTATATTGAGTACAAAAATAGTGTGCGAAAATAAAGCACTTTAAGTACACTATGGAAGTGTACTACTTTTTACCTGGGTCTGTAGCAATCAAGGATATGAAACATGGGTAGGTCATTCATATAAAATACACCAGAACAAAAATCTGCTTGAGTGGAACTCTTCTTAGAATGGGTGGATGTGCAGCTTGATCTGTAAACAGAATGTGATCGCATCAGAATAGCGAGTGATAAAGTAATTTCACAACAAGGAAGCAAGAAGTGAGAGTCAAAAAAGTTTATTTCCTGGTTGAGGCAAGGCAAGGCAGGGCAAAGAAATAGAAATAAGAAAACAAAAAAAAATCAAAGATACGTGAATTTAAAATATAAAAAAGTGATTTTAACCCTCTGGGGTCTAAGGGGTTTTTAGGGGCCTGGGGAAGTTTTGACATGCACTGACATTTGTGCTTTTTTCAGTTGCTTAAAAACATATTAATGGCAAAAGTCTCATAACACTGTGTTCATCACAAACTGGGCTACAATATCATATAATGAACATGTATGTACATGTTTGTATTTTTGAGAGAAAAATGTTTATGAGTGGTTTTTGAAAAAGCTAAATTTTTAAGTCACTGATATAACTCCACAAAACTCATTCTAAACATGTTTCCCAAGACTTTCCAAACTGGATCTAGTAGTCTAGAGTTTTTTCTTCAAAATGATGTGAAAATCATATGGCCTACTCAATCACATAAAGCAAGATATTGATTTACAATTTCTAAGACACTTTTGCTTGGGAAAGGCTGTATGCGTGGAGCCGGGAAAGCTCCTGAATAATCAGTGATTGACAGCTGAGAGACAAAAGAGTTGAATAATGAGCCACATAATGAGCCTTGTGGGGATGTTCAACAGGAATGTAACTTTCTCTGTAGTAAAACCATGATAAGGTTTACTTTTCAATATAATGTAAATACACACACACACATATTTATATATATATTTCTATTGAAATATTTTCTATTAATTTCACAAGTATAAGTTACCTTTTAAAAACCATAGTAGCCTAATCATGGTAAACATACTGTTTGGCCATCGTAAAATGAACACACTTCAACACAGGGTTATGCTGCATTTACACCAACTGCGGTAAGGGCGTGAAGCGCGAGTGATTTCAATGTTAAGTCAATGTGAAGACGCGTTGACGCGCGTCAGGAGGTCCCGCGGCGCGGAAGAGGCGTTCGGCGCGGAAGACGCGTTTCCGCCTCTTTCGCGCGTGAAGCTCGGGCGAAAGGCGCGAATTGAGCGTTGTGCGCGGTACGCGGGGTAAGCGCGAATGGTGCTTTTTGTGAATATAGCGGTTCACGCGAATTTGCGGCTGACGCCCGAGTTGAAAAATTTGAACTTTGGCGGAATTTCGCGCCGCGTTAACCAATCAGGAGCCTGCTTGCTGCTGTGGTGGCAGCCCCGCCCGGAGTCACTCACTCAACCAAGGCTTGATATTGTCCATAAGCAGACACCCGGAGCTATACGACACAAGTTCTTATTTCTATAGAGGACAGGAATAAAAAGGACCTCGCTTGGAAGAGTGTCAGTGAGGACATTGGGCAACCTGGTGATTGTAATACACACTTCACTTTTGAGTAACGTGACGTTTATCGACCCGTGTCGTTTATTTTCCCCATAGTAAGGTTACCAAATACAAACTGGTAACTCTCTCGATAAATGCACAATCAACATCAGTCATTTTGCAAACAGGCAACCGCATAGCACTTGCCCCTCCCACAAGAAGCGGAGTTTGCCTCTGACGCGCGTCAAATGCTTGGTTTTTCCGCGCGTCTACTCCGCTCTACACGCGCGAATGCATCCAAATTGTTCAAGCGGCAAACCACGCGCGGTAGACGCGATTTTGACGCCCAAACCGCGTTTGGTGTAAACTCAGCATAAGTGTTTGGTTGGCCAGCGAGAGGTTTACTTTTGTGCAGTAAAAAGCTCAAAAGAACAACTGCCTATCGTTGTCTGGACTCTTATTTGTGTATTTGTAATCATTATAGTAGAAACACAACAAGGGACACGCGTGGTAAACTTATCAATGTTTGTTTACAGCCGCCGCCATTACCTTACGTGTTGATCATGAAAGCAGTGAATGTGTGCACATGCGAGTGATCCTGTGTTTAATAAACTTGCTGTACGGAGATATGCGCTTAGACGCAACTAAATAAGGATTGTACTGTTTGCAATCGCGTATTTTATAAGAATACCAAAAAGCGCGTCGAGTTTCCTGACTCGCGTGTTTGTGTATGTGCGTTCCAATTGCGTGAACTGTTTGACGGAAGAACAAAGAAAACACTCGCGTCTGGAGATACTGACACACATACGCAAGTAAATAAGGATTTAGATGTCATGTTTGGTGCAATCGGATGGAACAACAAGGAATGGAGAGACTGGATTGTGGATTGCATATCCATTGACTGCAGGAGGCACGAGTCATGCATATGGATGTTTCTGCTCATTCACTTCAATGGCGCGGGGGTGTGGCGATCCGATCTCATTACAGATAATGAGGTAACTGGCGAAATACGGTACTTCTCCTCCTTCTCATACAGTTTACACCGAATGACAATATCTGTTTTCAATATCACTTACATCATTTAAAAGGAGACATTCCAAGCATTATGTAGACATTTATCTTTTGTTTCTACAACAAGTATTCGTTAAGTTACAGTTTATTTTTCTGACGCGTTTCTGAAAGGACTTCACTGAGGGAGAGAACAGAACGTGCATCATGTTTATTTTCTTAATTTTGCGAAAAGCACAACATTCTGTTTTTATTGGGAGTTGACAGAAAAAAACTAGACACTTTAACGTTTTAAATGATGTATAAATCATATCTGTATGTCAAAAATCAGCAGAGTAATTTAAATCTCTTTGCGGAGTGATTGAAAAATAAAGAGTTTGCGGCGCCCGCGCCACTGTCGACCCCAGAGTGTTAATAAAAAACTGTTTAAATGTGTGAAAAGAATAAAACAGGAATACAAGTATAAAACAGTTAAAAATAACAATAAAAACAAGAGAAATAAAAAGAATTAAAATAGTGCATATAAAATATAGTGCAATCAGTTCGGACGCAGCATAGTGCTCATTCAGTAAATGCGTAGCTAAACAGATGTGTTTTGAGTCTGGATTTGAATGTGACTACTGTTGGAGCACATTTGATCTCCTCTGGAAGCTGGTTCCAGCTGCGACTGACATAATAGCTAAAAGCTGACTCTCCTTGCTTTGAGTGAACCCTTGGTATTTCTAGCTGATGTGATCCTAATGATCTGAGTGATCTGTTGGGTTTATATTCAATGAGTATATCAGCAATGAATTGAGGTCCAAGTCCACTGAGTGATTTATATACCATTAATAATAGTTTAAAATCAATCCTAAATGTAACTGGGAGCCAGTGTAGAGACCTGAGGACTGGTGTGATATGTTCATATTTTCTGGTTCTGCTCAGAATCCTGGCAGCAGCGTTTTGAATGAGCTGGAGCTGTCTAATGGTCTTTTTGGGAAGGCCAGTGAGGAGGCCATTACAATAATCCACCCTGCTGGTGATGAAAGCATGCACACGTTTCTCTAAATCTTGTCTGGAAACAAAGCATCTAATTCTTGTGATATTTTTGAGATGATAATATGCTGATTTAGTTATTGCTTTGATATGACTACTGAAACTAAGGTCAGACTCCAGAATCAAATCAAGATTCCTGACTTGATTTTTAGTTGTTTGACCCCTAGCGTCAAGGTATGCATTCACCTTGGGAACTTCATCTTTGTTTCCAAACGCAATGACTTCGGTTTTCTCTTTGTTTAACTAAAGAAAGTTTTGGCACATCCAACTGTTAACTTCATCAATGCATTTGCACAGGGAGTCAGGGGCTGTAGTTGTAAGGGGATAGAGCTAAGTAGATCTGAGTGTCGTCTGCATAACTGTGATAGGCAATTTGGTTCTCTCTCATTATTTGGCTTAGTGGGAGCATATACAGGTTGAACAGGAGTGGCGCAAGAATTGAGCCTTGCGGGACTCCGCATGTCATGGATGTCCACTCAGATTTATTGCCACCTATACTTACATAATAACCTCTCCCTTCTAAGTATGATCTGAACCATTTTGGGACCATCCCAGAAAGCCCAACCCAGTTTTCCAGCCTGTCAAGAAGTATGTTGTGATCGACAGTGTCAAAAGCAGCACTGAGGTCGAGTAGCACCAGCACTGATAGTTTGCCTGTGTCTGTATTGAGGCGAATATCATTTATTATCTAGCGCTGTCTCTGTACTGTGGTCCGGTCAGAAACCAGATTGAAAAATGTCAAAGTAACCACTAGAAATTAAGAATTTGTTCAGCTGATTGAAAACCACTTTTTCAATGATCTTGCTTATGAAAGGAAGATTTGAGATTGGTCTGTAGTTGCTCAACACAGTGTTATCCAAGTTGCTCTTTTTCAGGAGGGGCTTAAAAACTGCAGTTTTAAGGGACTTTGGAAACGTCCTAGAGATAAGTGATGAATTTACCACTTCTAGGAGATCTGCTTCTAAACAGTTAAAGACACTTTTGAAAAAAGATGTTGGGAGTGTGTCAAGGGCGCAGGTTGATGTTTTAAGATGCTGTACTGTTTCTTCCAAAGTTTTACCATCAACTGCTTCAAAATCAGACATCGTAACTACTTTCTGATGTTGTGGTCTTACTTATCCGACCCCGGCGCAGCTCAAGGATGTGCTGATCACCTTCCTGATATGATTGATTTTCTCAGAGAAGAAGTAAGTAAACTCACTACATTTGCTGTCTGAGAGCATTTCACTTGGAATGTGACTTGGGTGGTTTGTTAGTCTCTCTATAGTAGCAAAAAGAGTGCGTGTGTTATTTATGTTTCTGTTTATAATATTTGAAAAGAAAGTCGGTCTAGCTTTGCCTAGTTTCAGACTGAAAGCACGAAGGCTGTATTTATAGATATTGTAATGGACTACAAGTTTTGTCTTCCGCCACATGCGCTCAGATTTTCTGCATTGTCTCTTCATATTATGCACAGTTGTTGAGTTTCTCCAAGTTTTGCCTGCCATTTTTCTTCCTGACTTTTACAGGAGCAATATCATCGATTGCACTCTTAACTTTCGAATTAAAGGAATCAAGGAGAAAATCAACAGTCTGCAGATATGCTTGGTGTTAAAGATATAGCCTTCATAAATAGCACACTGGTGTTCTCATTTGCATCTCTTTTTGACAGACACAGATCTAGTTTCAATAGTAGGAGAGATCAATATATCAAAGAAAATACAGAAATGATCAGACAGTGCTACATCCTTAATAACAATTGATGAAACAAATGTTTACACCCTTACTGATAATTAAATCTAGAGTGTGTCCACGATTGTGTGTGGGTCCATGTACATGTTGAGTCAGATCAAAAGTATTTAAAACAGCTGTGATATCTTTTGCCATAATGCTTTCTGGCTTATCTATGTGAATGTTAAAATCTCCAGCAATAGCAAAACAGTCAAACTCTGAGGAAATTGTTGATAACAGTTCTGTAAAGTCCTCAACAAATGCTGGAGAGTATTTTGGGGGCCTGTAAATAATAATAAGTAGAATGCGTGGGGTACCTTTCAACACAATACCTAGATATTCAAAAGATGGGTAATTCCCAAATGACACTTGCTTACATTGATAGACATCTTTAAAAAGAGCAGCTACACCTCCACCTCTCCTAGAAGTTCTGCAGACACTCATAAAAGTAAAGTTATGAGGGGCTGTTTCATTATGGACTGTTGCACTGTAGCTTTCTTCTAGTCATGTTTCATTTAAAAACATAAAATCCAGGTTGTTTGTGGTTATTAAGTCGCTGTCTAGAAGTGATTTATTTTTAAGTGAACAAATGTTTAAAAGTGCTAACTTAACAGTACTATTTTTTTCCCTAACAGAAATCTTAGTTTGACATGTAACAGGCAGCAGATTAGATTGATTTGCCACAAGGTTTGATAAAGCCTTGGACTTTCTATCATGTAATAAAACAGAAATAGAGAAAGATATAGGCACACTGGGTTCCTGCTTGTTCTTTATACAACTGATAAAAGTATTAGTATTATCATAGCAGGGACCCGACACACATCACTGAGAGCCTTTATCTGCTGGTTTTGGTTCACCTACAGCAGATGGAGGAGGGTGTGTGCCTTGGTGTTGTGTCAGAGACCAAAGAGGTCTCACAGGACGAGGAGGGGGAGCTGGGTTCACTAGCTTTGGTGTTTGTGGGGCTTGCCGTTTTCTGGTTGAAATCTGGGGGCTCGCAGCAATAGAGTGGGATAGTTTAGTTCCAGCATAAACCAGTTCCTCCATTTTTCTGGAGAAGGTCAAATGCGGGGATGCTGGAGAGAGGAATGACATATCTAGTGAGGAGTCCTGTTGCTCTTATGTGACCGGAGGCTGTGATATGTTTTCCTGGTTTCCCTGGGTGTTTTCCAGAAAGTCGTCCTTGGGTACTGAATCTTGGAGCAGTTCTAATCTGACACAGTCTGACTGTGGTGAGCTCTGTGGGCAGGACTCAGCTGAGATTGTGTCCATTAGCAGTGGTTGTTGTGGCTGCGTAGTGTTATCTCTGTCCTTTTGGGATATGGTTGGCATGTCCATTCAGGTGCTGAAGAGAAGTCCTGTGGTCATTCATATTCTGTCCAGGTGTGTGTGTGTGTGCCATTCAGGTTAAGTGAATTGGCACACACTGCTGAATGATGATGAAGGGAGAAATAGATATTGTCCTTTAGCACTCTTGCACCCAGTTTGTTTGGGTGGATGCCATCCTGTTTAAACAGTTGTCTCTGACTCCAGAAAAGATTGAAGTTGTCAATGAAGTTCAGTCCCTTTATGTTGCAGGTTTTTTTGGAAGTGATCCACTAATGAACGGCTGAACTTTCACTGTTCTGAGTGTTTCAAAAAGTTTGATGAAATCCCTCTTAAGGAGTTCAGATTGCTCTTTGTGAATATCATTCTTCCCCACATGAATGACAACTCGATTTACAGTCTTATGTTTCATCAGAATGTTCTGAAGTTCTCTGTTTACATCAGAAACAGTTGCTTGTGGAAGGCAATTGAATCCCTGTTTCTAATGTTTCTGATAATTGAGTCACCCAATATCAGAGTTCTGGGCTCGGATGCGCTCTGCGCTGAGTGCCGCAGTCTGCTCGATCTTGAGCGGCAGTTAGCATCAGTGTTAGCTGCTGGCTGATTTGACTGGTGTTCAATTACATTTATCACATTTGGGGATTCCTCACTCATATTCATTAATACTTCAAATCTTTTATCAAGATGTATAGGTGGTGGTAGAAACAGAGGCGGTTCTAGACAAATTTCACTAGGGAGGCCAAGGAGGGGCCAGTGTTTTACCAGAGGGGCACATAAAAAAATGGCAAGAAATTATATTTAAAGGTTATAGGGGTGGTTACAGGAATTAGTTTAAGACAGGACTAGGCCTTAGTTTAATTAGGAAATATAACTAGTTTTAACAAACATGCCTTACTAAATACATTACTTGTGTGCATTTTGAAGCAAAACAAAGGGCACTGGAGTATTTTAAAATATGGCATAGCAAGTTGTTTTCAGTTTGGACCGCTTTTACATTTATTTTAGTCTAGGCCTAGTCTAATCCCTTTCCGGGAAACTGCCCCGTAAACTTTATTTTACTTTACAATCATATAAATATTTATTTAATACAAGAGTGAGTGCAGGTGCAAAAGGGGAGCTGGGCTCTTTTCTAAAGCCCCCCAACTGAAAAGCATGCAAGCCTACTCAATAAACTTTATGAAATGCAAACTTTTATAAAGACAAACGTATGTTTAAGTTTACATATAAACACACATTGCTAGACAGTTAGGGATCACAATCTAATTAATATTTAAAATAATATATATTTTAAATTGTAAACATTTTTATATGTAACATTTAATTATATTCCTCCAATTTTATGCACGTATATGTAAGAACATAATTACAGCACTTTTTACAATGTGTAAACTTTAAAAAGTTAGCGAGGTGTTGGTTTTGCCGGTTGTTGATGAGTAACAGCTGTGAATGATCAGAACGCGCTTAAGTAGCCACGTCACAGTAGAACAAGTGAACAGTGTCCCAATGTCAAGTAAGCTAGAGTCCTTACCAGTGCCCAAACCTGCATACACATCCTCAACATCGGGAGATTGGGAACAAATTAAGTCACTCGCCGAGCAGCAACCGCAGGCGGCTACAGTGAATGGGTGCGCCGCTCTAATTTGCCCGCGTAGAACATTGCGTCGCATTAGTTCCGCTTTTGGCGCTCACGTGTAAAATCTAAATAAATGTATACTTTTTTATTTGGTCAGCACGGGGTGGCCACAGGGGTGGCCAGGGACATGTCTACAGAGGCACGGGCCACCCTTGGCCTCCGTGTAGAACCGCCACTGGGTAGAAAGTCAGTTTTTGCAATCCTTGTCATAGCTGTATCTGGGGTAGAGGAAGATTTTGGGTCTTGCTCCCTGCTTGTACCATTGATTAGTGTGTTGATCATTAGATTCATGGGACTCACCGGCTGTATGCTGAGGGCGTCCATGATGACGAAGCTCTGTTGTGTGTTCTGTCTGGTTTGGTAGTCCTCTAAGTAACTTTGTTTCAAGAACAGCAATCCTTTGTAAAAGTCTGTGGCAGTTTGTGCAGCAAGTAGATTTTTTATGAGGCATTTCTTTTTCTTATCCTTTTGAATGAAGGCAGCTGGGTTTTTCCTTCTGGAATATAAGCTTATTGTGGTGGGAGGCTAGACGGATGAAAAATTTATGTACCAGCTCAGGTTAGCTGATAAAGTAGCATCAGAGTATTTAAACATTTGTGCTTGCCTTTGAGTTGCAGGATGACCCTCCTGCAATCGCGCATCACTTTTGTTTTGATTGTAGCATCACATGTTTAACAAAGGGTCCCTTGACTGAAGCAAATGTGATATGCATCCATATGTTTGCTCTTTATCTCTTCTCTCAGACCAGACGCGAACTTTCCTCTACAGTTTATGACATACGCAGCACGCAGATGTCCCGCTACGGTGGCTCAACGCAAGCCATTCAGCGTTTGACATCAAAATACCGCGAGACCAGACTTCTCCATATGCATTTAATTCGCTCTCGCAGTACTTTGATTTCATACGATTGCTCTGCGCAGCGCCAAATGAAGTCCCTCAGTTGTGTGTGTGCGTGTAACCTCGCGACCACAGATTCTATCCATCGCCCTCTGACACTTTCGTCTCGTTTTTATTTGACGAATAAACAATGTAGCAGGTAACGTTTAGTGTCATTTAAAATGTAGTGGAGTAAAGAGTACAAATACCCGATCAAAAATGTAATTGAGTAGAGAGTAAAAGTTGCCTATATTTTTGATACTCAGTACAAATACAAAGTAGCCCAAAAAATACTTAAGTACAGTAACGAAGTACATTTACTCAAGTACTTTACACCTCTGCTCCCCATCCAGTGAAAATGAAACAAATGGAACCTTGAGGGCAAATTGCAATTAAATATTTTATTGTGTGGTGTGATTTGTATGATGAGTAACACTGAGCACTGGCTAGCAATCTACTGGGTTTCTCTAGAAATATTTCAAAACAATCTATAATGCAAACTGTCTTTTCAAAGCAACTGTTTCGAAATGCATATGGAAGAGATTTTCTTAAGTATTCTCTGTCAGGCCACAACACTAGACTTGGCACCAGTCTACAATGCATCACATTAATACAGTGTTTAAAGAGCTTTGAAACAGTGGTTGAGTCAATGTCAAAATAAAAAGCCAAAAATTCAAAGGACAAGTTTATTCTAAACTTCATTAAAGTTAAGATGTACTGCTGAAGACCTGTTAAACAAGATTTAAGTGTGAGAAAAGGAGCCACAATATGAAAAATTGTCATGAGAATTGAAAATGTTGATAAACCAGTGAGAGTATTAACCCTTTTATCATCGTTATTCAAGCTCATTTCATTCAGTGTAGTCCTATAATTTTTTTCCTTTAACAACATATTTTCAGTCCTCAGATCTTGGCATTCTTGCTCAAGAGATTGGGTGTGTTTAACACAGGTTTCAGTGCTGCATGGTGGAGTTGCAGGATCACCCTTATGGAGAACAGGCTGGACATAATTTCCAGGTTCTTCATGGGTAGATTCCTTCAAGGGCTCAGTGGTGGGAGTTTGGTCTGCAGGAGGATCCTTGTTGCTGTCTTGGAAACAATCGGTTGATGCTCTGGTAAAAACACAAAAGTAGTAGATTAAGGGAATATGTATACACAACTGATATCCATTTTTGTCAATCACTCTCTGTTCTCTGCAGTATATACTAGCTTTTATTAGTACGTAAATATATTTTATTTGTATAGCACATTTGCACCATAATATATATTATTGATAGCCTACTAGATAAATATTGACAATGACAGTGACAATCACAGGCATAGTCAGTTGCTGCCAAATGCAAGTCGGTAGAGGTGTGTAATAATTTTTAAACCAGTCACAGATGTTTTTTTAGCTCATTGGTTGTTTTAAACCTACAATGAATTGTGCGAAAACCTTTTTGTTTATAATTTTAAAGTCCACGGAAGTGGGGTTGAACATGTTAAGAAACTTTATATATATTATATATATAAACTGATATATTCACCTGGGAGGGATGGCTTTCGCAGATATATTATCTTCTGTAGCTTTGCTTTCTGTCGTCTGTTGAAAACCTCCAGTCTCATTTTTCTTTTCCTCTCCTCTGGAGATGGAACGTTGTTGAAAATAGATGGAACAAAGTCCGGACTCAAGGGATTATCTCTCTTTCTCCCTACAAAATAAATAGAAACATTTCAGTATCGACCTCTGGTTTTGTTTACTACGTTAGCACTTGTTAACTTACATGACATTGTTAGCCCCACGAATTGCATGCTCTTATTATACTGATTAGAAACCACAATTATAGCCTATTACATAATGAAGATACTTATGTTCAGTAACTTACTTGATATGAAGTGATCGCTGCACAAGCAGAATCCAACGGCTGGGGGGTCTTTCAGTCTTGTTTTGCTTGCTTTTGGCTCTTTAATGACTCTGATCCACTTAGCTTGCCTCTCCGCAACTTTAGGAATGTGGTAAAACAACGTACCTTTCTTTTTCCCTCGTTTATTTGTGCAATCTGGTGCACAACAGTAATCGACCATGTTTAGCCTCCTTCACCACAACAGTCTGCCAATCTGCTGAATGCTGCCAAAATGGAGGCGCGCACTGTTTCCTGTCACGTAACTACGTCATCCCCGGAACTCTATATCCCCAGTGGAAACAAGTTTAGACATTACAATCAAAGGTGTGCATGGCATGCCACTCCAAACCTGCTCTCCGACCAAATTATTCCCCAGAATGACAGATATTCCTTCCACTGGAAGAGCTGGTCTCACACCCAATTCAACTTCACCTTGAATTACATGAGACTTCAATTTTCAAAGGTTTTATTTGAGAAGGGCAATACCGATTCCACCGTATCTCACTAACTTTCGGAACTTTCTCACCCTGTGGAAGTGATACATGACCATAAGAAACAAAAGGTGAAAAAACGGAATTTGAACAGATGGTCTTTTCAACTTCAACATAAGGCATAACACCTGTTAGCTCTAAACCACCTTTCATGGGAACAGCGACCGCAAATGTCGTAGGATTGGACAAGCTATAACGGTTGCAATATTTTGCCTTAAGTATTGGGCAATCTTTTTTCCAGTGACTGACTAAGACTATAATTACAAATTAACGACAACTCAGGTTTACCAGCAAATTTTGTATTTACATAACTGGAGTCATTGACATATTTAGAGATTGAATCGACGTTACAACATTTTTACCTGTGTGTTCATTTTCCAACCGGCCAACATCAAAGGAGGATTAAGGAATTAACTCATTTGCATCAGCCAAAACTGCTGCTTCAGCTACAGTAGACACATTTACCCTCTGCAATATAAACAGCCATTTGACTTGAAAGGATATTTTTAAACTTCTCTAAAACTAGTAAATTGATCAGATCTTCGAATTATTCAACAGCCGAACCAGTACATCAACGAGTGAAACACAACTCTAATTCATACACTAATTCTATGTGTGTTTGAGTGAAATGTTTTCTAAGCCCACAAAACTTCTGGTGATATGCCTCTGAAACCATTTCATATGCCTTAAGAACAGCACTTTGAACATTATCATAATTCTGAGTCTCAGCCCGCTCAACGCAGAGTAAACTCTTTGAGCCTTACCAGTCAGAACACATTGCAACATTAAAGGACAAGTTCGGTATTTTAGACTTAAAGCCCTGTTTTCAGATTGTTTATGGTGAAATAGAATGGTTTTGACTGAAATTTCGACATTTTCGGCTGCCCTGAGAATTTTCGCGTGTTTGTGTTTCAGCTCAGACCTCTACAATGGGTTTAATGGTGCACTGGAACAATCCTTCCTAAAATGCATTAAACTTTCGTTTACAAAGACGTGAAACTCACCGAGTGGTCAGGGGTGTTCACTGATATGCTCACACAAAAATCGCTGCAAAAGATGCTTTCCAACAGCTGTTTTAGCATTCGTTGTTAACTTGTGGACCTATTTTCCCAAACGCCTCACACCCGTACATTCTTCCGCTTAGAGCTTGAATAATAAACACTCCAGCCCAGGTGGTGGCGCTAATCCGCCTTTGCCAATTGCAAGAATAGAAACAAAGTTCCTGGCGCGGAGTAATACCGTACCTCACAGCACATCTAATACATGTCAATGGAGTTGGTAAAAACTACGATAAAACCTGTTGGAATACGTCTTTTGGAGCGATTTTTGTGTGAGCATACCAGTGAACACCCCTGGCCACTCGGTGAGTTTCACGTCTTTGTAAACGAAAGTTTAATGCATTTTAGGAAGGATTGTTCCAGTGCACCATTAAACCCATTGTAGAAGTCTGAGCTGAAACACAAACACGCGAAAATTCTCAGGGCAGCCGAAAATGTCGAAATTTCAGTCAAAACCATTCTATTTCACCATAAACAATCTGAAAACAGTGCTTTAAGTCTAAAATACCGAACTTGTCCTTTAAGGTGCGCTCAGATTCAGGCCATTTTTGCTTATCAGCAACCCGTTCAAATAACACAAAAACGTATACACATCATCCTCATTGAATGAATGCATCAATCGCAAATTTGCTGCTACATTAACCCTCTGGGGTCTAAGGGTTTTTTAGGGCCCTGGAGAAGTTTTAACCTGCACTGACATTTGTGCTTTTTTCAGTTGCTTAAAAACATAATAATGGCAAATGTCTTATAACACTGCATTCAGCACAAACTGGGCTACTATATTATATGATTAACATGTATGTACATGTTTGTATTTTTGAGAGAAAAATGTTTATGCGTGGTTTTTGAAAAAGAAAAAAATTTAAGTGACTGATATAAGTCCACAAAACTCATTCTAAACATGTCTTCCCAAGACTTTTCAAAACAGGATCCAGTAGTCTAGAGTTTTTTCTTTAAAATGATGTGAAAATCATTCTGCTTACTCATTCACATAACACAATATATTGATTTACAATTTCAAAGTCACGTTTTGGTTAGGATGGCAATATGCAAGGAGGCTGGAAGCTCTTGAATAATCTGTGATTGACAGCTGAAGAACAAAACAATTGCATAATGAGCTGCATAATGAGCCTTTAGGCAGGAATGTGAAGACGCTATTATTGTTACGTGTTTGTTTGTGAAAGCAACACAAAAGAAATGCCTTCCCATGCATGATCCTGCGTTAAATAAACTTACTGTGCAGAGATATATACGCGAATAAACTGGGTTTTAGATGTGTTTAGATGCGTCTTAAGACAAAGTGGGTCAAATATGAGGCATTGTGTGTTTGTGTTTGTGTGTGCGTTTGGCCGTTGATCGCGTCTGACGGAAGCACAAAGAAAACATAAGCGCATGGAGATAACTTTTATTTACAGGCGAGAGTAACCAAGTAGTTGTGATGTTTGCAACCGTCTTTTATAAGAATACCAAAAAGCACGTCAAATGAGGCATCGTGTGTTTGTGTGTGCATTTGGACATCGTGTCACACAGACGAAGCACACACACTTGCATCTTTTATAAGAATACCACAAAGCGCGTCAAATATGAGGCATCGTGTGTTTGTGTGTGAGTTTGGACATCGATCCCATCACACTGACGAAGCACACACACTCGCGTCTGTCTGGAGATTTAGGCGCGAGTAAACAAGTATGTGATGTGTGCAATCACATCTTTATAATGATACCACAAAGCGCTTCAAATATGAGGCATTGTGTGTTTGTATGTGCGTTTAGACGTCGTTCGAGTCACACTCGCGTCTGGAGATAACTTTAGTATCAGTCACGAGTAAACAAATAGATGTAATGTTTCCAGCACTCGGATTAAAACTCCACACAGCAGTGAATGGCTGCAGAGACGGAATGTCCATTGACTGTGGGGTTGACTAATGAATATGGATGATCTCTGCTCTTCTCTTCAATGGAGTGGGGCGTGGCTCATCATAGATAATGAAGCAACAGAAGAAAGACGGTACATCTCCCTCTTCTAATACAGTTAACAACGAATTACAATATTTGTTTTCGATTTCACTTACATCTTCCAAAAGCAGACATTCCAAGCATTATGTAGACGTGTATCTTTTGTTTCTATGACAAATATTCGTTAAGTTAGTTAATTTTTCTGACGTGTTTCTGAAAGGACTTCACTGAGGGAGAGAGAACAAAACGCGCATCATGTTTATTTTCTTAATTTTGCGAAAAGCACAACATGCTGTTTTTATTGGGAGTGGACAGAAAAAAACGTCTCGGTTACGTATGTAACCCTCGTTCCCTGAAGGAAGGGAACGGAGACGTCACGTCGTGACCGACGAATTGGGAACTCGCTTAGAGAGACCAATCTGCTTCGTACTACTAAAACGCCAATGAACTTGGCATTGAGATATTTGCATAATGCTGGCGCCGCCCCACCAGGTGCGTATATAAGCAGCAGGTGCAAATATGGAAATTAGCTTCATTTCGCTGAGAAAGCCGGAAAGTGTGACCGGCCGATAAACAGCAGGGAGCAGCCCTGTGGCGACGGGACGTGACGTCTCCGTTCCCTTCCTTCAGGGAACGAGGGTTACATACGTAACCGAGACGTTCCCTTTCAGTCGGTCACTACGACGTCACGTCGTGACCGACGAATTGGGAATCCCTACCAAAACGCCACTGAGGGCTGACCTCTTCCAGTGTCTGCGTAAAGCCCTCCGGTTCCACTTAAGGATAAGGAGAATTAGGTTTTAAGGCAGAAGGCCGGGCACTAGATGTTCCTTTAACCCCACAGTAGTGCCAGCGACTGGGAAGCGCCCTATCTGAGCGGTATAGGGACGCTGCGGAAGCCACCGCCCCATTAAGGGCTATTGGTGGGCGAAAGTCAACCGTAGTTGAGGTATAAAAGACAGCCGTGGCTGTGTAAGCAAAGCAGTGCTTTGCTGAGGGAAACGTGGGCTAGTAGGATTAACCCCACAGAAAAATACTCACAAAGGAACCCAGTGGGACGCAATGTGGATGCCCGAGCCAAACACAGGTTCGCGAGGATGCAGCTAGTGAGAGGCTGGCAGCGGATGCTCCGCAACATCAGGCTGCCAAGGCAGCGGAGAAAGACAAAACAAATTATTACGCATTTTTGTCCACAAGGCCTTCCATACTGACAGTTATTGTGTAGCGTCAGTGGGAGGCTGCAAGCCGACCTGCGAGCCTGTTCTCTGTGCTTCCCCTAACGAGGAAAAAACACGAGAGGAGACAGGCTCGACACGAACACTGTAAAACCTAATGAACGTGTTAGGTGTCGCCCAACCAGCAGCTCTGCAGATGTCTGTTAGCGAGGAACCACGAGCGAGTGCCCAAAATGAGGCAACACTTCTAGTAGAGTGAGCTCTCAAATTAAATAGACAAGGAATGCCCTGCAGATTATAAGCAAGGGCGATAGTATCAACTATCCAATGAGACATCCTCTGCTTAGTGACAGCTTTCCCTCTCTGCTGAGCACCGTAACAAACAAAGAGCTGGTCTGAGGTCCTGAGGCTTTGTGTGCGATCCACGTAGAGGCGTAACGCTCGTACGGGACATAATAAAGCCATGGTTGGGTCTGCCTCCTCCGGGGGCAGCGCTTGCAAGCTCACCACCTGATCTCTGAAGGGAGTGGTGGGAACTTTGGGCACGTAGCCTGGTCTGGGTCTCAGTGAGACAGCAGGACCAAACTGAAGGCACGAATTGTCAACAGAGAATGCATGTAAATCCCCTACTCTCTTCACGGAGGCAAATGCTAGCAGGGTCAGAGTTTCATTGACAAAAACTTCAGACTCGCAGACTGCAAAAGCTCGAATGGGGGACCTGTAGGGCTTCAGCACCATGGACAGGTCTCAGGAGGAATAGAGGGAGGGCGCGAGGGGTTTAACCTGCGAGCGCCTCTTAAAATCTAATAACCAAATCATGCTGGCCACTGATCTGCCGTTGATAAGTGAGTGATGAGCAGAAATAGCAGCGATATCAACTCTAATGGTGGAGGGACAGCCTACGCTCCAAACGGTGTTGAGATATGAAGCACAATGTTAATGAGGCATTCTCGGGGGTCCTCGCGTTGCGAAGAACACCAGGTGGCGAAAAGGTTCCATTTAAGCGCGTAAGCCCGTGGACGGTGCTCGAGCCACGTCGATGGTGTTAGATACCGCTTGGGATAAATCACCTAAACCTTGCGCACGCTCAACGACCAAACATGGAGATTCCACTGGTCGGGGCGCGGGTGCCTTATGTGCCCCCTCCTTGAGAAAGAAAGTCCTTCCTCAGGGGAATTCGCCAGGGAGGGCTGTCGAGAGGAGCATTAACTCTGAAAACCAATTCCTGATCGTCCAGTACGGGGCGACTAATAAAAGGCTCTCCTTATCCTGCCTGACTTTGCACAGTGTCTGTGCGATTAAGCTCACTGGAGTGAATGCGTATTTGCGCGTCCCCTGCGGCCAGCTGTGTGCCAACGCATCCACGCCGAGGCTGCCCTCGGTTAGTGAATAAAACAGGCGACAGTGGGTATCGTCCAGTGACGCAAATAGATCTCTGCGCACGACCGAACTTCTTCCAAATTAGCTGAATCGTCTGGGGGTGGAGTCGCCATTCGCCGGGGCGCGCAGCTCGGGAAGCGCGTCTGCCACTGTATTGAGCGTACCCGGGATGTAAATGGCACGAGGGACCTCAGATGCTTCTGACTCCAAAGGAGGAGATGACGAGCGAGATGCGACAGGTGACGAGAGCGCAAAAACCGCCTTAACGGTAAATAACGCAACAGTCGCAATGTTGTCGGTGTCGGCTAATACATCCTTCCCTCGCATCTCCACAGCGGAGCGTACAAGTCCCAGATATAAAGCGCACCGCTCGCGGCAGTTGGGGTGCTATGCACACCCTTGAGACTGCAAGCTCGTCATACGTGGCTGCTCATCCCGTGCTGGGGGCATCGCATGTGCTACAGAATGCCAGGAGACCCGACTCAGGGGCATATCTTGCTATCAGAAATGCTGGGTCTGACCACGGGGTAAAATAGAAATGACACGCAGGTGTAATGGATACACGGTGTATGCCGTTGCGCCACGCTCTCCTCGAGACTCGATCGTAAAACCAACGCTGAAGCGGTCTCATATGAAGCAGCTCGAGCGGTGCAGCCGCTGCTGCTGCCATATGTCCAGGAGCTTCTGAAATTGTTTCAGAGGGACCGCGTTCTTCCCTCGAACTAAACCGAGGCAAGTCAGAATTGACTGGGTGTGCGCTCTTATAAAACACGCCAATAAATCGATCGAGTCTATCTCCACACCGAGAAAAAAAAAGATCCTCTGCACGGGGCAAAGATACTCTTTTCCCAGTTGACCTGAAGACTAAAACGAGCTAGATGCCGAAGCATTAAATCTCTGTGTTCGCGCAGCGTCTGCCGAGAACGAGGTATTATAAGCCGACGTAAATATAAGCAGAATGCGAACAACGCTCTCTCTTGGGGGTTTTAATGCCGTGTCTAGCACTTTCATGGAAACAGGGGGAGAGAGAGACAGCTCGAATGGAGGTACTTAGTATTGATATGCCCTCCCCACGAACGCGAACGGCCTGTGGCGAGGGGAGATGGACACATGAAGTACACGTCTACAGGTCTAAGGCTGCAAACCGATCTGAACATTGAAATACGCGCTTCGGTGGTATCATCCTGAAGGATCTCATTTGGAGAGCCGGTGCGTAAATCAAATCGGTCGTAACCCACCGCGTATTTTGGGTACTATGAGATAAAGGCTGGAAAAACCCTATCATCATCTCGGTAAGAGGGACCGGCTCAAAACGTCCTTCGCCAGCAGGACATCGACTTTTGCACGCAGTACATGTGCATCTGACGCTTCACTATAGTGAAACGAATGCCCGAGAATTTGAGGGAGTGCCGGTAATTGTATTTCGTAACCGAGGCGGATAGTGCGTAAAACCCAATGAGACAGGCTGGGAACTGAAGCGAAGCATCCAGGGACCGTACGAGGAGAATTAACGACACTACCGAAGTACCCGCGGTGGGGCAGCGAAGCGAGACAGGTAGGACTGCCGGTGCGTCTGCTGTGACAGCATAAACATCTACAGTATGTGTGTGTTTGACACTGACCTGAGCCCGCTGAGGGTGACGGTCGTCTGGTCTCCTGCGCAGAGAGCGCAGACTCCGGAAAACACTCGCTGGCGATAGAGGAGAGGTGGGGTGAGCTGGTGTATGTGCGCGCTCACGGCTCTCTCGATCCTCAGGAGACCTGGAGAGGGAAGAGGAATGCACTCTTATGTTTGGTTAAGTGGGTACCGGCTGGACAGCCGGTGGAACAGATGTAAACCAAGGATTTTCCACCCGACCCTCTACCAGGGGAAGGAGCGAATCACCGTCTCCTGAAGAGTGATCCTCTGCCACTCCGGGTCGCCCGTCTCTGGCCACTTAAACTCCCGATTTTCACGGGAAGTGGCTAAGCGGGCGGGGCGAGCTGCTGACGACCGGATCCCCTGCGCTGCCGAGATGGGGTCCGAGGAGGGGAACGGAGGTGGCCGCCGCAGGACGCCGACGGCGAGAGGCAGACTGAGGAGACTCAGTCTGCGCAGCGGAGCTGTATGACTCCCCGGGCTCGCTGAAGAGGCCGGTCTGTGAGACAGGAGCATTCAGGAAGTTGTTCTTGTCTGCGTCTGTCATGTAAGCCATGCACATTATGGTGTTATGGTGTCAGCAGGGCTGAAGCCGCGTCTATGCATGCCTGATGGGCAGCGCCCGGAACCGGACGACTGTCTATACAGGAACGCAGCTGCATCGCAACCCCCCGCTCTACTGAAGGGATCCTCGTCCTTATAGCGGCTCCGTTGATGAGGGAGGTGAGGGGTGAAAGCTGAACGGCTGAGACGGCTGCAAATCACGTCAGCTCTTCGTGCCGTCGGGAAAGGCAGGCACAGGAGGTGAGGACCATAGAGGCCCGGGCAGCTCCGAAGTACCAATCATGTGGGCGGGACGGTTCGGGCGGAGAGGGGTTAACCCCTCCAACTCTACCGTTTTCGCCGCTCGAGCGGGCACGGCCGCCATCTCCGGGACGACTCCGCCTCGGAGGGAAAAGTGGGCACCCCTCTGATGCTGCAGAAGTGATGGGATCAGAAGGAGGTCCAATGGATTCGGCAGAAATCGCAGAACACGACTCTGCAGTCTCCACCGGAGCCTCAACCGGCTGAGGATGAGAAGGCCGGTAGGTGAAGGACGCATCCTCTGTCCTACTCAGCGTAGTGATGCGAAGAGCGTCCTGCGAGCGCTTGACAGCCGAACCATGGCGGCGTTCAGCACTGCAAAGGCGCGGACGTCGTTCCCGTAGAAACGACAGTGGTCTCCGCAATCCAAGAGGGTTATGCTCTCACAGAGAGAGCAAAAGCTCTCCACGAACGCAGCCTCGGAGTGCTCGATGCCCAAGCACGAAGACAGCGCTTGTGACCGTCACTGGAATCCCTGTACTTCTCGCATCCAAGATCGCACGGAGGAAAAGCTATCCTGAAAAGGACGCTGATCTCCGAATATACGAGAGAGTGGCTGTCTTTAAAAAGACACAGAGCTCTCACATATCACTCTTTAGGGAAATCACTCTTAGGTGCTCAGCTGATGATGCGCACAGGGAAAGACAACGCACACACTAAACACAAAACAAAAATATGCGGAGCAGTGGAATACTGCGAGCGTCCGCTGTGTTAGTACTGCTTGTCAATCAACTTCAGCAACCATTCCCAGAAGAGCAAGTAGCTTCTCAGTAGCAGATAATGCCGGCTTTCGAAGCGAAAGAACTAATTTCCATATTTGCACCTGCTGCTTATATACGCACCTGGCGGGGCGGCGCCAGCATTATGCAAATATCTCAATGCCAAGTTCATTGGCGTTTTAGTAGTACGAAGCAGATTGGTCTCTCTAAGCGAGTTCCCAATTCGTCGGTCACGACGTGACGTCGTAGTGACCGACTGAAAGGGAACTAGACAATTTAAGCTAAGCTAAATGCTATCGAAGCGTCGCAGCGCGCTCCAGTGCTTGCGTGCACGCACACAGATGATAGAGGGATGTATCAACAGTTCTTAGTTAAGGTAATAACATATTTTAATATTGAAAATGATTAGACTATTCCTTTAACACCATAATGTGCTGCGACTTCAATCAACTGATAATTTGTTAATCAATTAAGAACCTGCTCAGAGGGACTTCTTCAATAGATGTCATGCTTAAAAATTATACTTTCACAATTCTATAAAAACATGCAATTAAAATCTAATACTTACTCACTAACTGCAAAATCTTCACTAAAGGATACCCTAGAGTTTCAACTTCACACCCTTCCTAAAAATAAGTATAACTAAGTAGACCCTAATCTTTAGTGGTGGGTTTTTATGCACCTAATACCGCAAGTCAAAAAGAACAACCAATTAAATTGGCGATTCCCTCAAACTTTGGCGTGCTCTCGAGACTTAGCTCTAACCACCGATCTGCCCAAAAATAATAAACTAAAACAAACAATTTGACATACGCTAAGAGGACACGCCGCTAAATCCTAACAGTTAAGCCAAATCTCAGGGGTTCCCATTAAATAGGCTACGGCTGTGAGCAGTAGAATAAACCTAACAAATAAGCCTAATGAATGTACTCATCTCTCCTACAAATCTCAACAATCCAAAAACAAACTTACCAATCTTGTTACCAGGGCTGCGTCTCCCAACAACGTTGTCTCTTGGCGCGCTACGAAGACTCTTAAGTTAAACCTTAACCCTCTGGGGTCTGACCATTTTGGGACACTGTCAGAGGTTCTAACATGCTCTTACATTTGGTCTTTTTTCAGTTGCTTTAAAACATAATAATGGAAAGTGTCTCATACCACTGTGTTCAGCACAAACTGGGCTACAATATTATATGAGCTACATGTATGTACATGTTTGTATTTTTGAGAGAAAAAGGTTTATGCGTGGTTTTTAAAAAAGCTAAATTTTTAAGTCACTGATATAAGTCCACAACACCCACAATAAACATGCTTTAACAAGACATTTCTAAACAGAATCTAGTAGTCTAGAGTTTTTTTCTTTAAAATGATGTGAAAATCATCCTGCCTACTCATTCACATAAAACAATATATTGATTTAGAAATTGTAAGACACTTTTTGTTTAGAGGGGCCATATGCGAGAAGGATTGATTGACAGCTAGCAAACAAAGGCTCGCATAATGAGCTGCATAATGAGGCAAGAGGGAACTACAGTAAAGAATGTGAGGACAAATGTATACATGTTTGTTTGAGGTTTATTAAGAAGTTAACAATATAATCAAAATAGAAATGAAGGTCAGTAGGACATTTTCAGTTTATTTGGAAACAAACCCTATTCAAAAACTTAACTTGTATAAGAAACTGATAAACAACAGAGCTGTAAACTTCATGTGGTTTATGTTACCATATAACTTTATGTCCAAAAAGTGTTTTTCCACTTCATAGTTTTGTCCTGATGAGAGGGATGCAGACCTGTAAGAGAGTTATAAACAGCTGTTAGCATAAATTGTCCACAGAAATACCCTTACATACATAACTGATGGGTAAATGATAGCACTACATTCAGATAAACTATCATGTACATAAACTAAATTAGTATCTCAGATAAACATCTGCAATGATTAGTTATATAAAAAGCTGTTTTGAGATGACTGTTTTCAGGTGCCCATCCCCTTATCGTCTAGCTTCTGTTTTAAACGCGTTTCTGTAAGCGAGTATGATCTTTAAAAACACATCGCATATGGCGTCCATGTGCGCGAGCTCGCGTCTCCGTGTAAACAACGCGGCGCTCATAATAAAACGGTATCGCGTGTAAAGCACAATGTATGGAATGCGTTGCATGTAAACAATATCATATTACAGCAGATCCCGCAGTGCAGCATTACTCAAAGTTGCAATGAAGGATACGAAAGTGAATAATTGTGTCTAACACTGCACAGCATGTAACAATGAAATCCGCCACGCGTCCTCGTTTGTAAACAATGCAAAAGTTTTTCAATCCGAAGTGTGCAGTCTGCTGAGGTTGCTTATGTAGGCTGAACTGCACAAGCCATAACATATTACATGATAGCAAATATAAATGAAGACAAATGACTTACAGTTTCTTCAGGAATATATCTTCCTCCAATGCGTCTTCCATTGTTCTTCTTCTTAGGTAACGTTAAAGATAAACACTTCTCTTCCTCATTGTCCAGACATAAATGAAGATATTCCTCACGTGTGTGTATAAAGTTTATAATCCAAACATGCGGTAAAGTCTTTAAATCTGATCAAACTTTATGCTTTGTTTATAACTGTTGGAACAGCTCGTCTCTTCATTACTATGTCAACAGCGTGTACCGCCTGTGGGCGTGACCGGATTAAAGATAATGAAGTCAGCCAGGAAAAACAGTACTCTCTTTACTTTAATGCAGATTATATAAACAGTCAATATTTGTTTTTGATTATAATTAGCTTGTTTAAAAGTAGACATTTCAGGCTTTCTTTGAATATGTGTATCATGTTTGTGTGACGAGTATTCACAGAGTTTCAACGGATTTTTGTAACGTGATTTGAGAGAAAGCTGATGGAGACAGAAATGTCTGAATGTGCACCCTGTTTATTTTCTTTATTTGCAGAGGCGATTCTAGGGTCTATGGGGGCCCCAAGCAGAAACACTTTCCCTGTGTGCAAGAAGTGTGCAAAACTTCTATACAATGTCCTTTGCTTAACCCACTATTCTACAGTGCAACAGTTACTGCGAAAGATAAAATATATACAGGTGTAATCTTCATCATACCTAACATTATTAACATGTTTGGAGGCATAAATGGCATAACATGTTTGGAAATAATGACAGCATAGAAATATTTTCTACATTACACAATGATAGCAATGATTAATAACTTATTTTTACAAGAATATTTTTACAATAATATTTTAAGAAACCAGTCATTTTATGACTGCTATACTAAATAATCTCAGTCATAGTTACTGCTAACTGTTATGTAAGTTAGTGTCCTAGAGTTAAATATTAATAAACTAAATATTAATTTCATATCTGAAAATACAGAACAGTATAACACATACATCTGTTGATTTTCTCAGCAACAATGCAATTCTATAGACTTGACAAGAGGTTTTCCTGAGATTTGTTTGATAATGTTTGAGACCTGACAGGGTGAGGATGTAGTTTGTCTTACCTCCCTTAAACTCATCATCTCTCCTTTCTGCTTCCCTTTCCCTGCTTTGCACAAAACATTTCTGATGTACATCTACAGAAGCCAATAGTGATCGAGTTAAAATAAGATTACAGTAGCATTATTATTTAGAAACTTACTTTGTTTCGTAATGTTTTCATAAGCTAACTCACTCGCGTCGCGTCACCTTTTGAATGCGGTTGTGCGCGAATGAACGCAAAGACGCGCGCGGACATGGATACGTGCGTGCACGCATTATTGCGACTGCTTTGTCGCTTTTACAAGCGTAATTTGGGTAACTACATTGCATATAGATCCGTTTTTGCCGCGATTGTCTTTGTAAAGGATTGCACTAGTTAACTGCTAAAATTTAAACTTGAGATTTACACCGGGGCACAAAAGATTTACACTGGGGCACGTGCCTGACTGGAGCTGGACCGTACACATTAAACCACTTGTGGGTACAGAGGGCTGCTCACTTTAGCGCCTTTTTGCGGTTAAATTGTTTTAAATCACTTGAGTGTTAGCATTTGCAAGCCTTTGAAACACTTGCAAATGATAAACTTATCCTATTTAAATTTGCGTATTAATCTGGCAATCACATGCGAGCCAAACAGTGGGTCGTGATCCGTACGGATCAACTGCGACAGACTGAACGATACAACGTCACCCATTCGCTACATTCATTTTCGAAACTGGCAAGTCATCCACCTGGGTTGGATTTTGACTGGGCTAAGCCAATGTCAATCAACATTCCATCCAATCGGAATTTTGATATGCAGTCTTGTTGAGTATCTATGTTCATCTACCGGGTGTAGCTGGCCATCCGAAAAACAAACTCGGGGGCCCTCTAGTGGCTCGGGGCTCCAAGCAGTTGCCTGTCTTGCCTGTTGACAAGGTGCGCCTCTGTGTATCTTTCCTAATTTCCGTTATCAGTCTTGATGCAGCAGTTTCTTTAATTTGCTGAGCCAGAAGTTTACCTGCTCTTTCTCAAAGCTCATAATATGTGGCTTTCGCCCGTATCAGTCGATCAGTGGTCTCTGAGGTGGAAAGTAACTGAAATTCTGACTGGAGAGAGAGCCTCTTCTTATACAATTCTGGTGAGGGGGACGTTGCATACTCGCAATCTATTTCTAGTATATTGTCCATTCATTTATTTTTTGTTCTTTACGCTGCTTCTTGATTAAGATGTTATAAGAAATAATTTGTCCGCGCATATATTCTTTAAATGCCTCCCAGATTGTGGATTTGGAAACATCAGTCATATTATTTGTCTCTAAATACAGTCTAATTTGGGCTTTGATTTGTTCTACAAATACCTTGTCTGCCAATAAACTATTATCAAACCTCCATTTAAATGTTTCATATTTGGTTTCAAATAATATCTGAAGACTTAGGGGGCTATGGTCTGATAATACCATTGCTTCGTAGTCACAATTTGAGACCGCTGATAAAAGCTTATAATCAATTAAAAAAAAAATCTATCCTAGAACAGGAGTGATGGACGGGTGAGAAAAAAAGAGTATTTTCGTTGGTTTGGGAAGGTAAATCTCCATGGATCAATAATTTTAAAGTTTTTCATAAATGTTTGTAGTATTTTGGCTGATTTATAGGGGTATTGTTCTTTTTGAAGATCTGTCCAAGAATGGGTCTAAAACTAAATTAAAGTCACCTCCCATTATCAGTTTATGTGTATCTAGGTTGGGCAAAATTTTTAAAATGGATGATATAAATTGTTCACCATCTATATTAGGGGCATAGATATTAACTAACAATATTAGTGTGTTGTAGAGTTTTCCTGCTATTATAACATAACGCCCACTGGAGTCAGAAATAACTTTTGTTGCAGTAAATTGAATGTTTTTCTTTATGAGTATTGCTGTACCTCTAGACTTGAAATTAAAGTTTGAATGAAAGATTTGTCCCACCCACCTTCCTTTTAATCGGCCATGGTCTTGGTTCCTTAAATGCGTTTCTTGTAAAAACGCGATATCTGCCCCCAGTCTTCCAAGGTGAGCTAATACATTACCTTGTTTAATAGCCCCAGTAAGCCCCTTACAATTCCAAGAGACAAATTGAACTGAATTTTTCTTGGCAGCATTTTCTCTCATTTCAGGCTAAGAGACTCGAAAAGTTTTATAAAGAGTTGCTTTTGTAAAGAGGGGGATGTGGAAAAAAGAAGAAAGAATGGGGGGGGAGAAAAAAGTAAAGAAAAGAAAAAAGTAAGAAAAAAAGTGCCAATTCGTTTTCCTTAACAACTTCGAACAACATGAACATTTTGAACAGTAGCTCCTTTCACTTTTCTCTGATTGAGAGTTATACAAAAATGAATAGAGCAGGTTTAGAAATCCCTTTTAAACCATCATTCCAACAAAAAGGTTAGCAATCGCGCTGACTTACCACTTAGCTCCTTTCTGAAAGTGATAAAGAAAAACAAAAGCTCTATAGACCTATTAACACTTGTGATTCTTCCACTTTAACATTTGTCGGGTTAAATTACAGTTCTTTTCCTGGTAGATTTGACTAATATAGACTTAGTCACCGTAAGAGTCCAAAGATGTGTTTAAATAATATGAGTCTTTGCTTGCATGCTGTAGTGTAAATGATAATAGATGCGGTACCTCAGCCTATCACATATAGGCTTACAGTTCGGCTATCAGGTTTGAAATTTCTTCTCGACAAATTTCTCAGCTTCTCGAGGGTGTTCGAAGGTGTACCTGATTCCTTCCACGATGATTGCCAATTTGGCTGGGTAGAACAAACTATAGTTTATCCCGGCGTTTCGTAGCTTGGCTTTCACTGGATTGAATGCGGCGCGTAGTTTGCCAACCTCTGGACACACATCTGGGAAGATGTGTACCGGGGATCCCTTGTAGTAAAGACGGCCTTTATTTCTCGACAGCTTCAGAATTTTTCCTTGTCAGAATAATAGTGAAAACGGGCGATTATTGCTTGGGGCCTCTCTCCCGGTTTCGGTTTCGGCGCGAGCGTCCTGTGAGCACGGTCCACAGTCATACTGGAATCCCCCGAGTCATCGGCTCCGAATAGCTCCATCAGCAAGTCTTTAGTGAAACGAATTGGATTTTCCGCCTCCACTCCTTCTGGAACCCCAACGAATCTTAAATTCTGTCTCCGACTTCGATTCTCCAAATCCATGCATTTTTCACGTATTCTCTTATTTTCTTTGGTCATGACTTCATGGGACTGTTCTAGTGCGGTCACCCTGTCCATCGTTTCACTCAGTGCTTTCCCTATCTCCGTGCACTCACTTGCCGATTCGGCCTGCGCTTTGTGTAAGGTAGCCAGCTCCGGAAACTTTTCCTCCCATAGCGCGCGCATGTCTGCTTTCATCTCTTCTCGATTCTTTTGCATTTCCAGATGTAGGTTTTCAATTTGTGATTTAATGTCCTTACTCACAGCTTCTCGGTGTGTGTGTGCAGTTCTGCTCTAAGTGCACTTAGTGAAATAGGAGAATCATCGTCTTGCACATGTTCGTCCATTTTTCTTTCGCCACTTTCCACCTTCGTATTACGCTGATTCGCCGATGTAACTCGGTTTCATGTCAAAATATACGTAGCAAAGACTCCTTAACAAGACTGATAAAGGTTTGCACGACTGATTAGTCTATTGAGCAATTATTACTTATTTATTCGAGGAGCTCCCTTTCTCTGCTGTTCACTCCATGCGGGCGGAAGCGGAACTCCCGTTTTTACTATTTTCGCTGAATTCTGATTGAGCATGTAGTCTGGTAAGTATCTTTTATAATCGATAACCTTCTTGGTCGGTAAAGCAGTTCTCACTCCTAAAAGTTTTTGCCTTATCAATGAATTGCATTATATCTGGAAAGAATTCTTGGTCACACTTTATTTTACGGTATCACTGTTACAGTGTAATTATACATTTAAGAACTAAGTAATAATCATTAATAACATGTACTTACTATAGCTTTGGGGTTAGGAATAGGGTTTGGTTTAGGGTTAGTTGCATGTAATTATGCATAATTAACTGTTATTACTATAATAATTACATGTAACATGTGTAACAAAGACACCGTAAAATAAAGTGTTACCGAATTCTTCAATTTTAACTCTCCTAACATTTTTTGTCACTTTTAAAAACTCTTTGATGTCAATTACACTATATACTCGACTGGAGAATCCACCCTGTGGTAAGCTGCCTGTAATACTACATTCAGATGCTTCACTGTCACTTTCTCTGTCTGTATGGCTCACCTCCCGAACATCAAGTCTTTTAATCGGTTTGCAAGTTTTGCGTTTCTCTAACTTTCTTTTCTGAGGAGTTTTAAATGAATAATCCTCCAATTCAAGCACAGATTCTTCAATGTCCCCATTCATCGCGTTCTGATCGTCATATTCAACCATACTATTGACCTCTTCCGATTCAATCGTTCGAGCTGCTATTGTCTTACCGCTCTCTACGAGAGTTTCATTCTCTTTGTCTTCAACAACCGCTAATTTTGCACTTTCGACTGGTTTTACTGTTGTCGTCTCATTTGTGTTTTTTTCCACATTTATTAATGCAGCGGGCGCACAAACGACACTTGTTCCCGGCCTTTGCGCATCTACAGCGGGAGTTACGTTCTGCAAATCTCTCACAATTTTACTCATAGCAACTGTATCTTGAGCTGTCTCTGTGCTTTTTTTGTTTCATTCACTTTCCTGGGACAATTACGTACTTGATGTCCATTTTCTCCACAACCAAAACATTTCGTTGTGTCTTTTTGTGGCTAAAATAACATAATTGAAATCCTCATGATGAAAATTTAGAGTTAAATCTAATTCTTCAACATTATCTTTTACAATCATATAGACATAACGTCTAAACGACACCACATGTTTCAGAAGAGAAGACTTTCCCCCGATTGGAATCATCTTTATTGCTGACACCAATCTACCATATCTAGAAAGCATCTCCGCTAAAACCTCTGTAATGGAAATGTATATCTTTACATCTTCAATGAAATATATGTTATGGATTGTAATAGAAATGTATTCTTTATGCATTTATTGTTTTAGTATTTGTATTCTTTATGACCATATAATTTCTCTGTTATGTCTGGCATGATATTTTTATTTGCTAAAACAGGAAACAGGATGTCTGTGATAGCTAGAGCTAGATCTGTTTTTAATATAGGTGTGATGATGTGCTTAGCAAAACTAATGTTTGATCTGCTTAGATACAGCAGACAAGTAAAATAATTTTTAAGCACCCAGAAGGGCCTAGGAACAACACCTAAGAAGGAGTTGTTTTGATAGAATAGCATAGAGGGGTGGTACAAACTTAATGTCAGTATATAAGGGGAGATTTGAGATTTTCTTCACTTCTTCGCATATCGTTTCACTGTCGGTATGCGTTGAGTCCTTGTACAAGTAAATGAATCATCTCTGATGGACAGATCCTGGTATTAGTATTATTTTTCCACGACAAATTGGCGACGAGGATGGGATCCCAATAACCCAAGGACAAGGTCAACGGTTTGATCAACTCACCATAGATAGGAGAGGTGACCTAAACCCCCAGCTTAAGGGACGTGGGCGTTGACTCTGATCCGAAGGTGACGGGATCCAGACGAACCAGTGGAGATAATATGGTAAAACATAAATAAATAAATATGTTATCTAGAAAGGGGTCTGTGTGATATTGTAATCACTGGAAAGCTAGACTGTCCTAAACTTGCTGGAGGAATTGTACCCACCTGTAGATAACGGGAAAAGAAAAGAAAAAAATTATCTAGAAAGGGGTCTGGGTGATTTGGTAATCACTGGAAAGTTGTGTTTTTCCTAAACGTACTGGAGGAATTGTACCCGCCTGTAGAGGATACGAACCTCTAGAAAGGGGTCTGGGTGATAATAGTCACTGGAAAACACTTTCTTAAACTTACTGGGAGGAATTGTACCCGCCTGTAGATAATGGAAAACGAGGGAAGTAGTGCTCCCCGTCCGAGATGGGACACGGAAAGTGGATTGTCTGTCAGAGATGAAACCGGTTTAATCAGAACTTATGGGAGAGAATGGATAAAAACCATACCTCTGATACAAAAATATGGGGAAATAAGTTTTAGTGTAACTAAAAATAGAGAGCTCAGAGACAAAATATTACAGAAAGACCATTCTACGAATGAAGATATAATGTTAACATTAATGGATATTTTCATTAGAGAATCTGAAGTAAGATTGAATAAGCAGTATTCTAAAGTAATGCCTTATAGTGACTCTTCTTCTTCTTCCTCCTATGATGTACGTGACCTGAGTGGACCTGGCAATGTAGGTTGCACTCCCAGTCTCCTGTACACCCAAACCCTCCCCGAAAATGATCAACTACCTCCGAAGCCGGCACCACCCCCATACGATGAACAACAAAATGGAGCAGTCGTAGGAGCCCCATGCTGCCAACTACACCAATACCCCCTGCTGTGGCTGAACTGGACTTCTACGTGCAAACAACAAGACGGAGAGACAGTGAGTAATTTCCTGGCAAGATTAGAAAAAGACTTTGAGAGACACTCCGGCATAACTGCAAAAATGCCCAATGATGAGCCCCACCCAGCGTACAGTATGCACTTACCAATGTACTTCATGAGAAATCTAGATACTTAACTATCTGAACCTATCAAAGCTACATTGAACGGCTGGAGAATGGCCACATTGGAGGAAGTGGTGAGACATGCGGAACACCACGAGAAGAGACTTAAACAAGAACGCCTAAAAAAAAACAGGGAGGCACAAGATATGAATCTCACCATGATGCAATGCACCCTTAACGATCGACAACAACAGGATCGTAACTCCGGTTTTCCAACACTTAACCCGCAGGGGAGGGTCGGCCACAGAGGAAGGGGCAGGGGTAGAGGCAGAGGACGGGGACGAGGGAACGGCCGGTGGAAACAACGCGAATGTTTCGACTGTGATTCAATGGACCACTGGAAAGACCAATACCCCGCACCAAGAGTTCAAAAACCTCATACAGACTGAACTGTATTATGGCGCTTTTCCATTGCATAGTACCCCACGGTTTAGTTTAGTTTGGGTCGGGTCAGCTTACTTTTGGGAGCTTTTCCATTGGGTGCAGTACGTAGTACCCGATATTTTTTTTCATACCACATCGGTTGGGGTTCCAAACGACCCGAGCTGATACCAAACGTGACGAGAAAACACTGTAGATCACTGATTGGTCTGAGAGAATCGTCACGTCATCGCTATAATGTAAATATTAGCTTTAGCTTACTGCTAGCTTGCGCTGTCTCAAGCAAACATGTTGTTCCCTTTCAGTCGGTCACTACGACGTCACGTCGTGACCGACGAATTGGGAACTCGCTTAGAGAGACCAATCTGCTTCGTATTCTACTAAAATGCCAATGAACTTGGCCTTGAGATATTTGCATAATGCTGGCGCCGCCCCGCCAGGTGCCTATATAGGCAGCAGGTGCAAATATGGAAATTAGCTTTTTCGCTTCGAAAGCCGGCATTATCTGCTACTGAGAAGCTACTTGCTCTTCTGGGAACGGTTGCTGAAGTTGGTTGACAAGCAGTACTAACACAGCGGACGCTCGCAGTATTCCATGGCTCTGCATCTTTTTGTTTTGAGTTTAGTGTGTGCGTTGCCTCTCCCTGTGCGCATCATCAGCTGAGCACCTAAAGAGTGATTTCCCTAAAAGAGTGATACGTGAGAGCTCTGTGTCTTTTTAAAGACAGCCACTCTCTCGTATATGCGAAGATCAGCGTCCTTTTCAGGATAGCTTTTCGCCCGTGCGATCTTGGATACGAGAGGTATAAGGGTTCCAGTGCCGGTCACGAGGGCTGTCTTCGTGCTTAGGCATCGAGCACTCCGAGGCTGCGTTCGTGGAGAGTTTTTGTTCTCTCTGTGAGAGCATAACCCTCTTGGATTGCGGAGACGACTGTCGTTTCTACGGGAACGCTGTCCGCACCTTTGCAGTGCTGACACCGCCATGGTGCGGCTGTCAAGCCCTCGCAGGACGCTCTTCGCATCACTACGCTGAGTAGGACAGAGGATGCATCCTCCACCTACCGGCCTTTTCATCCTCAGCCGGTTGAGGCTCCGGTGGAGACTGCAGAGTCGTGTTCTACGATTTCTGCCGAATCCATTGGACCTCCTTCTGGTCCCGTCACTTCTGCAGCATCAGAGGGGTGTCCCTTTTTTCCTCCGAGGCGGGGTCGTCCCGGAGATGGCGGCCGTGCCCGCTCGAGCGGCGGAAACGGTAGAGTTGGAGAGGTTAACCCCTCTCCGCCCGAACCGTCCCGCCCACATGATTGGTACTTCGGAGCTGCTCGGGCCTCTCGGTCCTCTCCTCCTGTGCCTTTCTTTCCCGACGGCACGAAGAGCTGACGTGATTTGCGGCCGTCCGGCCGTTCAGCTTTCACCCCTCACCTCCCTCACCAACGGAGCCGCTAAGGGCGGGGACCCCTTCAGTGGAGCGGGGGTTGCGGTGCAGCTGCGTTCCTGGAGGGACCTCCCAACCCTTCCCTCCCGTGTTTGTAGACAGTCGTCCGGTTACGGACGCTGCCCATCAGGCATGCCGGAGAGGCGGCTTCGGCCCTGCATGCAATAACGTTGCTCCAGGTTCACCAAGGATTTACGAGGGAGGCCGCGACCTTCAGTCGTGCGATGTCCACCACAGTGGTTCAAGATCGCCACCTTTGGCTGTGTCTGGCTGACATGACGGACGCAGACGAGAACAACTTCATGAATGCTCCTGTCTCATAGACCGGCCTCTTCGGCGAGCCCGGGGAGTCGTACAGCTCCGCTGCGCAGACTGAGGCGATCTCCTAGGTCATGCCCCGGCGAAAGAGAGCTGCCCTTGGTCCACCACGCCGGCTCCTCAGTCTGCCTCTCGCCGTCCTGCGGCGGCCACTCCCCGCCCGCTTAGCCGCTTCCTGTGAAATTCGGGAGTTTAAGTGGCCAGTGACGGGCGACCCGGATTGGCAGAGGATGACTCTTCAGGAGATGGAGCTCCTTCCCCCGATAGAGGATCGGGTGGAAAATCCTTGGTTTGCATACGTTCCACCGGCTGTTCGGCCGGTACCCACTTAACCACACATAAGAGTGCATTCCTCTTCCCTCTCTAGGTCTCCGGAGGATCGAGAGAGCCGTGAGCGGGTACACACCAGCTCCCCTACCTCTCCTCTATCGCCAGCGGGTGAGCTGAGGAGTCCGAGCTCTCCACTGAGGAGACCGGACCACCAGCACCCTCATCGGAGTCTGCGCTCTCCGTAGAGGAGACCAGACGACCGTCACCCTCAGCGGGCTCAGGTCAGTGTCACACACACATACTGTAGATGTTTATGCTGTCACAGCAGACGCACCGGCAGTCCCACCTGTCTCGCTTCGCTGCCCCACCGCGGGTACTTCGGTAGTGTCGTTAATTCTCCTCGTACGGTGCCTGGGTGCTTGGCTTCAGTTCCCAGCCCGTTTCGTTGGGTTTTACGCACGATCCGCCTCGGTTACGAATCCGGCACACCCCAAAATTCGGCTTTCGTTTCACTGTGGTGAAAGCGTCCGATGCACATGTACTGCGTGCAAAAGTCGATATCCTGTTGGCGAAGGATGTTCGAGCCGGTCCCTCTTACCGAGATGATGATGATAGGGTTTTTCCAGCCTTTATCTTATAGTACCCAAAATACGCGGAGGGTTACGATCGATTTGATTTACGCACCGGCTCTACGAAGGTGTTCTTTTTGGATGATAACGCCGAGGCTCGTATTTCAATATTCAGATCGGTTTGCAGCCTTAGACCTGTAGACATGTACTTTAGGTGTCCATCTCTCCTCGCTTTAGACCGTTTTTTCGCTCTGCGTCGTGAGGTGGGCATATTAATACTAAGTACACCATTCGAGCTGTCTCTCTCTCTCCGTGTCTCCATGTGCTAGTCACGGCATTAAAATATCAGAGAGAGTGCGTTGTTCGCATTCTGCTTTTGTGTACGTCGACTTATAATAGCCCGTTCTTGGCAGACGTGCGCGAACACTGAGAGTTAATGCTTCGGCATCTCGCTGGTTTAAGTCTTCAGGTCGACTGGGAAAGAGCAACTTTGCCCCGTGCAGAGGATCCTTTTTCTCAGTATGGAAATAAGACTCGATCGACTAATTGGCGTGTTTTACAAGAGCGCGCAACCAGTCAGTTCTGACTTGCCTCGGTTTAATTCGAGGGAAGTACGCGGTCCCTCTGAAACAATTTCAGAAGCTCCTGGACATATGACAGCATGCTGCGGCTGTGACACCGCCCGAACTGCTTCATATGAGACCGCTTCAGCGTTGGCTTATGATCGAGTCTCGAGGAGAGCGTGGCACACCGGCATACACCGTGTAAACATTACACCTGCGTGTCATTTCAATTTTTCCCTGTGGTAGACCCGGCATTTCCGATATGCCCCTGAGGGGTCTCCTGGCATTCTGTAGCATGCAATGCCCTCAGCACGGGATGATCAGCCACGTATGACAGGCTTGCAGTCTCAGGGGTGTGCATAGCACCCCAACTGCCGCGAGCGGTGCGCTGTATATCTGGGACTTGTACGCTCCGCTATGGAGATGCGAGGGAAGGATGTATTAGCCGACACCGATAACATTGCGACTGTTGCGTTATTTACCGTTAAGGCGGTTTTGCGCTCTCGTCACCTGTCGCATCTTGCTCGTCATCTCCTCCTTTGGAGTCAGAAGCATCTGAGGTCCCTTCGTGCCATTTTCATCCCGGGTTGCTCAATACAGCGGCAGACGCGCTTCCCGAGCTGCGCCCCTGGCGAATGGCGACTCCACCCCCAGACAATCCAGCTAATTTGGAAGAAGTTCGGTCGTGCGTAGATGGATCTGTTTGTGTCGCCGGACGATACCCACTGTCGCCTATTTTATTAACTAACCGAGGTCAGCCTCGGGGTGGATACGTTGGCACACAGCTGGCCGCGGGGGATGCGTAAATAAGCATTTCTTTCAGTGAGCTTTATCGCGCAGACACTGTGCGAAGTCAGGCAGGACGAGGAGAGCCTTTTTATTAATCGTCTGTACTGGACGACTAGGAATTGGTTTTCATAGTTAATGCTCCTCGCGACAGCCCTCCCTGGCGGATTCCCCTGAGGAAGGACTTTCTTTCTCTAGGAAGGGGCACTTTGGCACTCGCGCCCCGACCTGTGGGATCTCCATGTATGGTCGTTGAGCGCGCGCAAGGTTTAGGTGATTTATCGCAAGCGGTATCTAACACCATCGACGCGGTTCGAGCACCGTCCACAAGACGGGCTTACGCGCTTAATGAAACCTTTTTCGTCACCTGGTGCTCTTTGCAAAGCGAGGACCCCAGAGAATGCTCCATTAACATTGTGCTTTATATCTTCTACATAGGTTAGATGGTAGGCTGTCCCTTCGCCATTAAAGTTGATATCGCCGCTATTTCTGCTCGTCACTCACTCACTTATCAATGGCAGATCAGTTGGCCAGCATGATTTGGTTATTACATTTTAAGAGGCGCTCGCAGGCTTAACCCCTCGCGCCCTCCCTCTATTCCTCCTGAGACCTGTCCATGGTGCTGAAGCCCTTCAGGTCCCCCATTTCAGCCTTTGCAGTCTGCGAGTCTGAAGTTTTTGTCAATGAAACTCTGACCCTGCTAGCATTGGCCTCCGTGAAGAGAGTAGGGAATTTACATGCATTCTCTGTTGACGATTCGTGCCTTTAGTTTGGTCCTGCTGTCTCACTGAGACCCAGACCAGGCTACGTGCCCAAAGTTCCCACCACTCCCTTCAGAGATCAGGTGGTGAGCTTGCAAGCGCTGCCCCCGGAGGAGGCAGACCCAACCGTGGCTTTGTTGTGCCCCGTACGCGTACTGCGACTCTACGTGGTTCGCACGCAAAGCCTCAGGACCTCAGACCAGCTCTTTGTTTGTTTTGGTGGCCAGCAGAAAGGGAATGCTGTCACTAAGCAGAGGATGTCTCATTGGATAGTTGATACTATCGCCCTGGCTTATAATCTTCAGGGTATTCCTTGCCCCTTTAATTTGAGAGCGCACTCCACACGGAGTGCCGCCTCATCTTGGGCTCTCGCTCGTGGGTTCCTCGCTAACAGACATCTGCAGAGCTGCTGGTTGGGCGACACCTAATACGTTCATTTGATTCTACAGTGTTCGTATCGAGCCTGTATCCTCTCGTGTTCTTTCCTCATCAGGGGGAGCACGGAGAGCAGTCTCGCAGGTCGGCTTGCAGCCTCCAACTGACGCTTCATAACTGTGTCAGTATGGAAGGCCTTCAGAACAAAAATGCGTAATGGTTTGAATTGTTCTTCCTCCGCTGTCTTAGCAGCCTTTGTTGCGGAGCATTGGCTGTCAGCCTTTCACTAGCTGTATCCTCGCGAACCTACGTGTCTGGCTCGGGCTCCACATTGTGTCCCACCGGGTTCCTTTGTGAGTATTTTCCGTGGGGTTAATCCTACTAGCCCACGTTTTCCTCAGCAGAGCACTGCTTTGCTTACACAGCCACGGCTGTCTTTATTTCTCAACTACAGTTGACTTTCGCCCACCATTAGCCCTTAACGGGGTGGTGGCTTCCGCAGCGTTCCTATACCGCTCAGATAGGGCGCTTCCTAGTCACTGGCACTACTGTGGGGTTAAGGAACATCTAGTGCCCGGCCTTCTGCCTTAAAACCTATTCTCCTTCTCCTTAAGTGGAACCGGAGGGCTTTACGCCAGCCCTCAGTGGCGTTTTGGTAGGGATTCCCAATTCGTCGGTCACGACGTGACGTCGTAGTGACCGACTGAAAGGGAACGTCTCGGTTACGGATGTAACCCTCGTTCCCTGAAGGAGGGAACGGAGACGTCACGTCCCGTCGCCACAGGGCTGCCCCCTGCTGTCTCATTTTCCCGGCTTTCTCAGCGAAAAGAAACTAATTTCCATATTTGCACCTGCTGCCTATATAGGCACCTGGCGGGGCGGCGCCAGCATTATGCAAATATCTCAAGGCCAAGTTCATTGGCGTTTTAGTAGTATACGAAGCAGATTGGTCTCTCTAAGCGAGTTCCCAATTCGTCGGTCACGACGTGACGTCTCCGTTCCCTCCTTCAGGGAACGAGGGTTACATCCGTAACCGAGACGTTATCTGTGTTCTGCTATAAGTTTCCAAACACCCTTTTAGCGATGAAAAACATCCGCAGGTTAAAAATCCGGGACACCATAACAGTTTTTTCCAGACTTGCAGTTTGTGGCGGCACATTCGCGACGTGCACGTCCGCATTATATATGCTTAAATGCAACTTGAATGAGGCTCAGCGGAGCGCCGTCGACTGACGCCACGGGTCGGGTGTTTGAACAGAAACTGTCATGTGAGACAGAGGTAGTTATAAACGCGATGTGCAAACATCTATTTGTGGTGGCCAATTTTAATTTTGTGGCAGACTGAGAAATAAATGAATGTATGGGAATGTACAACAACGCTCTCACGTGTATGATGTCACAGCAGTAGGCAGCGTAAATATAACGACACGCCTATAATCCCTCCCACTCCGAAGTGATACTAAACTCGATGGAAAAGCTAACCTCGCCAAAGTGAGGTGAGCTGACCCGACCCAAACTAAACTAAACCGTGGGGTACTATGCAATGGAAAAGCGCCATTAAATAGCGGGGAGGGGGCCAGTGGAGAGGAGACTGAAGTAGGTTATTTTATGCTCTGTCGCAATGAAGAATGCTTGGCCGAGGTAAGAAGTATTTTTCCTACTTTATTTTTTGATACTGCATAATCTTTTACAAGAAAACCATTTGAAAGGTTACAATATGTTTTATTGTCCATATCGGGCAAAAAGATTCCTTTTATTGTAGATCCAGGGGCCCCCACTTCAATATTACGTGCTGATTATATGCCCAAATCTGTACAGAACATACAGATGATAAAAAAAAAACGTTCCCTCAGTGCCATAGGGCATGTTGTTAAAGATACTTTTTATCAACCTTTACAATGTATATATGAACATAATCAAACTTCATTTTTTACCTCTTTTTTAATTAGCAGAACTTGCCCATATAACTTGCTGGGTAGAGACATCATGTGTAAACTGCACATGACGGTATGGTGTGATGAAGTGACTGGGTTGAATGTGACTCTGTGTAAGGAAGTGTGCCTCAGTGTGTATGTGGGGGAGAGGCCTGAGATTGATGCTGGTTTGAAAACACACTAATGTACACGCCCATCCTCAGATTTTATGTCACCAGAAGATTTGCACTGCACAGCTAATGTCGCCTGGGAAATTGAAGCAGATTACCAAGCCGCATGGTCACAGCAATCTGGTGATCAGTTGACCACGAATTGGTTGTACTGGAATGGGGCCTGGGCTGCATTGAGTGTGATGCTTCCTGAATGTGCTTCTATGTTGTATGATGTTGCAAATGCTGGTCCTTGCATATCACTGGCCAAAGCTACTGATATGCAAGGAAGTCCTTGGGCCCTATAGTAAGTGCATGCACAAATGCCACAGATTGGCTTATGTAAAATGATGACATGTCTTATTCTCCATCCTTAGGTGTGTGGAGAACCGCACACCAGAGCTATTCTCAGCGAAAGCGCTGGGAATAGCAGCGCAGCGACAGTTGGCAGCACACATGGGGTGGACCTGTCCACGGTGCCACCATCTGTGGGCCACAGATAAGTATAATGTGGGTCTCATTAAATCATGTGCGCCTGTACAGATCACAACAAAGAGTGATTTTCGACTGCAAAAACCGCAATATCCTCTCAAAAAAATAAAATAAATAAATAACAGTAGAGGATGGTATTAAACCAGTTTTTGATTTGTTGTTCGCAAAAGGAAATATTATTCCAAGCCCGTCGTCAGCGGTAAATACCCCAATATTTCCGGTAAAGAAAATTGACCCCACTGGGTGGAGATTTGTACAGGATCTACAGGCAGTAAATGCGGCTGTAGAATAGCATGGGCTCCGAACGTGCCCAACCCATACACCATCCTGTCACAAATACCACAGAATACGGCTTTCTACACGACCGTGGACATTTCCAATGCGTTTTATTCAGTACCAGTACATACGGCCAGCCAGTTTTGGTTTGCGTTTATGTTCACCAGCCGCAGATTCATGTTCACTCACCTTTGCCGGTGCTATCGTGAGTCCTCCGATTTACCACGAAGCCCTGGCAAAAAGCCTGTCCACCCTATTTCTCCCAGATGGGTTGGCTTTGCTACAATATGTTGGAAAAGGTAAAGCTCAGAACACACTCTGTAAAATCAAATAGTATACCTTACTATAAAAATGCTATTATGTTTACTTATTTTTAATTAAATGTTGAGTTTGCTTAAAATTGCTAATTGTTGTTTAAAGGTTAAAATGTAAAGTTCACGCAACTGAACCAATTTAAGTAAAATGACACAAAATACACAAAACGTTCTATTGAGCATTCGAGTGCAATTCCCCTCCACCAAACCTCACTCAAAAAAAATGAACTTTCGCCTTTGCCAGTTTTACTTAATTAATTCATATAGTGATTACTTAAAAAAAAATTTAATTGAGTTTATTCAACAAAAAGGTGTGTCTTGTCAGCTTTACTTAAAAATGATTTGTTCAGCCAACATAACAGTGTAAAATTAACAGATTAATAAAACCAATACAGACTGGCATCTGATTGGCTGATGATGTTGCAGTGTATTATGGGTTATTGTTGTTGTTCTGGCACCCTCTTGCAGAAGTGTAGCACCATTAGATAGGTACCTGTGGCCAATTATGAGTGAATTAACTTGTTCTGATATATTATTAGAACAAAAACAAACAAATTAATTGTTTAAAATGTAACATTTCATTTCAAATATATTTGTGATGTACTTGATAAGTTATAATTAAGAGGCTTATATGATTAGTTGTATTAAGCAGCTGCACTATGATTGATTGATTGATTGATTGATTCAGTGTTAAGGAGTTATTAGATAAAAGGGGTGGAGTTTAAAAATGGCATTATTCAAATTTTTGTCATCATTAATTATTTTTTTATGTACAATCAACTCAACTATTGTTTGTTAAGTTTACTTAATCTTCTTTTGTTAAATTAACTGAATTATTGTTCGTTGAGTTTACTTAACAAATTATGTGAAACCTGTTGACAAAATATTTTTAAGTAAATCCAACATTAATTTTTTTGAATATTAATACAAAAATAATTACTATATGGTGATACCGTATTCTGTATACTATTTTTTAAACTCTATAGTATATTTTTAGTATCTAAGAATTTTACTACAGTAAATGATATATTTTTTCATGTTGGTTAATTAAGAAGTGGTGATGGACATTTTTCTAATGTTTTTAAATTAGCAGGCATTTAACAATGTAAAGCAGAAAATACCTTTACCTTGCTTTTCTTTCTCTGCTTTTCTCTTTTTCTCTTCATCTCCTAAAAGGTGTCGTTTTAATTCCATAGTTTGCCAAAGCCTACCACCTCAACCTCACTAAAGTCTTGTTTTATCTTTATTGAAAGATGTAACGTAAACATTGCGTTGTTGTACGATACTACATTACCCATGATCCAAAACGTTTCATTTTCATGCATGCGCAATGAGACACACCCGCAAGCGCCATCGCGTCATTAACATTATGAAAATTAGCCCACTCTGTTCTTATTTTGTAATGTTTTATGTCTTTACTTATACTTGTATTTATTATCATTTTACTGTGGATTGTTGTGTGGGGAATTTATCCTGTTGTTTAATCCCTGTGGGTTTGTTTTACCTACCGTCTTTGTGATCCCTTATTGATTAGTGCGTCTATTTTCTAGTCCTGTTCAGTCTTTTTGGATTCAGTTTGCGGTCAGCTATTTTTTCTGTTGACATTTCATTTTGATAACGTTAATTATAATGTTCACCTTCTTATGAATTTATCGAATATTTATTTTATTTTAATGTGCACAGCTGGGAATGAGGGAAAATAACAAAGGTCAGAAAGTTTATAAACTTGTTAGTTTGTTAAGGAAATGTTGAAAAAATTGAAGTAACCATTCACAATAAATATTTTACATTGACCTAATGTTCAGAAACAATTCAGTTCAAACATATTTTTTGCATTTCATGCAAACCCTTTTCTGAATTTGGTGTAAATCAGTATTTTAATAAAAAAGTTTTTTAATAACAGACTTGATCCAAATTGTTCAATTTGAAATATGTATTCATTGCAAGTAATAAAAAAGGCTTCACAATTGGCATAATAAAAAAAATTAATTTCTCTCTCTCTCTCTCTCTCTCTCTCTCTCTCTCTCTCTCTCTCTCTCTCTCTCTCTCTCTCTCTCTCTCTCTCTCTCTCTCTCTCTCTCTCTCTCTCTCTCTCTCTATGTCTGTGCGCATGTGGGGAGTGAGTGCAGGGAATGTTTGCGTGAAGCGTTTGGAGAGTGTGAGGTACGAGTGCTTATTTTCTATGTCTTTTTCTTTATGTGTGTTTGTTTTGTTTGGTGGTGTGTTGTCTTCGTGGTTGTTGGTAAAGTGGTCAATTCGCTGGGCTCTCTGCTCCCAGTTTTCTGTATACTGGGAGCATGGCGTCTCCAGGTGTGCGAAATCTCGGGTTTTTAACGAGACGGCATGCGGTTAAATTGATTCAGTTTTCGGTGTGGAAGAATGTAGCTTAGCTATAGGGACGTTAATTGGTTATGAGAATATCTTGTCTGCATCGCGGATGAATTGTGCTGTTGTTGTTTTCGTTAAGACGATTGATTTGGCGAATCAACTGGTGGAGACTGGTGTTGATATTTGCGGCATTTTTGCTCAGGTGCTTCCTCTTTCTACACATTCGAAAAGGGTAACGTTAGGTGCCACCCTTTATTAAGAATGAGGTGTCGTGGAAAAATAATACTAATACCAGGATCTGTCCATCAGAGATGATTTATTAAGGACTCAACGCATACCGACAGTGAAACGATATGCGAAGAAGTGAAGAAAAACTCAAATCTCCCCTTATATACTGACATTAAGTTTGTACCACCCCTCTATGCTATTCTATCAAAACAACTCTTTCTTAGGTGTTGTTTCTAGGCCCTTCTGGGTGCTTAAAAATTATTTTACTTGTCTGCTGTATCTAAGCAGATCAAACATTAGTTTTGCTAAGCACATCATCACACCTATATTAAAAACAGATCTAGCTCTAGCTATCACAGACACCCTGTTTCCTGTTTTAGCAAATAAAAATACCATGCCAGACATAACAGAGAAATCATACGGTCATAAAGAATACAAATACTAAAACAATAAATGCATAAAGAATAAATCTCTATTACAATCCATAACATATATTTCATTGAAGATATAAATTTCCATTACACTTCCACCCCAATGTCCAAATTACATTTTTATCCAAACTGCCCTGCAGGCTTTTACGCTGCTTTCAGACAGCCCTTCATTAATTGCATTCAAAACCTTGTATTATCATCTTACTTTTAGTAACCTATTTGCTCAGCCAGTTCAAAATCATCAGATCCTCTTCCTCTAATTTATGGTCATAATTACCATAAAAAGTGATCACCTTGGTGGTTATTAGATTGTTAATACACTTTAAAACAACATTTTTTAATTCAGCAATTTGTAGTAAAAGGTTTTCAACACATTATTAAGGCAATAATACAATCGTATGTTTGCAAGCAACTAACTCCTGTCTCCCATTAATAGGGCACAGGCCCCTGTATTCTTGCATTACTCTTATCTATTAAAAGTTATAAACCACACATCAAAAAAACATAGATTTCTAAAAAAAAGCACATCCTTAAAGATAAAATGAAACATCAAGCTTACAGGCTGGCCAGTATAAACATTTATATATCATGAATCAGCATTGGTGTAATCTCACTGTGAGTATATCATGCAAATCACTAGTGAGCTAAACATAGTTAATTACATTCCTGTATGTGTAAAGTTGTGTAAACATGCAGATCCACTTCAACCCAGGCAGCCCGCTTTAGCTGTAGGGCGAGGTTCCACTAGCCCCTCCTCATTTGTAGGGCACATAACTATCATCCTCATTTTGCTCCTCAATTTTATTCTCAATTTCCTCCTGTTTGGTACATCACTTTAGTCATACCTTTATGAATTGTTTTCTCGATGAGACCTCTTATACATGGTATGCAACAACATCCACACAAAACCAAAATAGCAATCATTACACCTATTGACAACAACACAGATGAAATCAACCCACTCCATTTACCAAACCACTTATTTAACATGGAAGTGAAAGGATCATCTACATATTGCAACAGTACTACGCCCTCCAGAAAAAAAACTCATTGAAAAATTAGAAACAGGACAGGGTTATTATTTATTTGATTTTATTTCTGTTCCTAAATACTGTTAGACAGACCTTAATTTATTTGTAAATTTTTATTTTTATATGCATTTATTTTCCTATGCGTAACTTTTTTATTTTTATATGCATAAAATTATTTTCATATGCATTGATTTGTTATTATTTTTATTTTCCTTATTTCCCTTTTTTGCTGATCCGAAAATCATTCGATCCCTGACACAAAAAAACTTAATGTTACCCGTGTAACCACTATATTGTGAATTTATGTAATTTGAGAGTAGACATATAGAGATCTGTGAAATAGGGTGAACATCAGTTTAAAAATTTGTACACGCAACATTTTCAACAGGATATAAATAAATTTGTTTCGTGTTTAAGCATGTGAAATAGTCGTCTGTGACGTATGACTGGACTGATCGGGCAAGTGACAGTCAATAGCCGTTTTGTTGTTTTCCCTTCACTCTTTTGAATTGCGCAAACAGACGCGACTTGAAAGTGTGTGATGTGTGATCTACGCCCATGATAGTGAGACAGCGTCCTTGTCAGTGTCCGTAAACACGATATACTCATTTACGACCCAATAAGCTAGGAAACTGATTGAGACGCATGGTATAATTTTAACTCCAACTGGAAACAGAGAGGGATTTCAGTCACAAATCAAGGTTTCTTTTCATGGTATGTATTATGTTATGTATTATGTTATATATTAAATTATGCAGTGTATAGGGGCAGTAAACGCTCATTAGTAACATGTGTATATTATTAATAACAAGGTAACATTATACATATTTTAAAATGTAGAATAGTTTACAATTTGTTTGTATTATTGTATTATTGTGTAGAGCAGTCATGTAAAGTATTTGCTTTGTTTGTACGCCCTAAACGGATTCAAAATTGAATGTTTTAAGACTAGATATCAACAGAAGGTTTTTGTGAATTTATTGGTTAAGTTTGATGAAGTTTGTGAATTTTGTGTATGGATAGAATGGAGTTAGAACCGAGAAAAATCTGGTTCCATGTGTGACGTTTAACATTTTATTAAGCCTCGAAGGGTTTCAATCATTTACGATTTAGCGCAATGACAAAAAAACATAATCTGGTGTAATTATTTATTTTTTCTCATAAAGAGAGAGTACAGTCACAAAATGTTTGTATATGCTATTTGGGTATTGTAACTTATAAGTTAGATTTTACTAAGTAATAATGCAAGATAGGGACCGTCTGCAAAGTACAAAGCAAACACAATAATTCCACCAGATGCTTCACTCTTTAAATTTATCTGAAGTATATTTGAATACTTCTGAAGTATATACTGAATAGTTTTGCCCCCACGAGGAAGCAAAAGGGGGTATTGCCCCCTAAGTTCTGTGCCCCCTCTGTTTCATTTTTATATTCATGGTTACAAATAAAATGTTCAACCTTTTGAGTTAAATAATAATTTAATCTTATCCCCATATGGGATTTAGAATATTCAGTGACGTGACATTACTGCCAGATTAAAACGTCTTTCGCGTTGGTGGGCACTTTGCCAGACGGACGAGCTCAGCGCTGTCATATATCAACACTATGCCGTGTTTTCAGCCTCATAATGTTTATTTTAGATTTCAGACATTTAAATACACATAAGGACTGGTAAAACAATAGCCTACATTTAGTTTGTAAAATACACACTGCTGTCTGTGGAAGCAGCAATAACAATCTATTCAAATAAGATAATAATTTGCAAATAATAAATAAAAAATATTTTCAAATAAAAATAATTTGCCGACATGTGTTATTCTATCAGACAAACACAGTGGAACTAACTATAAACTAAGAACAAAAAAGATGTTTTACGAATTAATAACAAGACACAGCCTTTGAAGTTAAGATAGAGTATTTATGTTTTAAAAATAAATGGGTTAACAGGTTTGAACTGGGTACTGCACAGTCTATGCAAGGCTTTGTAAGCATGTTCTGAATCTTTACAGCTTAATATAATTTGTAGTTTTATAGTTCTGTGACTAAACCCAACATCTAAATGTTCATCCAGGAGCCAGCAAGAGGACACAGCATTTAAAACTGAGATACCTTGTTTTAAAACAGGTCTGACCTGTTATCTAAGAGGGAACATTTCTTGTGTTGTAACATATTGAGCTGGACAGGGCAGGACTTAGGAGGTCAATGGCCTTGAGCCATTTTCGGGCTCTTCATACTGTTCAAAATGACCTAAACATGAGCCTCAATAAAAAACATTTAGATTACAGTGTTAACTCATTCCCCACCAGCCTTTTTAAAAAGTTGCCCGCCAGCATTTCACAAAAGTTTCACAAAATGCCTTCATGGAATTTTTTCTTCTTTTATCACCTCTTAAATATGGGTAGGTTTCTTCAAAAATGCAACAGTTTTCTGTCTTTTCTCTGTGAAATTATGCCCAGTCTAAATATAATTATTTATATGACACAGTGATCATGCATTTATTGCAATGCATACATTCTAGCTTCTTTGGCAGAATTATATGTATACAGAAGTTGTATGTAAAATGGAATGTTAGGCTTCAAAAATGTGGAATATAATATTTAACAAAAAGCAAATAAGCATTTCTTCTTATAATGCCATTTTTCATTTTATAACTAGCATTTAAAGCTTTGCTATAGCGATCCAAAGTAAAAAATACAGATGCAATATGTAATTTCTAAAAAAGTGCTCTCTGCTGCAATAAAAATACATTAAAGAAGGTGCTAGATTATACTGCCACTTTCCATCTAGCTGTGGATTTAGAGCAAAAGTTAAACACAGTTTGTGCAAAGCTAAAAAAATCTGCAAGCTCTGTGCAGCAGTTTACACTATTGACTCCTACAAGATTAAGTGTGTGCGCAGCACACGGCACCCACTCTCTCTTAATGTCTTTGAAATGTGCTTGCAGCCCATTGTACACTCCTGATATGATTGCAGCATGTCATACCACTGCCCTCGGCAGTTATTAATGTTTATGTCCATTTCACGTAAAACTGTGAGCATTGCATCACAAAGTGCCTTCCCTGTTTGGCTTGCTACAGGTAGGAATTTTAGAAATCTCTCTTCAATGAGGCCCTCAGGTGAAACATACCAGGGCGTTTTCACATTAGCACTTTTGGTGCGCACCCGGGTTCGATTTACATCAGAGTTCGGTACATTTGGATGATGTGAACGCTGTCTTCCGAACTCGGGTGCGCACCCGCGAAACGTACTCGAGTCCGCTTAAAAAGGGTGGTCTGGGGTCCGGTTCATGTGAACTCCAGATCGGTTCGCTGCTAATGTGAGCGCAATCTTACCAAATCGCGGAAGTGAACCACTGTTAATTACATATTATATGGAATGTCCCACCAAAACAGACGTGTGTTTGTGTGCGTGCACTTACCTTGACAACAAAATGCATAAAATGCTTGCTTGACTTTTGTTCTTATTTTTTAAACCTTTGGTTTTGTTTTCAAAGAAATAATACAGAAACGCACTTGCGTCTGTCTGCCCCAAACATACTAAAGTCGTTCCCTTTCAGTCGGTCACTACGACGTCACGTCGTGACCGACGAATTGGGAACTCGCTTAGAGAGACCAATCTGCTTCGTACTCTACTAAAACACCAATGAACTTGGCATTGAGATATTTGCATAATGCTGGAGCCGCCCGCCAGGTGCGTATATAAGCCACAGGTGCAAATATGGAAATTAGCTTTTTCGCTTTGAAAGCCGGCATTATCTGCTACTGAGAAGCTACTCTCTGCTCTTCTGGGAACGGTTGCTGAAGTTGATTGACAAGCAGTACTAACACAGCGGACGCTCGCAGTATTCCACTGCTCTGCATATTTTTGTTTTGAGTTTAGTGTGTGCGTTGCCTCTCCCTGTGCGCATCATCAGCTGAGCACCTAAAGAGTGATTTCCTTTAAGAGTGATACGTGAGAGCTCTGTGTCTTTTTAAAGACAGCCACTCTCTCGTATATTTGGAGATCAGCGTCCTTTTCAGGATAGCTTTTCCTCCGTGCGATCTTGGATGCGAGAAGTACAGGGATTCCAGTGATGGTCACGAGCGCTGTCTTCGTGCTTGGGCATCGAGCACTCTGAGGCTGCGTTCGTGGAGAGCTTTTGTTCTCTCTGTGAGAGCATAACCCTCTTGGATTGCGGAGACGACTGTCGTTTCTACGGGAACGACGTCTGCGCCTTTGCAGTGCTGAACGCCGCCATGGTGCGGCTGTCAAGCGCTCGCAGGACGCTCTTCACATCACTACGCAGAGTAGGACGGAGGATGCGTCCTTCACCTACCGGCCTTCTCATCCTCAGCCGGTTGAGGCTCCGGTGGAGACTGCAGAGTCGTGTTCTGCGATTTCTGTCGAATCCATTGGACCTCCTTCTGGTCCCGTCACTTCTGCAGCATCAGAGAGGTGCCCATTTTTTTCCTCCGAGGCGGAGTCGTCCCGGAGATGAGGGCCGTGCCCGCTCGAGCGGCAGAGACGGTAGAGTTGGAGGGGTTAACCCCTCTCCGCCCGAACCGTCCCGCCCACATGATTGGTACTTCGGAGCTGCCCGGGCCTCTACGGTCCTCACCTCCTGTGCCTGCCTTTCCCGACGGCACGAAGAGCTGACGTGATTTGCGGCCGTCTCGGCCGTTCAGCTTTCACCCCTCACCTCCCTCACCAACGGAGCCGCTAAGGACGGGGATCCCTTCAGTGGAGCAGGGGGTTGCGATGCAGCTGTGTTCCTGGAGGGACCTCCCAACCCTTTCCTCCCGTGTTTGTATAGACAGTCGTCCGGTTACGGGCGCTGCCCATCAGGCATGCGGAGACGCAGCTTCAGCCCTGCACGCAATAACGTTGCTGCAGGTTCACCAAGCGAAGGCTTAAGAGATTTACGAGGGAGGCCGCGACCTTCAGTCGTGCGATGTCCACCACAGTGGTTCAAGATCGCCACCTTTGGCTGTGTCTGGCTTACATGACGGACGCAGACGAGAACAACTTCCTGAATGCTCCTGTCTCACAGACCGGCCTCTTCGGCGAGCCCGGGGAGTTGTGGAGCTCCGCTGCGCAGACTGAGGCGATCTCCTAGGTCGTGCCCCGGCGGAAGAGAGCTGCCCTTGGTCCACCAACGCCGGCTTCTCAGTCTGCCTCTCGCCGTCGGCGTCCTGCGGCGGCCATCTCCGTTCCCCTCCTCGGACCCCATCTCGGCAGCGCGGGGGAACCGGTCGTCAGCAGCTCGCCCCGCCTGCTTAGCTGCTTCCCGTGAAAATCGGGAGTTTGTGGCCATAGACGGGCGACCCGGAGTGGCAGAGGATCACTCTTCAGGAGACGGTGATTCGCTCCTTCCCCCGGTAGAGGGTCGGGGGGAAAATCCTTGGTTTGCATCTGTTCCACCGGCTGTCCAGCCGGTACCCACTTAACCACACATAAGAGTGCATTCCTCTTCCCTCTCCGGGTCTCCGGAGGATCGAGAGAGTCGTGAGCGGGCACACCAGCTCACCCTACCTCTCCTCTATCGCCAGCGGGTGTCTTTTCGGAGTCTGCGCTCTCCGCGCAGGAGACCAGACGATCGTCACCCTCAGCGGGCTCAGGTCAGTGTCACATACACACATACTGTAGATGTTTATGCTGTCACAGCAAACGCACCGGCAGTCCTACCTGTCTCGCTTCGCTGCCCCACCGCGGGTACTTCGGTAGTGTCGTTAATTCTCCTCGTACGGTCCCTGGATGCTTCGCTTCAGTTCCCAGCCCGTCTCGTTGGGTTTTACGCACTATCCGCCTCGGTTACGAAATACAATTACCGGCACTCCCCCAAATTCTCGGGCATTCGTTTCACTATAGTGAAAGCGTCCGATGCACATGTACTGCGTGCAAAAGTCGATGTCCTGCTGGCGAAGGACATATCGACCCGGTCCCTCTTACCGAGAATGATGATAAGGTTTTTCCAGCCTTTATCTCATAGTACCCAAAATACGCGGTGGGTTACGACCGATTTATTTACGCACCGGCTCTACAAATGTGATCCTTTAGGATGATACGCCGAGGCTCGTATATCAATATTCAGATCGGTTTGCAGCCTTAGACCTGTAAGACGTGTACTTCATGTGTCCATCTCCCCTCGCCTTAGACCAGTTTTTTTTTCGCTCTGCGTTCGTGGGGTGGGCATATTAATACTTAGTACACCATTCGAGCTGTCTCTCTCTCCCCGTGTCTCGATATAAAGTGCTAGTCACGGCATTAAAATCTCAGAGAGAGAGAGCGTTGTTCGCATTCTGCTTATATTTACGTCAACTTATAATAGCTCGTTGGCAGACATACGCGAACACAGAGATTTAATGCTTCGGCATCTCGCTCGTTTAAGTCATCAGGTCAACTGGGAAAAGAGCAACTTTGCCCCGTGCAGAGGATCCTTTTCTCAGTATGGAAATAGACTTGATCGATTTATTGACGTGCTTTATAAGAGCGCGTACCCAGTCAATTCTGACTTGCCTCGGTGTATTTCGAGGGAAGAATGCGGTCCCTCTGAAACAATTTCAGAAACTCCTGGACATATGGCAGCAGACGCGGCTGTGACACTGCTCGAGCTGCTTCATATGAGACCGCTTCAGCGTTGGTTTTACGATCGAGTCTCGAGGAGAGCGTGGCGCAACGGCATACACTGTGTAACCATTACACCTGCGTGTCATTTCTATTTTACCCTGTGGTCAGACCCAGCATTTCTGATAGCAAGATATGCCCCTGTTTCGGGTCTCCTGGCACATGCGATGCCCCCAGCACGGGATGAGCAGCCACGTATGACGGGCTTGCAGTCTCAGGGGTGTGCATAGCACCCCAACTGCCGCGAGCGCTGCGCTGTATATCTGGGAATTGTACGCTCCGCTATGGAGATGCGAGGGAAGGATGTATTAGCCGACAACATTGCGACTGTTGCGTTATTTACCGTTAAGGCGGTTTTTGCGCTCTCGTCACCTGTCGCATCTCGCTCGTCATCTCCTCCTTTGGAGTCAGAAGCATCTGAGGTCCCTTCGTGCCATTTACATCCCGGGTACGCTCAATACAGCGGCAGACATGCTTCCCGAGCTGCGCGCCCCGGCGAATGGCGACTCCACCCCCGGACGGTTCAGCTAATTTGGAAGAAGTTCGGTCGTGCGCAGAAATATCTGTTTGCGTTGCCGGACGATACCCACTGTCGCACTACAGATCCCGCGTTCGAGCCTTTGCAGTCTGCGAGTCTAAAGTTTTTGTCAATGAAAACTCTGACCCTGCTAGCATTGGCCTCCGTGAAGAGGGTAAGGGATTTATATGCATTCTCTGTTGACGATTCGTGCCTTCAGTTTGGTCCTGCTGTCTCACTGAGACCCAGACCAGGCTACGTGCCCAAAGTTCCCACCACTCCCTTCAGAGATAAGGGGGTGAGCTTGCAAGCGCTGCCCCCATAGGAGGCAGACCCAACCATGGCTTTATTATGTCCCGTACGAGCGTTATGCCTCTACGTGGATCGCACACAAAGCCTCAGGACTTCAGATCAGCTCTTTGTTTGTTACGGTGGTCAGCAGAGAGGGAAAGCTGTCACTAAGCAGAGGATGTCTTATTGGATAGTTGATACTATCGCCCTTGCTTATAATCTGCAGGGCATTCCTTGTCCATTTAATTTGAGAGCTCACTCTACTAGAAGTGTTGCCTCATTTTGGGCACTCGCTCGTGGTTCCTCGCTAACAGACATCTGCAGAGCTGCTGGTTGGGCGACACTAACACGTTCATTAGGTTTTACAGTGTTCGTGTCGAGCCTGTCTCCTCTCGTGTACTTTCCTCGCTAGGGGAAGCATAGAGAACAGGCTCGCAGGTCGGCTTGCAGCCTCCGACTGCTGCTCCAAAACTGAGCTCAGTATGGAAGGCCATCAAGGCAAAAACATGTAATAATTTGTTTTGCCTTCCTCCGCTGACTTTCGCCCACCAATAGCCCTTAACGGGGCGGTGGCTTCCGCAGCGGTCCTATACCGCTCAGATAGGGCGCTTCCCAGTCGCTGGCACTACTGTGGGGTTAAAGGAACATCTAGTGCCCGGCCTTCTGCCTTAAAACCTAATTCTCCTTATCGTTAAAGGACAAGTTCGGTATTTTAAACTTAAAGCCCTGTTTTCAGATTGTTTATGGTGAAATAGAATGGTTTTGACTGAAATTTCGACATTTGTGGGTGCCCTGAGAATTTTCGCGTGTTTGTGTTTCAGCTCAGACCTCTACAATGGGTTAAATGGTGCACTGGAACAATCCTTCCTAAAATGCATTAAACTTTCATTTACAAAGACGTGAAACTCACAGAGTGGTCAGGGGTGTTTACTGATATGCTCACACAAAAATCGCTGCAAAAGATGCTTTCCAACAGCTGTTTTAGCATTCGTTGTTAACTTGTGGACCTATTTTTCCAAACGCCTCACACTCGTACATTCTTCCGCTTAGAGCTTGAATAATAGACACTCCAGCCCAGGTGGTGGCGCCAATCCGCCTTTGCCAATTGCAAGAATAGAAACAAAGTTCCCGGGGTGGAGTAATACCGTACCTCATAGGACATCTAATACAAGTCCATGGAGCTGGTAAAAACTACGATAAAACCTGTTGGAATGCGTCTTTTGGAGCGATTTTTGTGTGAGCATACCAGTGAACACCCCTGACCACTCGGTGAGTTTCACGTCTTTGTAAACGAAAGTTTAATGCATTTTAGGAAGGATTGTTCCAGTGCACCATTAAACCCATTGTAGAGGTCTGAGCACAAACACGCGAAAATTCTCAGGGCACCCGCAAATGTCGAAATTTCAGTCAAAACCATTCTATTTCACCATAAACAATCTGAAAACAGGGCTTTAAGTCTAAAATACCGAACTTGTCCTTTAAGTGGAACCGGAGGGCTTTACGCAGACACTGGAAGAGGTCAGCCCTTGGTCAGCGTTTTGGTAGGGATTCCCAATTCGTCGGTCACGACGTGACGTCGTAGTGACCGACTGAAAGGGAACGTCTCGGTTACGTATGTAACCCACGTTCCCTGAAGGAAGGGAACGGAGACGTCACGTCCCGTCGCCACAGGGCTGCTCCCTGCTGTTTATCGGCCGGTCACACTTCCGGCTTTCTCAGCGAAATGAAGCTAATTTCCATATTTGCACCTGTGGCTTATATACGCACCTGGCGGGGCGGCGCCAGCATTATGCAAATATCTCAATGCCAAGTTCATTGGCGTTTTAGTAGAGTACGAAGCAGATTGGTCTCTCTAAGCGAGTTCCCAATTCGTCGGTCACGACGTGACGTCTCCGTTCCCTTCCTTCAGGGAATGTGGGTTACATACGTAACCGAGACATTTCGATGACAACGGTCTGTCCGCCGACGTAAATTTTTGCGGAGGCATTCAGAAATCATCTCTCTGCTTGGAGATCGTCAATCACGCTTGTCGTCTTCTCGTTTACAGCGTTTGCCAAGCAACATGAGAACGCGCCGGCTGCAGCTTGATGATGCAAGCGTACCGCGGTTCGGATGCAAAAATAATATGTGAACACAGTCCATGGGGGGCATGGGGAGGGGGAAGCAATCGAACTCGGGTTCGGACCAGGCAATCGCACCAAATGTGAAACCGTCCTAATAAATGTAAGCTGATCAATGTGCATCAGGTCGGGAGTTGAATCAATGCTTATAGAAAAGTACTTGGCCACTTTTAATTTAACAATAAATTATTTTATTGGACGAGAGATATGATTTCCATTCCTTTGGTATGTGTGATTTCAAAAATGGGTCGAATTCACTTACTGTATAAGCAGAGCCGGCGCCAGACCATAACTAACGGGGGGGCACGCAATAGCAACAATAACTGGCAAAAACAAGACATTAAAACAACAAATACAGTGCAAGCAAACACTCATACAACTGGTACAGACTGTCAGCTCATTTCCTGTATAAAGTGCAAAAGACCACAAACTATGCGCAAAACTATTGAACTTCGACCGCGGCGTGAGCGCAAGCTGAGCTCCGCTGCGCTCGCGCTTTGCTTGACGCAACAACAAACCGCCCTCGCGTGGCACAAGCCATTGAAATGAATGGGTTTCATAGCGCAGCGCACACCGCATCTTAGCTTTAAAAAAGCTGCTTTACCATAATCACGTCGTAATGCTGTTAACGGTCTATAGCCACACTTCACATTTAAGCTTACGTAATTTAAAATCAAACGCTAACTTACCTTTAAAATAGCTGAAGGCAGGGTGTGCGAACATTAAACTTCCTTAAAACAGTGTCCTGTAGATTTGTAAATTCCACCTCAACCTCTAATCTCTGAGTTTGAGCCAGTCTGTGTTTGCATGAAGTCAGATGAAGCAGGCGGTGCTGGTTCGTTCTAAATGTTCTAATATCCAGATTTTACACGATCCATAAAATGCCGCGAAAAACACGTTGCTAGTATCAAGTCACAAATATGCTAAAGACTTAAGACGGGTTAGACGCGGCAATACAGCTGTAAGACAATTTCCTAAATAAGATAGCACCTCCCCAAAGGACACTGCATGGGGGCAAAGTGAGTGCGCGGGAAAAGCCACTCTCCACGATTCACAGTGGACTTCCCACTGAGACACATTTGGGTTTCAAAGACACACCTTTACGGTGTCATACATATGTATTCTTTTCTCTAAAAGCAAACTGTTTATGAAATGCTACATGCACAAAGAATCTAAAATCTGTATCTTATTTGTTTTCTATTGAAATGTCTCATCGCAAGTGGTTACAATGGTCTCACCCATATAACAACAGAATTCAATGTTAAAGTATATGTGAAAATTCATTCAATGTTGATAGACACCTCCCATTCTAAGCATAAACCAATCACCCACTGTATACAGATTAAGGACAGCCTTTAGTTTTTACAACAACCAATCAGTACAAAATTCCTATATGCTTTGTTCTCTGGCTATTTAAGGAGATGTGTAGAAGATTTAGGCGGGACTTTCGATATCTAGAAATGCACCCCCATGATGCTGTATCTTTGATACAGCATCATGTTTCTTTTTATTTTATTTTGAGGAATCTGTAACCAGATCTTCATCTCCTTACCAGGTATGCAATGGTTTTTCGTTTGTTTCGTATTTGAATTGGAATGTAAATTGGCTTCTGAATTATGTGCTACCTACCTGGTTAATAAATTGTTATATTTGCATTCATTCTAATTTGCTCTGTATCATTGACTCTTCTAAGTTACTATAAAGTATTACGATATCCTTTGTTACCACAAATCTTTGATCGGGGTTAATTCATGTTAATTAGATTCTGCCTCTTAACTATGTTGGTGGGCAGTCGCATGGACTATCGGAGTGATAGTTCTATTATCCATTTTATAATTAAGTTGTTATATAGTTCTATGATTTAACTATATGCGTCTAGAAGGAGCTAGATTGAACCTCTGATTATGGTAAGTTGTGTAAGCGACTGTGGGGGCTATATGGATACTATTTAATGAGAGCACGTAAACATGAAGCGGTATCATTAAATTGCTTTAGCCATAACCTCTGGTTTTTGTATGGTCAGATTAATTATTTAACCTTAACTAAGTTGTTTTGTAATCGCATTTGGTAATTATAATTACCTTTTCATAATTAAGTTGTTATATAGTTCTATGATTTAACTATATGCGTCTAGAAGGAGCTAGATTGAACCTCTGATTATGGTCTTATGTTTTATATTTAATTGGCGACTTTGGAGAGCTACATGGGGACCTTTTAACAAGAGATTGACTTTGTTAAATTGCTTTAGCTACAACCTCTAGTACGGTCAAGTCTGTGTTCAGTACCCACACAACGGCCGGTGTGGACTGATATGACATTGGTAATCGAATGAATGAGTTCAATGTAAACATGAGTGAATAAAATGATCAAACGTTTATCCAAATTCTATATTTACATCAATTTGATTCATATTACAATACGTTTCATATCTTTGAGGTCAGATATTAAGTTGCGTAATGTTAAAACCGGAAGCACCGGAAAAGACCGAATGCGCTATAAACCGGCCATGCCGTTTGGATTCCGTCGTTGGGCCAAACGGATGGATGGGGTCATATTTGGACCCCTTACACATCCAATCAGAGAAACTGGTCTATTTCAATTAAAGAAAACGTGTATCAACTATATTTTCCTCATTTGATTACATTACAAGTCATGAAACATTCAATGTTTTATTTATTTAAACTATTCTTGATATATATTAAATTAATAAAAAACTTTGTAGGGGGGGCACAACAACCTGATTGATTTTTCTCGGTTTTTGGTGTTGGCGTAGTTACTGCACTTTGCCTTTGTAAGGGCAGTATAATAAGATGACGATTAATTTAAACTTCAAATTCTGTTAAGCAATTTCAAATTCAAATTAAATCACTTTTATTGTCACATCAGCACCAGCAGCAGCAAAAGTGCTGTGGTAAATTAAAGTCTTAAGAAAATGCTCCATAACAGTAGCCTAGAAATCTAGACGCACCCTAGCGGCCGCAAAATATATTTGCTGCCAGGGTTTAGTCTAGGCACTCACAATACACTTAACAGCTCCAAAAACCAAAATTTGGTCAGGCCAATCACATCGTGTGTAGCGTCTGTGGGGCGGGCTTAACATGATGACGACAGAGCTGTGACGGTTCCTACTTGAAAACAAAGAATGGCTGCTGCTGCTGGCGAACAGCTTTCTTTTGAAGCGGCTTTGGCCGCGACTCTGGAGGACTTAGACTTATGTTTTTCTTTGAGAGAAGAGCAAATAACCCTACTGAAGTCCTTTTTAAGCAAGAAAGATGTGTTTGGAGTTTTGCCGACTGGTTACGGTAAAAGTTTGATATACCAGTTAGCTTCGTTGCTCTGATTGGTCATAGCGCTATCCTATTGCGTGCAGAGGCATTCTGAGGGACAACCTTATATCCCGCCCCTTGCATTGAGCCGTTTGTGTGAAGAGTTGCCAGACCTTACATCTTGATGTAGGTCTGGCTAACCAGGCTACCATAACAGTGCAGGTAAAAATAGCAATGTTTAAAAGGTAACATGAAAAATACAAAGTATAAATTAAACATAGTCACATTAGAAATACTTTATGAGTTACAGTCACTCATCACTAGTCAAATAGCAAGTTGCAATGACTTGCACCTCCATTTTGATTACATTTAATGATTTAAGTCAGCTAAAAATATGTTCAATTTACACTTTTTGTAAAAGGAACACGTCCACATTTTGGGAATTTAGCTTATTCACCGTATTCCCCAAAGTTAGATAAGTCCATAAATACATTTATCATCTCCGTGCATGCCGTAACTCTGTCTGACGCACCCACCGCTAGCTTAGCTTAGCACAAAGACTGGAAGTGAATGGCTCCAGCTAGCAAACTGCTCCCTATAGGTGACAAAATAAGGCCAACATATTCCTATTTGTATGTTTTGATTTGTATAGTCACAGCATGCACAAATAACAAGGTCATATGAGACACAGCCATCTTTTAACCGTATACATACTGGGAACTATATTCTCAGAAGGCGAAGCACTGCTACATGGGCGGATTGGGGGATTCTCGGGTGCTGCAAGCAAATCACTCCCCCCAAGTAGCTTTGTCTTCTGAGAATATAGTTCCCTGTATGAATGGCAACAAACGTGAGGACACCCTAAGTGATAATAGATTAATGTTGTTTAAACATGCATAGCCACGTGTCCTGTTCATCATGTTCTATTTTTGCCTGCTTGACAGGACTATACAAATTTGGTAGCACTTTATTTAACAGTACGTGTACTTACCTTGCATATATATGGTAAATATGTTGTACTTACAGACAAATGTGTGGTTGTTGCTTTTTAGTATTTACATGGTAATTAATTGGTATCATGACTGTAGATACCAGTGGTACATACTTGTTAGTTATTATGTAACTCTAGAAGTACTGGGTAATACCAGATACATACTTTTAGTGTAGGTATACTCAAGGGCATCAATTTGGTGATGGCCGTCTTTTTCTTGTGTGTTTTATGTATTAATTATTATATTTAACATGAATTTATTCAGGAATCATTTAAATTAGATTAAAAATCTTTTACAATCACGTTCTGTAAAAATAGCGCTATATGTGGTACACAAACAGTTAACAGATCTTGTTTTCTGCAATTACTCCGCCTTCATAACTCACATAGTATGATTGGCTTTGTCTTTAATCCCTAGCGTGTGATAGGCTGCATTCGCTTGTATGAAGCAGCAAAGCTCTCTCTACAAGATGCAATGTTGATGACTGTTCAGGCTACAAGTAAGTGAGGAAGAAAGCATTATTATACCTACTGTTTCATGCACAAACTACAGAACAAGTTCCATACCCTTAATGATTCAGGAACACGGTTTTCCGCAATACACAACAATCACACATTAACCGGAAAATTTGCAAACCTTTCAGTCTAGTCCAGCACTAGAGCTTTATAAATGGGGAGGCCAGGGGGTGACCAAGGCTATTTAGGGGGTTTATAGTCCATGAAATAAAATAAACCTGTTATCAAAAAGCATGAAGTAATCTAATGATTGCTGATTATTTTACATCACCCCACATAGACAATTAGTCCTATACAAATTGCAATGTGTTCATCGCTTGGACCGATAAACATAATCTAATGTTAAATTTTAAACTTTTCTATTTCTAACACTGATTAACTATCTGTTACAGTAAGTAAGAGATCTAATGTTAACTAACTACAGAAACTTTCATTAAATTTGTTCAGAAAAAAAAACCATGATAAACATACACTTAATTCAAATAACAGAGCTCACACTGGGAAAGTTATGAAAATTTAATTAACAATGCACAGTCTTCACTGTTATAAAGTAACAGAAGTTGGTCAGTCAGGAGCAGTGGGTGATTTTCTATATATATACGTTTTTTTATTATTATTTTTTTTTTTTGACAGACTTAAACAGGTACTGTTTATTAGACTTAAAGACATAACCACAACCACATGTTTTTTTATAATACACTAAATATGGGGTGGTCCGTCAAATGTCACTGGGTAAAGTGCACAATGAATTGTCTGTTGTTTAAGTAAAGTAAATTGCGATAAATTCTTATTGCAATGCGACTCTGAAGAACTGCTGAAACACTGCTGTACTTACAAATTATATATATTCATATATTTATTGTATAATTTTAACTGCTCTAATACAAGATAGGCAAATTTGTATGGTCCGTCAAGCAGACAATAACATGAAGAAGATTAATAGGACATGTAGCTTTGCATGGTTAAACCACAATCATCTATCATCACTTGTAGCTTGCTATTTTGTAGGTGCTGTTTTGACAACAATGGCTGTATGTTAAGTTATTTTCCAGAGGTCAGTATATCTATACTGCTATACAAGCAGTACATTGATTTCTCTGAAATATATCAAAATTTCCCTTTATTTGTCCCTTTAGAAGATATACAAAAATGGTTTCTGAAATATGAGGGTTTTTCTCACTATGGTGAGATTCTGTATATGAATATACTACATATGAATATACTTCTTATGAACAAATTATTAAGAGCAAGTTAATGTACCTCAGTTTTACATTTAAAGTGTTTTATTTTTATTTTTATTATTTGCAGCTCCTGTTCAAATGTATGTTCATTATGATTGTTTTGATAGAAGTATTATTATTACTTATTCTTCAGACATTCTTCTTAAAATACAGTCACCTAAAGGATTATTAGGAACCATACTGTCTAACAAAACAAAACATACATAATTAGCTCCACTCGTTTACGCTACTGTGTCTAATACAATTAAAAGCATCTATGTGCAAATGTAGGTCGCGACCTACTTACCTGTCTCACAACCTCTCCAACCAGGCTACACAGCTTTAAACCACGACAGAGTAAAATGTAAGTTTCATCAGTACCATGGCCGGGAACACTCCGCGTTTCACATCAAGCATGAATTAAACACACGAGCTGAGCCAAACAAACACTCACAGCGTTTCAAATCAAGCATGAATTAAACACATGAGCTCAAACAAACGAGCACGACAAACGCAACATCTCTCCCCAACCCAGAGTATGTCTTTGAGCTGCCGCCATTGAAGTTAGAGCCATTCATAAACAGCTCCGTTGTCAGCGATTGGTGGCGCGATCCATGACGTCAAACCCTTAGGCCCACAGATTGACAGATGGATCGTCAAATCAGAATCCACACCTGAAACACAGCATACAGCAGAGGTGGAAAGAGTACTGAAAATTTGTACTCAAGTACAAGTACAAGTAGTTGCTAAAAAAATACTCAATTACAAGTAAAAGTACTGGTGTTAAAAATGTACTTAAGTAAAAGTACAAAGTACCCCTCTTAAAAACTACTCAAGTACAAATTACTTTTTAGCCGGTGATATTTTTTGAATAAACATTAAATCCATTGAATGAAATCAGAGATATGAATGGATTAAAAACAGGCAATTTGTGTTTTATACGAATAAACACATAGTACAGGAATTTTGTCTGTTTAAAGAATGTTATATGATTTTAACAGCAGCTATATTATTTCATATTGTTTCTTCATATAATTTTTATCAAGTTATAAAAATGGTCTAATGTTATTATTATTAATGAATTATGATACAACATAAATAAGCTTGTTGGGTTATTTTATTTAAAAACAGATTTTTTTACATTAACTCATTCCCCGCCAGCCATTTTTCGAAAAGTTGCCCGCCAGCATTTTTTATGATTTTCACAAAAGTTTTACAAAATGCTTCCAGGAAATTTTTCTTCTAAAAATATATATATCAAATGAAAGAACAGACCCTCTACTTTCAAACAAACAATAAAAAAAGTGAAAAACCGTTCCATCCTTTTTTTCCCTGCTTATAAACTCTTAAATATTGGTGTTTTTCTTTACAAATACACATTTTTTTAGCAAAAAGCTAAAACAATTGCATTTTTGTGAAGGAATTAAGTTAGAGATCAGATTCAGAACGAATATCAAACATAAAATTAGTAAATAACGTTTTGGCTTCAGTTTATCCATAAATTGGTTAAGTCCGCTATCTAGTGGACAATCGCGGTATTGCACATTAACATAAATTCTTCAGAAACACATTTTATGCAAATGTTTTTTTTTCTTAATTGACAAGATAACTCGTCAATGGCGGGGAAAAGAGTTAAAAATATTATTGGACAAGAAAGCTTTCCAAAAGTACACTACTAATATTTCAAAAGTTATCAGCATTTAGCGCTGACATATGTGTAATTTAGACAGGCTGTCAGTGCAGTTACACTGCTACGCCAGTGAGTCCTTATTAGACTGTTTATTATTATAAGCTTAAAACACTGATTCAATATGAATAATACAATGTTGACAATGACATGAAATTTAACTTTGAGCACCATTTTACAATGTTAAATCTTTTTTTACGGTCTACTTGCTCGTCACCTAGGTAACTGAAGCTCATGTTTTAGGTATGTGACAAAAAAATATAAATACATATATAATTATAACCATATGATAGATAATAAAAAGAACTTTAACATGGTTTTTAAATTATTAAAATCGGATAATTATTAAGAAAGTTATGGAATTTTTTAACTCGAAAATTAGGGGGCATTTTTGTACCCAATTAAAACTATAAAACTATGAAAAACTTCCGCTTGACCAAACACTTTAAAATATCATAACTTTCTCATTTCTTGGTCTATTTGCATAATTCAAACACCACATTGTATGTAATTAAAAGCCCAAGATTAAGATGACATCTTTTTAAAAGATATATATATATAAATGTTATTATTTTTGATTAACCACTAATTAATGAAACCGAGAGCATCAATCCACGCATATCTTTCCATATGAAATCAAAGCCCTCTCAAATAAAAGCTGTATTTTTATATATTAAAGAAACATTTCATTGTTTCTTTAATATTTCTTAATTGACTAATAATGCTGGCGAGCAATTTAAATGGTCAGATATTATTAATACATTAATTGATGATTATGTTATTTATCATTAATAATAATTCAATAAATGCATGCATGTTGCATGCATGTATTTATTTATATGTTTGACAAAATTATGCCAATAATGTAATCTAGAGATCCTTCGTTCTGTATGATTACTTTAAAAAATAATGCACGGATTGATGAAAACGGAGAAGTTTTGGAAGCCAATATGATTGAATGGGCGATTCTGCTTTTGACAACAACGTCACTTGCGGATCTTAAAAAAGCACATGCGAATGTTACAATCAATCCCAAACTTCACCTAATTCAAGTTAAATGTATATTCTATCAAAAGTATTTGGTTTGAAACAAAAAATACTCGCCTTCATAGAGGATTTCAATGCCAAACACGAGAGAAATTTTGCTTCGCTTATAACTTTCTTCTTACGACAGCAATCTTGGAAATTCGAACGTGAGAATCAACGTGAGGAAGTAATTTATGTCACTAGTATATGGGCTTTAGAGGTTTTCACAAAGCAAAGATATGACAGATTTCCTAAGTCACCAACGTGTCTGGCGCTGAATACCTGCTGGGAACACAGCCGTGGGAACAAAGCGCTCGTGCGTATTACGTCATTTTGTCACATACCTACATGTTTCAAGTGATGTTTTCTGGCAAATTATCGTGAGGTCTACCCAACATTAAAAACGAAGACGATCAAATAAATATGGTTATAAGTCTTCTTACCATAATGTGCTTTTTGAGATTAGAGGCTGAAGTATTGTAAGCCGAAATCACTGCAGATGGCAAACAAAGTTTGCATTACATTTACAAGCTGTCTCCTTTCCTTCCTCTGTTTGAACAACTCCCAGGTGCGGCCATGGGCACTCATCATCCGGTATTTCTTCTGAATTTTTAATTAATTCAGCGTCCATAACGCCAAAGTTCTTTGACATTAAAGCACTAAATACAACGTCACAGTGAAGGACGCAGAGACCGGGCTTTTTTCCGGTTCAAATACAAGGGTTTTTATTGGCCCGCCCACGATCAATTATTTCTATTGGATATCCAAATGCTGTCAAAGATTTGAATATTAATTTGATTCAAATTCTACAAGTACTTAGTAACGAATGTGATTTTCAAAGTAGCGAAGTACATTACTTACCTTAATTTGTACTTAAGTACAAGGGAAATTACAGACTTAAAAATGTACTCATAAAAGTACAAATACACGAAAAAACTACTTAATTACAGTAACGTGAGTAGTTGTAATTCGTTACTTCCACCTCTGGCATACAGACACGCACACATATACAGCAACAACAACAACAACAAAAAAACAATTGAATAGCACAGCGTACGTAACCTCCCCCCCCCCCCCTTAAAACTAAACATAAAGTAGCTTTATATAGATAAAGTATCAGCAATAACATTCTCTGAACCTTTTTTATGCTTTATGATTAAGTTATAGCTCTGCACAACCAACGACCAACGCATAAGGCGTTGATTGTGATTGTACATTCTGGACAAAAACACCAAGGGATTGTGGTCAGTGTACACAGTAATGGGCAGAACCGATGACTCCACATAAACCTCAAAAATTGTAAAGCCTAAATCAAACAAAAAGCTTCCTTCTCGATGGTAGAGTAATTTCGTTGATGTCGATTTAATTTTCGAGAGAAGTAGCAGACTGGATGCCCTAAACCAAAATCATCATCTTGAAGAAGCACGGCTCCCATGCCTAAAGCACTAGTGTCCACTTCCAGTTTAAAAGAGCATGTAAAATCTGGGGCAGCAAGAACAGGCACTAGTTAGCAATAACTTTTCACCTTCAAAAGCATGCTGACACGCGTCAGTCCAAATAAAAGCATTTGCTGGACTTAACAAATTGGTCAAAGGATGCACTACAGTAGAGAAGTTTTGACAGAAACTTCTGTAGCACCCACCCCTACTTTTTGCCCAAGTAAGTTATCGTTGCTTTACCAAACTCACACATGGAAAGATTAATTGTTAAGGAGGCATCAGCTAACCTTTTAAAAACAGTCAGAAGAACAGTCAAATGTTCAAACCAATCAGACGAATAGATCACTAAATCATCTAGATATGCATTAAAATGTTTAACTCCTGACAGTACAATGTTTACCAGCCGCTGAAAAGTGGCGGGTGCATTTCGCAGGCCAAATGCCATATTCCGGTACTGTAGGAAGTAATCCGGTCTAACAAAAGCTGAAATTTCTGCTGCTCGAGCGGTCAATGGCACTTGCCAATACTCTTTCAGCAAATCCAATTTCCTCAAAAATTTTGCAGAACCCAAGTTATCAATGCAGTCTTCCATTCTAGGAAGAGGATAGCTATCTGGTACAGTCACAGAATTTACTTTTCTGTAATCTGTGCAAAAGCGAAATGTACCATCGGGTTTCGGAACAAGAAGGCAAGATGAACTCCATGGACTGTAGCTAGGTTCAGCCAAGTTTTTTTTCAACAAGTAATCCCCCTCAGTCTTCATCACAGAGCGCTTGAAATTATTTACTCTATATGCATGTTATTTAATGAAAGAACTACACGTCACTTGAATATCGTGCTGAAACACATGAGTTTGAGTCGGCACATCACCAAACAACATAGGAAATTCTTGGATTAATGTCATAATATCCTGTTTTTGTGACTCAAGCAAATTCTCAAGGTTTTCTGGCAAGTTCTTTAAAACTTCAGAATTTGAAAGTCTACCACCCATTGACAAATCATTACGAAGTGTAACACCATCATCGGTATAACACTCACCAGAAGGTGGCAGCAACATCTCATTCACTGCAGTGGAGTCAGGCCCAGCAAGGACAGCAGCGGATAAAACCTCGGTAGAAACAAAAGGCTTCTCATGCCCCTCTGAAACTTTCTCAGATACCTTTTGAGAGAAATAAGATTTCAATATTGGTAACATGGCAAGTTTGAAACTTTCGCTTGCGATCAGGCATGTGGATAACAAAATCAGTCTCGCTCAATCTCTTAGAGTTTTTATATGGACTAGAAAAATGAGCAGTCAAAACTGATCCAACAACCCGTCCTTCACTATTTTCAACGGGCCTCGTACAGTATGACCAAAAACCAAGTCTGCAGGACTAAACCCCATAGATTCTTGAGTTGCTTCGCGAACTGCAAACAGCACAAATGGTACTCCTTCATCCCATTCTTTCCCAGAGCTAAGACAATACTTTCAACATCGACTTTAACGTCTGATGAAAACGTTCAATAGCACCATGACTTTCTGGATGATATGCACTTGAAATTCGATGTGTGATGCCCAAAGTTCTCAACACTAGTCTAAAAACGTTAAAAAGAAAATTTGTCCCCTGATCTGTTCACATGATTTTTGGCAACCCAAATGTAGTAAAAAATTTGAGCAAAGCATTAATAACAACAGGTGCAGTTATTTTTCTTGTTACGTCCCTCGTTAGTTAGATGTTATTTTTCTTAAAGGGACAGCTTCCAGAAATCGTGATTTCGGCAAGGGACCAACACAAATCCAAGATTATGTGTTCGAATGGTTCGCATATAACAGGAATCTGAACAAATGGAGCTGGTGGAATCTTTTGATTGGGCTTACCCATCATCTGACATTCATGACAAGTGCTGCAATACTGAGAGCCATCCCTCTTCAAACCAGGCCAGAAAAAAATGCTTAAGAATGCGGTCACACCCAAATTACTTGCTAGCTCATGGTCATGTGCCAAACTCAACACTTGTTTACGGTAAACAGTAGGCAAAACAATCTGGCACACAACCTCCCACTCATGCTCCACATCTGGATTAGGACGCCATTTCCTTAACAGCAGACAATTTTCAATCACGTATTCTACTAAACTGGTTGAATCAGATTTTGTACTTTCAGCAGCAGAAAAACACTTAAGTTAGTGACGCGGCTTCTCGTTGTGTGATCTTAATTCGTTCATGAGAAATGGTTTCAGCTAACAATTCAGTCTCAGCAACAGCATTAAAAGAATATTTTGTCCTGCCGAACATCTTCAGCATCCTTTTTCTCTAACCCTGAACTTTCTTCAGTAAACACAGGTGACATAAAAGAGTCAGACAGAACTATGTCATTTCCAATTCTGCGTTTTTGAGCACGAGTAACTACATTAGCAGCAAATACCTCTTGAAAATGATCAGAGATGTCATCAGTATGGATAAAACAGTCAGGTTTATCAATAACTTCTGGTACAGTTGACACTTTACCTCCTGCCAAGTCATTTCCACGGATGAATGCAAAGCTTTTAACAGGAAAGGAAGAACGTATCACAACTTTAACAAAACCCGAAACTAGGTCATTCTGTAAGTGTATCTGATGCAACGGGACCTTTATTGCAACCATTTAAATCCCTTGAACTAATACACTTGACCCACAAGACATCTGTTCCGACAACATAAGTACATCAGCTATTACAAACGATTGGATTGCGCCTGTATCCCTCAGGATTTGTACCTCTTTTTGCTCCTCAGGTTTACCATTTAAAGAGATTAAACCATTTATCAAGAATGGCTTAAACCCTGCATCAATCTCATCCTTCTCTAGAACAGTTTCAGACACAGCCTTTACAAAACTAACAGGTTTTACCCGTCCTTGCTGATTCTTGCGCTTTAGCATCAGGCCAGGGCCGGCCCGTCCAACAGGCAATATAGGCGATTGCCTGAAGCCCCGCGACGAGACAAGGACCCTCCATGTTTAAAAATAATTTTGTCATTGCACAAATCTCATAAACGCGATCAGCAGACAGTATGCGCTGCATGCGCAGGGACCTTATTGATTAACATAGGGATCACAATGACGGTAGGTGAAAAAAATCCACAGGAATTGAACAACAGGATAAATTCCCCCACAACAATCTACAGTAAAATTATAATAAATACAAAACCTTAGTGTAAGTAAAGACATAAAACATTACAAAATAAGAACAGAGTGGGCTCATTTGCATAATGTTAATGACGCAATGGCGCTTGCGGAGGTGTGTCTCATTGCGCATGCTTGGAAATGAAACGTTTTGGATTATGGGTAACGTAGTATCGTCGTATAACAACGCAATGTTTACGTTACATCTTTCAATAAAGATAAAACAAGACTTATAGTGAGGTTGCGGTGGTAGGCTTTGGCGAACTATGACATTAAAACGAAACCTTTTAGGAGCTGAAGAGAAAAAGAGAAAAGCAGAGAAAGAAAGGCAATAACAAGGTAAAGGTAGGCATATTTTCTGCTTTACATTGTTTAATGCCTATATATGCTTATTTAAAAACATTAGAAAAATGTCCATCACGCTTTCTAAATTAACCCACATGAAAAAGACTATAATTTACTGCAGCAAACTGTATAGTAAAAATTCTTAAGTACAAAAAAATATACTATAGTGGGGTTCAAAAACAGTATATAGAATACTGTATCACCCTATAGTAATTATTTTGTATTAATATCCATGATATTTGTATAGCTATACAGTACTGTAGTTCTGTTGCAATAAAGTTGTTGCACTAACAACATTGCTTAATATGTTGCACTTAATAAAAACTTCTATACACTTAAATATATACATATTAATTTTTGTCTGTTATAATTTCACTTGTCAAATTGCATTGCTATGAAATTTTTTTAAACCAGTGAGGCCCATTTTCAACATCTCGCCTAGGGCCTCAAAACCCCAAGGGCCGGCCCTGCTTCAGGCAATCTGAAATAACGTGTCCCACCTTGTGACAATAGAAACATTCTCATGTCTCTTTCAAGGCTTTGAACCGCTTCACGGAACGAAAAACAGAAACTTTTAAGTTTTGCAAGGAACAGAAACGAAACCAGAAACTTTCCAAAAATATATGTTCCGGCACAGAATTGTTTATCGAAAATAATGGTAACCGGTTAACCCCCTGGGGTCCAAAAACGTGGCGCCGCGTTTTGACGTGTTTTCTCCTTATTATGGCAGAATCAACTTAAAATACTCCATCATTAACTCTTTCACCGCCAGCGTTTTTAAAAAAAGTTGCCAGCCAGCGCCAGCGTTTTTCATGATTTTCACCAAAGTTTAATGCCTTCCAGAAAATGTTCTTCTTTAAATAAATAAACATACAATATACCAAATGAAAGAACAGACCCTCACATTTCAAACAAAAAAAAACGTTTCATCCTACCTTTAGTGGTTCTTTTGCAATCAGCTTTTGAATATGGGTAGGTTTTTGCAAAAACACCATATTTTGAGCAAAAAGCAAAAATAATTCCATATTTGTGACGGACTTTTCATAGAGATCCCATTCAGAGCGATCTTTAAAACAGACACGGACATGCAGCAGCTTGCCATAGGGCAATACTTCCGGTTTTAAAAAGTTGCGGAAGGGCGCCACCTGGTGGATAATAGCGGTATTGCGGAAAGACGGAAAATCTCGTCATTGGCGGGGAAGTGTTTTCTCTTTATTGACGAGATATCTCGTCAATGGCGGGGAAAGAGTTAATAATCATACACTTACGTGTTTGACATCATTTAAAACTGTGAAGGGTCGTCTTTAATTTGTGTACATTCACAGTAAAAAGAGATCTTTGTGTTTTTGTCAAATAAAGAAAATAAACAAGGTGCGCATTCAGACATTTCTGTCTCCGCCAGCTGTCTCTGAAAACACGTAGCAAAAATCTATTGAAACTCTGCGAATACTCGTCACACAAACATGATACACATATCCAAAGAAAGCCTGAAATGTCTACTTTTAAACAAGCTAATTATAATCGAAAACAAATATTGCCTGTTTATATAATCTGCATTGAAGTAAAAAGAGTACTGTTTTTCCTGGCTAAGCTCATTATCTCTAATGCGGTCATGCTCACAGGCGGTACCCACTGTTCACATCGTAATGAACAGACGGACAGTTCAAACAATATCAAACAAAGTGTAAAGTTTGATCAGATTTAAGGACTTTATCGCATGTTTGGATGATAAACTTTATACACACACGTGAGGAATATCTTCATTTATGTCTGGACATTGAGGAAGAGAAGCTTTTATCTTTAACATTACCTAAGAAGAAGAACAATGGAAGACGCACAGGAAGAGGATATATTCCTAAAGTAAATGTAAGTCATTTATCCTCATTTATATTTGCTATCATGTAATATGCTTATGGCTTGTGGAGTTCAGCCTACACAAGCGACCTCAGCAGACTGCACGCTTCGGATTGAAAAACTTTCGCATTGTTTACAAATGAGGATGTATGAAGTCACGTAATGGCGGATAACTGTTACATGCCATACAGTGTTAGACACAGTAATTCACTTTCGTATCCTTCATGGCAACTTTCAGTAAGGCTGCACTGCAGGATCTTTTAAGTGTGTGCTGTAATATGATTCCATATATTGTTTACAAATGAGGACGCATGAAGTCACATAATGGGGGATAACTGTTACATGCCGTTCAGTGTTAAACAAAGTTATTCACTTTCATATCATTCATGGAAACATTCAGTGAGGCTGGACTGCAGGATCTTTTAAGTGTGTGCTGTAATATGATTTCATATATTGTTCACATGCAATGCAATTCCATACATTGCGCACAACAGAAGCTAGACGATCATTCAATGGGCATCTGAAAACAGCTTTATATAAAAGTAATCACTGCAGATGTTTATCTGAGATGTTCTGAATTTAGTTTATGTACATGATAGTTTATTTGAATGTAGTGCTATCAGTGATATTTACCCATCAGTTATGTATGTAAGAGTATTTCTGTGGACAGTTTATGCTAAGAGTTGTTTATAACTCTCTTACAGGTCTGCATCCCTCTCATCAGTACAAAACTATGAATTGGAAAAACATATTCACAATTTTTGGACATAAAGTTATATGGTAACATGAGCCACCTGAGCAGCTCTATTGTATTAGTTTCTTAGTTTATACAAGTTAAGTTTTTGAATAGGGTTTGTTTCTACTCACATTCATTTCTATTTTTATTATATTGTTCACTTCTTAATAAACCACAAACAAAAATGTATATTCCTTTTGTCCTCTACATTCTTTACTGTAGTTCCCTCTCACATTCCTGCCTTATTATGCAGCTCATTATGCAAGTCTTTTGTTGCTCAGCTGCCAATCAATCCTTCTTGCATACGGCCCCTCTAAACAAAAAGTGTATTACAATTTCTAAATCAATATATTGTTTTATGTGAGTAGGCCGAATGATTTTCACATAATTTTAAAGAAAAAACTTGAGACTTCTAGATTATGTTTAGAAAAGTCTTGTGAAAACATGTTTAGTATGGGTTTTGTGGATTTATATCAGTGACTTAAAAATGTTGCTTTTTTAAAAACCACGCATAAACAGTTTTCTCTCAAAAATACAAACATGTACATACATGTAGCTCATATAATATTGTAGCTCAGTTGGTGCTGAACGCAGTGTAATGAGACACTTGCCATTATTATGTTTTAAAGCAACTGAAAAAAGACAAAATGTAAGAGCATGTCAGAACCTCTGACAGTGTCCCAAAATGGTCAGACCCCAGAAAGTTAATACCATTATTTTTTCCGTTCTTTGGCAAGATTTCTGTGCAATATGACTCTGTAAAGTTCACTTCCGGTTGTCGTTGACTCATCGGAGAAATGAGAAGCTTGCCACCAGCAAGTAGCCTACTCAAGCCCAAGTCTTTAATGCTCAATCATAAGAGGTAAATATTGTAGGCTACCATACAGTATCACGCAGTGTGATAATCGTGCAATACATGCGCCGAAATCCGGGAAGGACTGGTGTATCATATGTTCTCAAAATTGAAATTTGCCGTATAGCACGATAATCACACTGCGTGTTATTTGTATGCATTTCATGAGAATGGACATACACAGTGACCAGAAACTTACTTTTGCAGCGGGCACACCGGAGCAGACTTCAGCCTTTGTGACAGGGTTTAGCTTCGGCCCAGTTTTTAAACCCTGCATATTTGTAAGTGGTCCTCATTTGTAACGCTGATTTGTGGGCTGTGACCGTACGGGATTTTGTTTCACCGCGGTGAAGAAGCAACAAAATCACGCGGTAGGCTGTTAACAACACAACAACCCACCCCAGGAAAGCAGTAATCTTATATATAATTAAAACAACAAATTATATTAGCAATAAAAACATGAAATAATGTATTTCTATATGCCGTGACATTACCGCACCGCATTTATGTGCGTAGTTTTTTTTCACGATTCAGCTATGGTCAGAACTGCAGCCTATGTTGTGTCCAGTGCAGTGTACAGAGTAGACCCCGAAAGACTCACATAGGGGTGATACTTGTGGGGTGGTACAGACAGCACAGATAATGTTCATTTAAAAGTAAGTGACTGTTTGTGTATGTCTGCAATTCATTGAACTGATGCCTCACCGGATCAGATTTGTGAAAATATGCACATACATAACAGTGGACCAGCCACTTTTTAGTGTTTGTTCCTCCTTTGAAATGTAAACAATGTACTCCAATCTCATCCACGCGTCAGCTCCTACAGTCTAAATGTTGCTCGCTGCCCAGCTCCATGCACAGAGGGAAGACGCACATTTCACCGTGACAGCGCCACCCGGCACTCATTGGCCAGTACAATCAACACAGTAGCCTATCTGTACAGATGTGAAGCTAAGATTCATCCAAACAGTCGCTAAGTTGGGCTAAATGGGCCTAAAAGTCGCTAGATGTAGCAATAAGGTCGCTAAGTTAGCAAGCAACACTGCTTCAGCCAATCCCCTTTTTTAAGCAAGTAAGCCCCACCCACTGATTAACATTGAATTTGCATACAAGTTGAAAATAAAAATGAACACGAAAATTAAAAAAATAAATAAAAAGAAAAACAGAACATAAAATTAAAACTGAACTTTACATTTTAATTATGTCCCTATTATTGCTTGGGCATGAATAAAAAGCCTTTTAAAAATGTATTTACAGATTCCTTTTCAAGCTTGCCTTTTTATTTTAATATTGTCAGTCTTGAGATTAATATTGTCAGATTATATTGAAAATGAAATGTCAAATCATCAATTTAATTTAATTTTTCAATTTGGCCGGAATGATGCTTCATCACGTTAAAAATGAAAATGAAATAATTTAATATATTTTTTTTTTTTAGCATTTCATTTTCAAATTTGGGACTGATTTTGCGATTTTATTTTTTATTTTATAATTTAATTAATTATTTTATAATTTAATTAATTAATTTAAAAAAGTCCAAAAATAGCCTCCATAATTATAAACAATATAAAAATTAAATATGGAACAGTGGCGGCTGGTGGTAAAAAAATTTGGGGGGGCGCAAACACACTCAAAATCAAACTTTTACTGTAGTGATGCAGTACTCTTTATAGCCATATATCAGGTGATGAGTATCATTAGGCTACTACTTAAATGTTACAATTCGGCAGTCTGTAATGAACTAATATCAAGGTAATCATACACGCACGCACGCACGCACACACACACACACACACACACACACACACACACACACACACACACACAGAGGTTGCGATAGACTTTTTCAATCTCCGTAATTTTTTTGATAAACAGCGTTGTAAAGAGTCCTTCACAATCAGTTATTATCCATCATTTCATGTTTTAATTATTGTCATTTTTGTTCACATGTCCATTTCTAATCATATACTTACACGAGCATACAAGTCAAATGTGTTTATTCATTTGTTTAGAGAACAGATAAATGGAGACCGTGCATCACTTTACCATCACACGAAGCAGATGAATTAATGTTTTTTTCTCACAGTGACAGCGGAGGCAATAAAACACGTGAGCTTATGCTAAACAGGCAAATATGAACAAATCCAAAACACTACTGCGATTAAAATATCAATAAACATGAAAAATCTAAATTGAACTAAACTCATCTGAAACCATCTTGTGTAATAAACGCATGAAGGCAGATTAATGCAGACTCTTGTCATTAGATTTCGTATCTTAACCTTAGACAGGCGTCTTGTTGCAGCACTCCTGTAGTGTTTAACTTCAGCAGCCATGCGCAGACCAATCAGTGTATGACATCAAAATATCGCGAGAATGTTTAGAAACCAGGGCGTCATTTGAGCAACACACTGCCACCAACTGGACATGCCTAGGAATTACATTCTCAAGTTGAGTTGTGTGGGCAATCTGCCAAAATGGTGTTCAGATTTTTCTTTATCCTGCTTAAATTTTCTCCGTCAAAGACTTTTCATTTAACGCGACCGAACACACACAAAAAGAGACACTAAAGTTGCCTAATCACGGGCTCGTACGTTTCTTTTTGCTTTTATAGCAATAGCACAAGCACATTTTCCCCTCACAACAGACTAGTACATACAGTCCATCAGCTCAATATGCACGGTTCGTTAAGTTTCCTTAAAAACAGTGGTTTTCTTGTGGGTGCTTTTTAAACTCTACAACAACAAAACTAACAACAAAGTTGACCAAGCCACGGAATATACCGGATTATATGAGCTCTTATGTCCACGCAACACAAGCTCAAACGCGCCACAAAAGTTCATGTCCTGCACGTCTATCACGCATTCATACTTTAAAACAGCAAACAGGGAAAAAAATAAAACTCAAGACTTACATGCTATATCCAGCTAGCCAACTCCGTTTGCCATGAGAAGTGGTGGAGCACACAGACTGCCATCATTTGACTCCGTTGGTCGATCTGGTCCAAGCTCCTTAATCCTTTATATATTCATCAATTAAATACCTTGTATAGGGTGATTTTGTAAGGATAAAAGGATATTTTCCTTCATCTCAATATATTTCACTTGCTTTCACTGATCTGTACTGTAGCTATCAGTTAACACAGCAATCTCCAACGCGGTTATGAGACTATCCAATCACAGGAACGATCCAATCACAGGAGGTAAAAAACATTAAAAGCAATATTGATTCGCTTACAACATAAGTGGGAATGTTTGGGGCGCACAGTCCTGCGCCCCAGGGCGGATCCGAAACCAGCCACTTAGAGCTCAGCCTCAAGTCACATGTTTTTACCCTTTTTCTTGACCTACATAGACACTCATTAAGAGTGCGCCCCAGACACACAAACATGACACACACACAACAAACTCAGTTTTGATTTTTAATTGTTTTAAATAAATTATAACATGACTAACAGTGAAATAGTATAACTAAATGATTTTATTTTGTATTAATTTGCACTATATATTTAACTTTTTGGTAACATGTTAAAGTAGCTTTCCTCTCTGGTCAGCTTTAAGGGGGCGGCACCCCAGCGCCCCCTAGTGACCAGCCGCCACTGATATGGAACCCCCAAATATGTTACGTCCCTCGTTAGTTAGAAGTTATTTGTATAGGAATATTATTGTTAGATGTAACAAAAATAGATGTATGTGTGTGTAATGGCGGCAACAGGAAAACAACAGCACAAAAGGACAGACAAACAAACCAGCACTCTCATTGCAAAGTTTTAATTTAAAATATAAGTTAAGTATGAAAAAGTATGTGTTTAATGAATATTTACAATATATACAATGTAGCAAGAACAAACATTGACACCTGGAGGAGAGGAAGGAGCGAGAGAGTGGAGCTTAATTGTATTAGACACACTAGCGTAAACGAGTGGAGCTAATTATGTATGTTTTGTTTTGTTAGACAGTATGGTTTAGTTATAGCGTCTCGCACGCTGAATATGTTCTTTCTACATTTCCTTTTGTTAGTTAGTTTAGTTTTCTAATCTTTAGTTAGCTTTCTTTTTTGGTTATATTTGGTTCTTTGATTTAAAAGCATCTACGTGCAAATGTAGGTCGCGACCTACTTACCTGTCTCAAGACCTCTCCAACCAGGCTACACAGCTTTAAACCAGGACATAGTAAAATGTACGTTTCATCGGTACCAAGGCCGGGAACACTCTGCGTTTCACATCAAGCATGAATAAAACACACGAGCCGAGCCAAACAAACACAGCGTTTGGACCAGGACATGAGATGTTCACAGGTACAGCAATCGCAACAATCTCGTTTCAAATCAAGCAAAGCTTGTGTTGTTAACGTAGAAATCACGTGACCAATGACAAACGAAGCTTATTCTGCTCAGTCACATGCGCGCTTCGCTTTGCGTGTCAGAACGTTGGAACCCCAGAGGTTTTTTAGCAGTTGTTTGCATTATTCACATTTTATCCCACATAATACTGAAAAGATAGTATTGTATGTACATATAATTGTGCGTATGAACATTATTCAATAAAATACAGTATTGAATCGTATAAATAATTAAGTCTTATTAATTAATACTAACATTTTTGCCACAATTGAATGAGTAAATACATTTATTATATTGACCATTCACACACATGTTGTCTAAGCTTTATTTGTACACATAATATTAATATTCATCTGAATTTCATCAGCTTGTTGCTTCACTGACGAAGCTTCCTCCAGAAGCTATGTTTTATTATCCAAAATATGGCACTGTTCTTGACACCCTCGTTGAGGCTTCGAATCATGGTTCCAAACAGTAAGGGAAGTATCGGTGCTTGATTCGAAGCTTCATTTCCCCATCACTACACATGAGCCCAAACAAACGAGCATGACAAACGCAACATCTCTCCCCAAGCCAGAGTATGTCTTTGTGCTGCCGCCATTGAAGTTTGAGCCATTCCTAAACAGCTCCGTGATCTGCGATTGGTGGCGCGATCCGTGACATCAGACCCTTACGCCCGCAGATTGACTGATCCCTGATAGCACACATACATCTCGAAGATGTCCATTTGATGTCTGCGTTTACATCTGCAAGACGTATTATTTACATTGTTTGCTCATCTGCAATACGTCTCTGAGACGTTTCCTAAAAGATGTCATATAGACATATTAAAAGTGTCTGCAAGACATTTTTGATTTAGAATGTATGTAAAGCAGCTCTTTCTAAGACCTTTATAAGATCCCAGATAGCAATTTTGTTCCGGCCCATCTCCGGCCCACACAACCAGTTTTTCCTCGGCCCACATACAATGAAGAATGACGGCCCTACAGTGGCCCAGTTCTGAATTACAGACAAGGGCCACACATGGGCCATAACTGGCCCAAGGTCTCTGCCAGATAGTAGCCCATAATCGGCCCAAACCTGGGCCAGAACAGGTTCTAACATCGGTACCAGTTCTCAGCCATAGGTCAACCATATTAAAACCAGCATTTAACCAGAACTTCCAAAACTGAGCCACAACTCAGCCTAATCTTGCCCAAATTATATTAATTAATAAATCACACAAAAAATGACTTTCAAATTGTTTGCCTTTTTATTAATCAATAACACACAAGTCAATAACACTACGACATTGTATGTGTTAAAACTCTTCTAGTATAAACTGCCAGCAATAAACAAAATTACTAGTTTGTTAAAATACATTATTGGCATGAATCTAACACCAACAAATTAAATTACAAAGCAATTTCATCCTTAGTAAACAAACAAAAGTTTAGAACAAACTGATAATAAAAAAAAAAACTTTGCGACAGTTACATTGGTGTGTGAAACGTAGTTTGCCCAAATTACCAGCTATATACAAATACAGAAGTTTTCATTGAAATTAATATATTAGCATGAATTGACATTTAAATGAATTACAATGGGTAAATACAAGTTTAAAGGGATAGTTCGGCCAAAAATTATATTAAACCCATGATTTACTCATCCCCAAGCTGTCCGAGTTGCATATGTCCATCATTTTTCAGACAAACACATTTTCGGATATTTTAGAAAATGTTTTAGATCTTTCTGTTGATTAAATGTAATGTTACGGGGTCCACAACCTTCAAGTCCAAAGTTCAGGATGAGAGCTGCACAAATTATATTGAGTAGATGGAATCAAAAATATTAAAGCAAATCAATAAAAATTTCTAAGTGAAGTCTACAAAAAAAATGTAGTTGATATAATAAAAAATGTTACTTGGATGTAGCTGAAAATTTTGTGAATATTATTTAACTAAAATAAATTAGTTTTATTTACTTAATGTTATAAATTTATTTCATACTGAACCATCAATTATCCATGATAAACAAAGCAATTTGTACACGTTATTTTATTGAAAATGGCAAACATTGTACATGTTACAAAAACAATCAGCTGAATAAACTCTGAGAGGTCTCTTAAATTCACAGCATGCAGAATCACCTCATGAACCCAGACAAGTGGACCACCAGCACTTGTACCTGCAACAAAGATAACTTTATTTAAACGGAAGTCCGCTGTGACTCTGGACGCTGCTACAGAGCGCCACTTAGTTTAACATTAAATAACATATTTGTCTCAAATCGTTAATGATTATCATAGGCTGCGAATGCATATTTTACATCTGGAAGTAAAATTTGTCTGACTAAACTCGTGCTATTTAATGCGAACGTCCGATGTGTGGTGTCAGATACTCTGAGTTGTCCTACACGAGACACGGCGCTTCTCGACCATTGTGCGACACCCTTAACACAAAAAAGGAAAATAAAGCATAGGCATATGGAGTCGAGAGATGATTAATATAAATGTATATAAGCGTGTGAGCTCTGTAAAGCTGTGTTGTGTTATTCCACTTTCATATGAAAGGTCAAATAAGTCCGGGTGGAGCAAAACTGAGGTCCGGATTTCGGATCGGAAATGATTCTTTTACACACATTTACAGTAACACAGCTGTATTAACACTTTGGTGACCTGGATAAATACGTAAAATAAAAATATTCATGATTAATCTAGCAGTATGTGCACAGAAAGCTGCACTGAAAAAAATAATACACTGGATTTACTAAAAAATAATAATATATAGTGCACAATCTTTGCACCCACTTTTTAAAGTAAGTTTTACATGGAATTTTAAGCAGTTTAAGCTTAAAAAAATTAAGCAATTGCTTAAAATTCCATGTGAAACTTGCTTAAAAAGAGGGACGCAAAAATGATACACTATATGTTTTAGTAAATTCAGCTTATTATTTTTACAGTGTGTTAGTATACCTAGTTTACATTATGGCTCCGAAAATATTCAGATAAATACACCTTAAGTTGTTTACGCAAGGACACATCAAAGATTTCATTAAAAACAAGTGTAAATATTAATAAACTCAACACTTACCAGGATTTTTGAGAAGTTTTGGGGTTGTTTGTCTTCCTGCAAGAGGCGCAGTTTCTTCTGCTGCTGATTAAAAAACCGTTGGCTTTTTGATTTTTAAATTTGCATCTGATTTACTTACTTTTTTCGCATACATTTACTCAAATAATACAATGTTATAAATGTTTCACCAAAAATATTGAGTAAATCATAGTTAAAGTTAGGCGTGAAACTTACTAATTTTTTTTGTTGATGTTAAATACCTATGTTAACTTGAAATGAGCAATTATTACAGTTTTAAAAACTAAAATATATAAATGTGACATTCTCAAATATATTGATTGATTAAAATTTACAACAAATATTAAGGATATCTATTAGAAATAATCTGTTAGTTAAATACTTATTTTATTTGATGCATACAACTAAATAATATCTGTTTATTTTTTAGTCATTTATTTTGGTTTGTCCAACTCAAAAAATCTACTTAGTGACATAAAGAGATTTTATTAAGTTATTTTAATAATTTATTTTAGTTATATTTACAATGCCACTGAATTATTTTTACAGTGTATGGTCAGTTCTTACTCACTTTATCAATGAAACCACTGTTCAGCCCTCTGTATTTATCAGCTTTCACTGAAATCACAATTGCCCTTATTTATCAAAAGTGCGTACACCAAATTTCCAGCGTACACCTGGCGTACACCCAAAACCACGGTGACTTTGAGATTTATCAATATGGACGTTGGCGTACGGCACGCTCAAATCCTACGCCAGCTCATGAGGTGGTGTACGCACATTTTGAGTTAGTGCAGAAATGCGCAAACAATTCCTACCACCACAAAACGCACTGACAAACTAAAATATATATATGACCCACTGTAAAAAAACAAAAACATAGTTATTATAAACTTCAGTGTTTATTTTTATGCAACATGTACTTCAATGTTTAATTTGTGTGACTTTACCAAAGCATTTGGTAAGAATCTGTAAAAAACGTCTAGCAATAAGTTATGGAATTCAAGCCTTATAAATAAATGTAAAGTAAAAATTCAAAGTTAAGATTGGACAGGAAGAAAACATTGAAAGGAAGTGCGGAGAGACTGTAAAAGTTAGCAAATATTCATCCTGGAATCTGAAGCGGCACATTGCAAGAAAGCACAAGGATGTGCTACGAAAACATGGTAATAATGCATCAAAAGGTAAGCTAGTTACATACCATTCAATGATAAATAAATAGCTACACATGAATAGGTAAGGTAAAATACTTGTGTTGAATGGAGCCATAAATCCGATCATGATGACATGCGGACAAAATCATGGCCACGGATTCTCTTTTATGCTACATTATGGACACTTATTTTTCTTATTTAGTCTAAAGTATGGCCATAAATATAAAATTCGTTCCCAATATTCAACAGTTTGTTCCTTGGAATTAATTATTATAATATTTCGTAATTACTATTACAATTATTATTACTTCAAATTATGAATTAGCCTAGTAAAACATGTGGATGTTGTGGAAACAAATTGTTAATTTGAATTATATCCGGAGCTCCGGATCAAACTGGATATTAGCTAACAAACAACTGTATGTAAATACAGAAAAACACACTACAAAAGTTACTACATCATTTTAAAATATTATTTAAAAAACTTAACCGAACCATTAAGAAGACATATAATTTAGATGTAGGCAACAGTAAATAATAATAATAATAATAATAATAATAATAAATAATGATTCTTCTAAATATCAATTAAGCGTCATTAATATTAAAAATAATAATACAAATATTACAAATATGTGTCTTTAATCCCGCTCTTTAAACTCCCAAATAAAACAATTTTGTTTCTTTCCACTTCCCTGGTTTCTCTTATTTGCCGTCTTCCATGTGTCAATGTCGTAAAATGAGGGCGTGGGGGAGGTGGAGACTTAAATTTATATGGGCGTGTTTGAAATATTATCAGCCCACGTATGTGGTCATTTGGATACTGCATGCTGATTGGTTGTAACTCTTCACATGTTCAGGAAGTGTTGTTCTAAAGACGAAGTCAGACGTACATGTGTGAGCTCTTACTTGTTTCTTGGTACGACACTAATTTGAGTGATTACACAAGAATAATACATGGTGTCAGAAGTTTATTGACTGTGGCATGATGGATTCGTCGGGGGTTCCTACACCGAAAATGGATTGGGACTCGGTAAACTTGCCAGATGCATGGCGGAGATTTCGTCAGCACGTGCAGCTCATGTTCGCCGGACCGCTGCATGACAAAACCGAAGAGACCATGTGCAGCTATCTGCTCCTTTGGGTAGCCGAAATGGGGCGTGACGTTCATAATACATGGACATTGTCAGCAGATGAGTCGAAAAAACTTAAGTCATATTATGATAAGTTTGAGGAGTATGTCATGCCAAGAGCCAACCCGATCTTCGCAAGGTGCAAGTTTCATGAAAAAACACAAGGGGAACACGAGACATTCGACCACTTCGTCACGGAGCTTAAACTGCTTGTGAAAGACTGCGAATATACAAACAGTGTTTTTGCAACTAACTCCCCTAAAGTTAGAGAGAAACTGCTAAATCAAGGCGCTGATCTTACACTCGAAAAAGCAATTGATATTGCGCATTCCCATGACGCAGCACAAGAACAGCTCAGGACGATAAACTCGCGTGCAACGGCAGTACAGAACCAAGCCGTGCACGAGGTGTTAAGCAAAAAGACAAAAATGTACAGGTAGAAACACGAATCGCCAACGATGGAAACGGATAGAGTTACCAACAAAAACAGGTCATGTGATCGATGTGCACAGAAACACAGCCAGAGAGACTTGTGCCAGGCAAAAGGCCGTCGGTGTAAAATATGCAACAAACTCAACCACTTCGCAAAGGTATGTAAATCAAAACAACCTGCTACACGTAGAACTGTGCACACAGTGGAAAATACAGGCATCTTTGAGTCGGATGAACTGTATATTGATGCTATTAACAAAGAGTTTGGAAATACAGAATGTGAACAGGCCTTTGCGGAACTGGAATTAGGATCTCCAACAAAGAAAGTTAAATTTAAGTTGGATACTGGGGCCCAGGTGAACATTATTCCAGCCAGTAGATTTAAAAACCTGTTCAGTACAACAGAACTGAAACCTGCAATGCGCCGTCTAACAGGCTATGGTGGAGAACCACTTGATGTTAAAGGGACATGTCAGTTGAACTGTAGATACAAAGACACAGTGGATTTGCTAGAATTCTATGTTTTGAACACACCTGCAACCCCTGTACTTGGTTTGAGAGCATGTCTAGACATGGGGTTGATAAAGCTTGTCTTTTCAGTGAATGCAGACACAAACAAACCCTGTGGTATCATATAAGAGTTCCAGGATGTCTTCCAAGGGATCCACCTGGATCCTGCAGCTGTCCCTGTTGTATATCCACCGAGGAGGATTCCGTTCATGCTGCGCAGTCGCCTCAAGGAGGAGCTAGACAGCATGGAAAAAGCAGGCATCATTGTTAAGGTCACAGAGCCCACAGACTGGGTTAATGCCCTGGTGGTTGTTGAAAAACCGCGTACTGGAAAACTCAGGGTATGTTTAGACCCCAGAGACCTGCATAAAGCAATCAAAAGACCCCATTACCCTGCCGACTCTGGAGGACATCACCCCAAAACTCGCCGGAGCACAGTTCTTCAGTGTGCTTGACGCAAAATCTGGATATTGGGCTATCAAGCTGTCAGAAGAGTCGTCAAAACTAACAACATTCAATACAGTAGTCGGAAGGTACAGGTTTCTACATCTACCTTTTGGACTGATCTCTGCTCAAGATGAGTTTCAGAGAAAAATAGATTAGACTTATGAAGGGCTCAATGGCGTTGCAGCCCTTGTAGACGACATACTCGTCTTTGGAAAAACAAAAGAGGAACATGATGCAAACTTGCGCGCTGTGCTAACGAGGACCCGGGAAAAAGGAGTACGCCTCAACCCAGACAAAAGCATGATATGCGTCCCTGAGGTCAGTTACTTCTGGCACAAGCTAACACGTGAAGGCATCAAATCTGATCCAGAAAAAATCAGTGCAATAAGAGACATGAGCCCTCCAAAGAATAAGTCGGAGCTGGAAACAATCTTAGGTATGGTAAATTACCTGTCCAGATTTGCACCAAACCTGTCTGAAATAAACGCACCTCTGAGGCTGCTCTTGAAGCAAAATAATGAGTTTGTGTGGGACGAGACTCAGACACAAGCATTTTAGAAGATGAAAGAGCTGATCACACGAGAGCCCGGCCCTGTTCTCTCTTACTACGACCCTGGTAAAGAGCTCCGCCTGCAGGTAGATGCGTCAAAAAGTGGCCTAGGCGCCGTGCTCCTCCAAGACCACAAACCCATTGCATATGCTTTGAAATCCCTCACACCAACAGAAGAAAACTATGCGCAGATCGAAAAGGAGTTATATGCTTTAGAACCCATCCTGAGAAAGCCTCTTGCAGCTGCACCTCCACGCCTTAAGAGAATGATCCTGCAATTACAGAGGTACGATATTACAATTGTGCACCGCCCAGGAAAAGACATTCCAATAGCAGATGCGCTGTCCAAAAAGTCCATTGCGTACAGACTTGAATCACTGTATGAGGATATGGATGCACAAATTCACACAAATTCAATTGTGGCTAATCTTCCCATAAGTGACAGAAAGTTAACAGACATCCAAAAAGCAAGCAAGATCCACAGTTTATCTCTCTGAGAAGTGTCATAAAAGCCGGATGGCCTGATGTGAGGAAGAAGTGCCCCTCCAGCCTTTCTGAGTACTGGAATCACAGGGATGAGATCTCAGAAATCGACGGACTTCTGTTTAAAGGTGAGAAAATCATCATTCCACATGCGCTGAGAAAGGAAATGCTAGAGCGCATACACACGGGACACATGGGAATTGAGAGGAGCAAGCAAAGAGCCAGAAATCTTTTATTTTGGCCAGGTATGAACAAACAAATTGAGGAAATGGTGGAAAGATGTACCACATGCTTAGAGCTCCGAAAATCTAACCCAAAAGAGCCCATGATCTCTTACCAGATCCCTGAACGTCCGTGGCAGATCGTCGCGACAGACTTATTCATGTGGAACGGTGAAGGCCATCTTCGCCAGGCATGGTGTGCCTGAGAGAATAATTTCAGATAATGGCCCGCAATACAGCTCGCATGACTTCAAAGACTTTGCAATCCAGTGGGACTTTGCACATGGATCATCTAGTCCGCACTACCCGCAAAGCAATGGTCTTGCTGAAAAGACAGTGCAGACAGCAAAGGCCGTACTGAATAAAGCACATGCTGAGAAGAAGGACCCTTACCTCAGCTTACTCGAACACAGAAACACCCCTGTTGATGGATTTCAGTCACCCTCGCAATTGTTGATGAGTCGACGTCTTCGCTCCATCTTGCCTATGTCAGGAAAACAGCTACAACCTCAAGTTGTCGACAAAAAACTGGTGAGTGCAAAACGGAAACTAAAACAAACAAAACAAAGGCAGTACTATGATCGTACCGCACAGCCATTGTCCACATTGGCACAAGGGGTTAATGTTCGTTTTCAGCAAGCTGATGGACGATGGATGCCCGCCACCATATTGCAACCTGCAGATACACAACGGTCGTATCTTATCCGCACCCCTGATGATCAAGTGTTCCGCCGCAATCGCAAACCAAGGAGATAACATCAGAAGTAAAAGATCCAGCACCTGAGACAATGCACATTGATCCGCCTGTGGATACAGGAGGTACAAAAGAAAACACTTGCAATGTGCAACAGCAAGCTGCATCTACTCAGTTTACACGCTCTGGTCGCATGGTAAAACCTAGAGACATTCTTGATTTGTAAAATAAGCTTCTGATGTTCAGTCAAATGTGAATCGAATATTGCAAAGTTATGGATGCTGATTTAAAAGAGTTGTGTTGAAAGTATGTTCTGCATGTCATTAGTCACAATACGTCATCTAATTAATCTAAGTTACATAACCTACCAATATGCTTATGCTTTTATGCTTATGCAATAATAGTAAGCCATTGTAAATCTGTTCCATAGGTGCAATGCTAAATATTTTTCCCCCCAATGTGACGTGATGTTTAATTTGGTTGTTCAGTCTGCCAATTCAGATTTGTGTTGTAACTTACTACTTCATAAAAAGGGGGATGTAATATTATCAGCACTGCATGCTGATTGGTTGTAACTCTTCACATGTTCAGGAAGTGTTGTTCTAGTAAAGACGAAGTCAGACGTACATGTGTGAGCTCTTTGTTGTTTCTTGGTACGACACTTACTTGAGTGACTACACAAGAATAATACAGTGTTATTCTAATGACGATCGTTTTCAGCCGCGGCATTTATGAAGGGCAGGTATTGCGTACACATGAATTTCAGAGGTACGCACAGCTTCATAAATCAGGCGGTGAGAGGAGCGTAAGCATAATCTTATGCCAACATATACGCCCGTTTCTACGCAAGAATGATAAATGAGGGCCAATGTCACTATTTAGCCATATGTGACCAGTCACGGAAAGTAGGGACACAAGTCGGATCTGGGCATTTTGAGTTATTCACAGATTCTGAAAGTGCAGTTTCTAAGCTTTCCAACGATGTGTAACACATGGAAATCTGATAAGATTTGGAGAAGTTGTGGCCGTTTGAATATAGGAACTCAGAAATACTCAAACCGAGAAAATCGAGACGAAAGGGACTCTTCTTTTCAGCTGGGGGAGACAATATGGCTCATTTACATCTCATTTAGCTAAGCCATGCCCCCTGTAAAACCCTTTTTGAGATGTTCTAGCATCATATGTAGTATTTTATGACCAAATGACAACCCGCAAAAATAAACATGACTCTTTTACCTTTGTGGGGATCACAAGTCGAATCCAGTCTGTTTCAGATTATCCAATGACCATATTTGTCCACAAATGCGTATAATCCGTGAAATATAGATTGTTTACATCAGATTTCGCATGAATGTCTGGTAATACAATATAATATATAATCTGAAGACTATTTAAATCGTAACATGTAAGGGTATATGAGCTTACACTCCGTTAAACACATGAACCCGCCTTCAAAGTTTGTATTTAAAATAGGGAAGTAGTATAATAGATCATCCAAACAGCGCCGTCGAAAACGTGACATCCTTTAGAGAGGTTACCAATGGCTCGCTCGTTCCTCCATCAGCCAATGACTTCATGGAAAATATTGATAGACAAAACATGTAGCCAATTATATGAAGAATACAACGATATCTGTGTAACTTCTGTGTAACTTCTGTGTGTTTGGACTCATGCTGCGCTGCAAGAACTGACATACAGATGACGTCAAAGTACCGCGAGAGCGAGTCGAAATTAAACTACTCCGTAAGATTTCTTGAAGAGCTCTCGCGGTACTTTGACGTCTTCCGACTGCGGCGCCGCATAAAGTCAGTGACGCGGCTGAGGTACGATGCGGCTGATTGTTATTTGTTCCGCCCCAGCTTCTTTTATTTTTCTTTTGTTTTGTGCGCCCGAGCTTTACAGTCTGGGGAGACGCAGGCTATAAGTTTGAAAAAAAAAAAAAAACTTAGCAAACATATCTGAGGAACAGGGCAGCGCGTCACTACAGTCACGTGACTTCACGCTCGAGCCGGAAGAGAAGACAATGCTGAATAAAGTCGTAATTCTGCTATTTTTGGACCAAACTGTATTTTCGATGCATCAACACAATCTTACTGACCCACTGATGTCACATGGACTACTTTGATGATGTTTTTATTAAGTTTCTGGACATGGAAACCATACATAGATTTTCAATGAAGGGGAAAGCTCTCGGACTAAATCTAACGATAAAACATCTTAAACTGTGTTCCGAAGATGAACGGAGGTCTTCCGAGTTTAGAACGACATAAGGGTGAGTCATTACTTACATTATTTTCATTTTTGGGCGAACTATCCTTATTTAGTAGTCACGCTGTTCCCTTTGGGGGCGGAGGCGAAAACACAAGCTTATACAGTATGTAAATATACACACAGACAATGACGCCCCCCGCTGCACGCTAGAATCTCCGGAAAAACAAGCCTATTTTAACCGCAAAATGTACGCTTTTAAATATACAAAAACTGCTATCTCAAACATGGAGAGGCTTCTTCGTGATCTCAACTAACAGATTCTGCAATAAAACGAAAATCACAAATTTCGAAAAAAAAACTTTGTTTCTCATTTTCTCGAAACTTGTGCTGCCGACTTGAGTCCCTGGTTTCCGTGACGGGTCACATATAGAGCAATCTTTTGATATATATAAACACAAAGATGCAAACATAAGCCTCAACATTCAATTTACCTTAATGTGTCTATTGGAATATACACCCCATCATCCTTCTTTTGTCCCTCTTCATGTCTTGATGAACACAGACCTGATACACTTTCACAAAAAAAAAAAAATTTAAACATTACAGAAATACATTTTAAATATTTTTTAAATAAATGTTCTAACATCAGGAAGACCAGATAACCAAGTTCGATTACTTCATTATAATATGATCACAGTAATTCTTATAGAAAACAGCTAATTTAATATCAATTTAAATGTCACACGGACAATATAACACATTACATTACACATGAATCAAGTGAACGTTTGCATCCCTTTATACGTTTGTTAGACATATAAACAAAAACATTTTTATGATTGAAAAAGTTTAAATATTTAAGTTCAGGTACTTACTAGTTATCTTTCATCCTTCTGCCTTTGAAATCTGTGTCCGTTATGATTGATTGACGCGGCGTAACTGCTACTCCTGACGGTAACCCCACCTATTGGTTAATTTGATTGGCCGCCGCTCGGCTTGCGTTAACAGGAAAGCTTGTCTTCTGTTATGTGATTGGCCAGTGGCACTCTCCTTTTTTGATTTGATTGGCCATCTCAATAATTTTTGACAAGGTGTTCGACGTAATGCTGCGTTGGAGGAACTGACAAACGGATGACCTTAAAATACAGAGAGAGCGATTTGAAATCAAAATCCTGCCTATGTTCATTCGAGGCAAAAGCACAGTGAAACATATCATGTATTTCAACAGTATCTAACATCTGACTGTACACAATGATAGTTTTACTTAGTCATTGAAGTCAGAAATCTTCGGCAGAAATAAACCCCTGCTACATCGAAAATCGCTCAAAAGCAAGTTTAAAGGGGACATTCCACAAGACGGTTTTAAGATATTAAATAAATCTTTGATGTCCCCAGAGTACAAATGTGAAGTTTTAGCTCAAAATACCCTATAGTAATTTATTGTGTCATATTAAAACTTTATGGGTCTGAGCAAAAAAAATGCACCATTTGAGGGAATACAAACGCGTCATGCTGTCAGTCATTCTTTCTCTCTGTCGCTCGCACTCGAGGCAACGTCATGGTTGGATAGCGCAGATGAAGGGGCGGTATCATTATAGTAAGATCCCCTTCCTACGTCATGGGGGGAGCGAAATCCGAATGACCTATATATTCACATGCTTGCAGAGAGAGCCTTACCAAAACGAAGTTACAGCGTTGTTATTTTTCATGTTTTCTGGGTTGGTAGAAGCACTGGGGACCCGATTATAGCACTTAACTCTTTCACCGCCAGCGTTTTTAAAAAAAGTTGCCAGCCAGCGCCAGCGTTTTTCATGATTTTCACCAAAATTTAATGCCTTCCAGAAAATGTTCTTCTTTAAATAAATAAACATACAATATACCAAATGAAAGAACAGACCCTCTGCTTTCAAACAAAAAAAACCGTTTCATCCTACCTTTAGTGGTTCTTTTGCAATCAGCTTTTGAATATGGGTAGGTTTTTGCAAAAACACCACATTTTGAGCAAAAAGCAAAAATAATTCCATATTTGTGACGGACTTTTCATAGAGATCCCATTCAGAGCGATCTTTAAAACAGACACGGACATGCAGCAGCTTGCCATAGGGCAATACTTCCGGTTTTAAAAAGTTGCGGAAGGGCGCCACCTGGTGGATAATAGCGGTATTGCGGAAAGACGGAAAATCTCGTCATTGGCGGGGAAGCGTTTTCTCTTAATTGACGAGATATCTCGATATCTCAATAATGAGTTATTATTTAGCTATCTTCCTTACCAGTATTTGTTTTTTTTGCGTTTTAACGCGAGTTCAACCATCATTTGGCCGCGGGATTGTGCCATGGTTTGTTGTTTCTGTGTGTTACGATCAGGGGAAACCGCAGTATCTGCGGTATCAAAGCCGGAAAAACAAAGCCAGAACGCAGTAACATCACTTACTGCGGTTTGCCTTGGTATTAGCATGGATTTTGTAGTTACTGCAATTTTGACACCCTCATTTCTCTGAAACGGGACAAAACTGAACCAGGAGACTTTGTCACAAGACAGAACAGATGTCATAAAGCTCATTTCAAGCCTTAACTCAATTTCGACCAAGTGTGTAGTTACTGCGCTTTCGCTTTGGACGGCAGTATATATGCAAGATGATAAACAGTAAACATAATAAAATTGGCAATGTTGTTTGGTTTTGCAATCATTAAAATTACGTGCTCCGACATAATGGTCATATAAACGTGTCTTCTCTACCTAGATTGACTGGATACGGATAGTGGAACAAGAGATCATGCGTGTCACTAATCAAATCAAACAACCAATCACAGAAGCGGAGACATCAGTCAATGTCCCTCCCCCAAAGTCCCAAAAGTCATCTTGATCGAGCGAGCGCGTGTGGTGCAGCTGTGAGAGCATAGAGAGAGTCGAGCGAGTGCTCATCCAAGCCTTTGCTCGCGTGACTACATTTGTGCGCGCTGAGCGGAGGTGCCCTCTCGCGAGGACGCTTTTCCATGCGTGAACTGTATTCTGCGCGCTCGCGAGGACGCTTTTCCATGCGCGAACTGTATTCTGCGCGCTCGCGGGGACGCTTTTCCGCGCGCGGATAGTGTTCTGTGCGCTCGGGAGGACGCTTGTCCGCGCGCGAATAGTGTTCTGCGCGCACGTATCTCGCGCTAACGCGTGGTTTTTGTGCGCGCAACTTTTGGGTCTGATTAAACGCCATAGGTTCGGGTGTTCATTATTTTTCAGTCAATACACATCTATGAAGTAGTTCTAGGTCTGTTGATGGCATTACAGTTCCATATCAGTTTACAAGTTGAACTAAAATAATAGATGCATTATTTTCAAATAAGCCAACGGCCCATCATCAGATGTTCATTTTGTTTTGTACAATGTAATCTACAGATCCTTGAAATCTAGTCTGGCAGCGAAACTCTTCGCACAGCGGTTATTTATGCTCGCTATCTCCTCTCGTCATTAGAAAACTGAACATTTTATTTTCGAAATGGTATTTCTTTCAGAGATCAGTTTAGTCTCTAGCCTGACCGATAAATAAACACAGACCGGAAATGTACTTAGGACCAGCTGCGTAACTGTGGCAATGTGCATGTGTCCAATGACACTATAGGGCCTTGAATAAATGTAGCTACCAAAAGACAAGAACATTAAGAACCAGTATCAAAAAGGATATTAAGATATCTTAATTACCTCTTAAGTTAGGCATACAAACTTAGGAAAAAACACACAAAGGCTACATTCATACTGCAGGGCTTAATGCTCCATTACGATTTTTTTGAAAAAATTTGAAAAAGATTTTTTTGCAAGGCCGTTCACATTTCCAATTAAATACGACCTTTTGTTATCTCCTGCTGTGAACGTGAAATGACCCAGAAGTGACCCGCATGTGCAAAAGAGTACTCAACGATCAAGGACGTCACTTGTAAGCTAACGTTAAACATGGATGTCAACAACGGTGTAGTCAACAGTGGAGCTCTTTTTGCAATATTAAAGTTATTTTCCCAACGGAGCCAGCACAATTACAATCTTCTAGGGGTGTCCTCGACTAAGGATTTACATGTTCGAATCAGAATTGTCGAATCTTTCCATAGTCGACCGATAGTAAAATCATATGGGTGTGTGCGTGGGTTGGGAGTGGTCAGACCAGGTACAAATTGGCAACTTTTATTTTCTTTCACAAGCAACACACAGAAACAACTTTCTGATAAAGTGACCAAAACTGTCTTTCAAGTGATTAACAAATTCAAAACTGATGATGCATTTATATATATATATATATATATATATATATATATATATATATATATATATATATATATTTTTTTTTTTTTTTTTAGGTAAAATGTAAAGTAATATTTGTTTATCTATTCCTCATAACATTTTAAACCTAAAATAACAAAGGTGATCCTACCTTGGAAACTCCAGCTACAATTCAGTGTTTTTATTTAATTTGGAGATTTAGCGCGTCAAAGCAGTCATGACCAAAAAAAAACCACAAATGAGAAATGACAAATAATTTGTGATTGTTATTGTAAATGATAAAAACTAAGCTTTATATACAATTCATTAAACATTAATTTATAACAAGAAAAACACTGAAATTAATGATTTTATAGACACTTCGCGTTATTATTTTGCACAGAAATACCTGCTTGCTTGCATTGACTTTGATCATCTCTGTATTCACTTTAGATACAGAAAGACCTGATGATATTATTTATTTCAGGAATCTCTTTGCTATCATTTGAAAGTGAACACCAGGGGCGTCACTAGGCTCATTTTAGGGGGGCTTCTGTCCAGCCCCCCTAAAAAAATATTTGAATATTAATTTGTGATCGCTTCAGTCCCCTATAAAAACTCTTTAGAAAAGGCGGCATGCTGCGTCAAGTTCGGCTCCTCCCCTGATCTGAGTCAGCATGGATTTAGCGCGTTTTTCAATCCGCAGGGGGGCCGAGCAGAGCGAACATCAGTAGTACAGGGCGGACTGGCCATCTTGACCTGGCGGCTGTTCTAACCTGCCGTGTAGTCAGCTCAGGTTGAAATGTGAAATAATATGATATGAATGAATGACGGACCTCTTAAAATCTACGAGTCAGTCAATCGCGGTGAGAAAATGCCACCACATGACCAAACGGCGGCAACCCACTGCTTTTTGGCTTTATCTAACAAATATGCAGCGCAAAGGAGACGCAGAGAGAGACAGACGCAGCAAGATGGTCCAAAATCAATCACAGAAATATTCGCGAAGGGAGCAGGTCAGTCAAGTTACCATTAAAAGCACGCATCTATTAACGTTACAGGTTTTTAAGTCAGGTGCTGGCGTGATGCATTGCTTTACAGTTGTTGTACTGAACGCATCAGGCAGATCATTTCATGCAGCGAAATACCAGGTTATTGTGAAGTGTATCCTTTAATAAAACTAGTTATTTTGTGTGGGAAAAACTAGATCAAACGTGCAAATCGAGCATTTAATGGGCAATTCACCTTATATTTGCAGTAAAATAACTTTTTTTAAATCTAACAATATAAGTAAAGTATAGCTTATTAAATATGTTTGTTTCATTTCATTTAAATATTAATATTTCAACATTTGAACTCCTTCCTTTTAAAAAGTGTAAGGCACTTGTAAAGTATTTGTCTTTGGCATTGTGTATTCCTAGTCAGTTTTTGGAGGGTTCAATGTGGTATTTTTAATATTAGCTTGGCTTGCTTTACCTATCTTAACATTTTAAACAATACTAAAACGTATCAACAAGTAAAAGAAAATAAAACAACAAGTAAAAGAAAAAAGTTTTGATTAAACTATATCAGAAAGTAGTAAGTACCCATCCAGATAGTTTTATCCATTGTGGTAGCCCTTGCTTATAAAAAGGTTGGAGACCCCTGACCTACAGTATAGACATAGGGGCTGTTTCCCAAACAGGGCTTAAGTCTAGTTCAAGACTAAAATGCCTGTTTGAGTTTTAGTTCTTAACTAAAAGTAGCTTGCACTAACATATCTTAAAATACATCAGTCACATTGTTTTGTCTCAAGATGCACACCTGTAATATTTTTTCAAGGTATGCTTGTAAAAACTACATAAACATCCTAATATCCTAAAGGCCTTGTCCTGGCTTAATCTAAACCATGTCCTGAAAACCAAATCATACTGCATCTTGACAACTCAGTATTAAGGTAGATCACTTGTTGGTCAGTCCCCTTTTCTATATTTTAGATCTGTATAATTCCCAGATTAACACAGTGGCTATCAACTAATAATATTAACCTATAAGATTAGCAAATCCGGTTTATGTTTACATTTATGTTAACACACACATTTATCTTATTTTCTGTTAAAAGTTTATTTTGTCAAAAAAATCCTTGGCTAAGGTTTCTATGTAAACATAGAAATGCAAACAGTAAAATGATGTGTTTGTACTGGAAATGTGTATGTGTATTTGCACAGTGTATAATGAATCAGGAAGTCTTCATTGTAAAAAAATCTCCATTCCCAAATGAACATTTTCTAGTCCCATATATGACACACAGGGAATACAATGGAATAGTGGATTGCAATAAGGTTAGTAGTATACAACCTAATAGTTAAATAATATTTTTTTAATCATACCCTTACTGGGGTCTGAGCCCCCCTAAAATGAAAATCCTAGAATCGCCCCTGGTGAACACCGACCATAGTATTAAATCACAAGAAAGACAGTCGTGTCAGGCATAAATATAGGTTTGGTGCAGATATTTTCCGTTTTAGCACCGAAATTTAAAGAAACGGCTTACCTGTTTTGTAGTTTAACTTTTGACAAGATAACCAGTCTGTTTTAAATACATTTTAAAAACTTATACCCGTCGAAAGACATCCGTTTTTGTATGTTTAGTTTGATGAACTTCTAAATATGAGACGCAGAGCACCTAGCCCGTTCGGCTAAATTGCATGCGCAAGCATGGCCAGCACGCAATGGCGCAACATCGATACAACGAAAGGCAATCCAAAATTTACAGACTTAAATTAGATCAGAATTTACGTTTATAATAAATAATTTTTTTTATAAAATATGGTCAGAAGTAACAAAGTGCAGAACAAATGTGCAAAATGCCTCAAGTGCACGGAAACAAAACACAAGCCAAATAGATAAATCAGATAACCCAAAGTGATTTATAAATAAAATAAAGACATTTTTAACCCTTGTGCCTTGTTCCAATTCACTACCCTTTCGTGTTGTTAGCGGCCAAAAAAGGCCACTAAATTAAACGGCTGTAAAAATGTATCAGATTAATATTTTTTTCAAATTTTTTTGCATAAATCTGTTAATCAACCTCAGAACTGATCAAAACTACCAAATGTTTCCAAAAATTTCATGATTTTAACTCTTTAATTGCCAAGCTCATAAGTGATGCCACTGATTTGAGAAAAAAAAAAACACAAAATCACTGATTTTCAATATAAAAAGTGATTGTGGACTGAATTTTTTTTCACCCTTTTCACAGTCTTGGGCATGCCAAAAATTGGTAAAAACATTGGCTTTGATGCATTTTTAGTTTTTGTGCAGCATCAGATTAAATTTTTTTCTCCCTCATTTATTGTTTGTGGCCATTTTTTCCCCATTGACTTCCATTATAACAACATTTTTTGATTGCAGAGCCATGACACCTTATTACCATGCATTTTTGATTCTTTGTGGTTTTAGTTTTTGCAAAGAGGTAAAATTTGTCATTTTTACTGTTGATCACCATGTGGCACAATTAACCCTTTAGTAGCCTGTGCAAAAAAAAGAGCTTGAATTCTGGATTGTACATTGAGTTATATGGACTTTAACAGCATATTAGAGAGAGAGAGAGAGAGAGAGAGAGAGAGAGAGAGAGAGAGAGAGAGTGTGTGTGTGTGTGTGTGTGTGTGTGTGTGTGTGCGTGCGTGCGTGCGTGCGTGCGTGCGTGCGTGCGTGCGTGCGTGCGTGCGTGCGTGCGTGCGTGCGTGCGTGCGTGCGTGCGTGCGTGCGTGCGTGCGTGCGTGCGTGCGTGCGTGCGTGCGTGCGTGCGTGCGTGCGTGCGTGCGTGCGTGCGTGCGTGCGTGCGTGCGTGCGTGCGTGCGTGCGTGCGTGCGTGCGTGCGTGCGTGCGTGCGTGCGTGCGTGCGTGCGTGCGTGCGTGTGCGTCTGTGTGGAAAAATCTGTAAAAAATCTTCTCTTCATCAGATTTATTTATTTAATGCAAAAACAACTTCAAATAAACTGAACAATGAAGCAAGAGTAGAGGATGGATGGAGAACTAAACAATCAAACTAATTTTTTGGTGTGTATATGTGTACGTGTTCAGTCTTTTTAGCAGGACTTGCAGCATATTACTTGGTGCTCTCTGCAAGTGTGTCTACCACAACGGATACAAATGCTGACTGTTCTTTTTTTGGTTCTGTACACCACTTGCATGTTCCCCTCTTCACTCCTGAGCTGCTGGTGCCTGCTGGTGTCTGTGGATTTGTGTCTAGAGGGACAGCTACAGGAGACTAAATCCCTCTCACCAGTGCAGCACTAACTGGTGCGCGAGGAAGGTGCTCTCTCCTCAATACTAACACTAACCCTACACACACACACACACACACACACACACACACACACACACTTGTACACACACACTCGTACACACACAATGGTTTTATAGTCCATATAACTCAATGTACAGACCAGAATTTATGCTCTGTTTTTTTGCACAGGCTACTAAAGGGTTAATGGTGCCACATGGTGATCAACAGTAAAAATGACAAATTTTACCTCTTTGCAAAAGGAAAAGGCACAAAGAATCAAGAATGCATGGTAATAAGGTGTCATGGCTCAGCAATCAAAAAATGTTGTTATAATGGAAGTCAATGGGGAAAAAAGGGCCACAAACAATAAATGAGGGAGAAAAAAATTTAATCTGATGCTGCACAAAAACTAAAAATGCATCAAAGCCAATGTTTTTACCAATCTTTGGCATGCCCAAGACTGTAAAAAAGGTAAAAGAAAATCCAGTCCACAGTCACGTTTTATATTGAAAATCTGTCATTTTGTGTGTTTTTTTTCCCCAAATCAGTGACACTACTTATAAACTTGGCAATGAAAGAGTTAAAATCATGGAATTTTTGCAAACATTTGGTAGTTTTGATCAGTACTGAGGTTGATTAACAGGTTTATGCAAAAAAAATGTGAAAAAAATTTCATCCGATAAATTTTTACAGCAGTTTAATTTAGTGGCCTTTTTTGGCCGCTAACAACACGTAAGGGTAGTAAATTTGCCCACAGTATATTGTTAAGTTATTGAAAAATTTCAAAGCATTTTCTTAAAATATGTGTAAATATAAGATTTGTCACCAAAAATCATTCCATTTGCTGAAACACAGAGAAAGTTGTGGCCAAATTAAGACAAAAAAATTGCACAAATGGCCAAAAATGGCCCCAACAACACATAAGGGTTAAAAGAACGAAAGTATAACCAGTATAACCAGAATTGCCAGCTTTGTCTTTTAATGTAGAAACAAAGAGGCAATGGTTTATAAACATAAAAACCTCTTATGGACGTGTAGACTGGTCACAGGGGTTGTTGAATTTATAAACGCATTTAAAAAATATTTATTGAAAGCTGCTACTTCACATATTATTTGCAGCATTTTAATAATATGCTATATATTAATATATTGGGAGAAAGCTGTTATATGTGAAATCAATAAAACGTGTGCACCCATACGGCCAAAATTTAATGATGTGGAGCAGTGTTAGCAACGTCCGCCATGGTTGATGACACAATGATCGGATCCATGTGGCCTGGCCGTTCAGACGGAGGTCGCATTTCAAAAGATCGGATACGTATCGGATTCAGGACCACATACCCAAGTGGCCTGGGTCACATTTGAAAAGATCGGATCTGTGTCGTTCAGACTGTCATGAAAAGATCAGATACAGGTCGCATAGGGGCAAAACAATCAGAATTGGGTCTTTCAGCCTGCAATGTGAACGTAGCTAAAATTAGCATTTTTTTTACTTTCAGTTTCTTTTAGATGTAAACTGTGGCCATTGGCATGTAATGCAACAAGGATTGTTATAGTCAACAGATTCTAGTAATATATCTACCAATCTCTTTGTAAAAATACAAAGAGCCATTATTTTAAAAACATTTGGCACTCCATTTTTGCCCCCACTTTACAAATCAGTAATAACTCAGTAAATATAAATCCATTGCATTTAATATTTTTGCTTTCTTCCTCATTTTAGTATTACTTTCTCCAGAAAAAGTATTCAAAAATGTTCTAAATTTGGTTGATTTGACACAAAATGGCCCATACTATACTATTAATAGAGGTGGATATTGTTAGTACATCTGTCTATGATAGCTATCCACATATCCAAGAGTTTTGCTTGACGTAATTAGTGAAATCTGAAAGAGATATTTACATGTGTTTGCAATTGTTATTATGAACTTTGAAGATGTTAGTGAATGAATGATTGATTGGTTGCATACATGTACAAAACAACCACACAAAAGGAAAACAAAACAAACAAACACAATGGCTTACCAAACATGTATGGTAAGCCACAGGTATGTAGGCTGAACAAACAACGACAGTGAGCAGCCTTAACTATGGCATTACAAGGGTGAGTGTCAATAAAGGTGCAGTGAATTGGGCGTTTTATACTGTTGTCTTCTGTCTACATATGACGTTTGCGTGGTTTTAACCCTCTAGGGTCCGACCATTTTGGGACACTGGCAGAGGTTCTGCTTTAAACTAGGGATGCACCGATAGGATTTTTTTGGGCCGATACCGATTTAAACAGACAACTTCTGTCCGATACCAATGCCGATATTAAACACTTATATACAATACTATACAGTTGGTCTATTAGCTAGTTTATTTCTGCATCAAATTATTTTTACTTAACATGGATTGGATCTAATTAACATTCAACTAACCAACATAATAAGAGAGGCACAAAGTAAGCTAAAACAAATATAATATAATAAGACCAGTGTTTCCGCTATATACATTCAACCGTGGCGGGCCGCCACGCCTAAAACATCCCCGCCACGCCTGCGGTTGTGGATAGAAGGGATACAGCAAACGAAATCTCGCCGGATGGGCACTGTTTTATCCTAATCCTTCATCCAAACCCAACTCTAAACACAACATTTCACAGGATTGTAGGATGTATGTGTATCTCATGTAGCCAGAGCCGCTGTTTTCATCCTAAAAATCCTAACTCCAAATCTAATCCTAAACTTTTTGCCATTTTCTGTATCCCTTCTAGACAAAACCCACAGCCGCAGCTCGCAAAATAAATAAAGCTATACCGAAATGTCCGCCCAGCAAGAAAGAAAAAAATTCCTTTCTGGATTCGCGTTGTTCACTCATTTATAAATGAATCTCCTAAAATATCATTATTTCCCCCATGGGTTTAGTTCATGCACAAATAGATTTAAATCAATGGATGATGATTAGGCTACGTCTCTGTTTTGAGAAATAATAATAAAATAAATAAGTCTACACGAAATATGTTATAATTATCAGATTGACAAAACGAATAAAAAAGTTTTGAGTTGCTGTTCTTTTTTTGTGATGCGCTGTTAAACCAAAGCAGCAGAAAGCACGTCATGTTTTTAATTATTTTAAATAAGCACAAGGTTTTCTCCTTATTGTGAGTTTACATAAATAAAAATACACAATTTACAGATTCGAATGTTATTTTACTTTTATCTGTCTGGCAATAAATTAAGGGTAATTTAAGTTGCAAGGTCATCAAGCGTATGCTGTTCACAGGCGCATATACACGGACGCAGCGCAGGGCTGCGAGAAAAGACATGATTAAACTTTCGATTTAACATATTACGAGTTTTTTGGACATTCATTTGTAATCACTGTACTCATATTATCAACTTATCTGGCCATTAGTTATTCAGTATAGGCTATAAGCGCAGCGCGCTGCTGACCGCTCAGCTGTCAGTCAATCTGTGCTTTAGATCGACACTCACAAAGTTTCACATTAAATGATAAGATGTTTGTCCAAAAACAAAAGGCTAAATACTGAATACAACTCATATAGGACTGCAAGACATAAGTTGAATCTGTTTGGAAGGAAACTTATTCCCGTGGAAGAGAAGGACGTTGGTAATAAAAACTGGAGGCAGACGGTGAGACTGTTTCATCTGTTTTCAGACGAAACAACAGGGTCGGGGTACCCGCGGGTGAAACTTCTAATATTTGATGTAACGGGTGTAATAATATTAACGTGTTATATGCGTTGTAGATCCAGGTCGGGACTCAATATGCGAGAGTAAACTGCGGGTCTAACATCCAAGAACAGAATTCGACTCGATTCCGATAGGTAACAGATTTTAAATGTCCCCGTGCTTATTTGTGTTTAAGATCTGTCTGCGAAGGGCATAAAGGTTTCTATAACTGCGCGATTTGCGGTGTGACCGGGTCGGGGTCTTTATGTCAGACAGGCCGGGTGTGGAATAAAATTGCTGCCTGCCTTTGCAACAGCAAACCCGAGCACGAACTTGCACACTACATTAAAACTACAATGAAAGATTTCTATGAAGCTATAAAACTTACGTATTTTTAAGAAAATACAGTTTAGATCAAACATAGAAAAGCAATATGCTATAAATATAAGGAAAAGTAAATGACAGCATGAAAATGATAAAAAATACATGTTAGTTTACTGTAGCCTATTTTCTACATTAAAAAAAAATAATGTACATTTATAATCATCATGGGCGCCCCCTGCCGCCACAGCTGGAAAAAATCCTAGAGGAAACACTGTAAGACAACATGACATCCTTCAAAGGTGTTTTTTGCTATAAATATTGCTACTTCAAAAAAAGTTGGACTTCTTTTCCCATACTAAAGTGCAGTCTGTCTCTTTTATTGTCCAAGACATTTGAGCCAGCTCAATAGTCCACGCCAGAACATTAAATCATTTTAATTGAACATAGATCAGATCTGTTTAACAATTATAAAAATATGCAAACATGTCATGACAAACTTTAAAGAATTTTACCTTGGCAATAAACTTATACACTTGCAATACTTTTTTAACAACAAAATCAAATTTAAAGTACTATGAAAAAAGATTAAAAACTCATGAATTAACAGTTCATTCAATACTTGTGCACACTAGAACATTGAATAATTTCCAATGAACATACAGTAGATATTTAACATAAAGATTAAAATATAAAATGACAAACTTCAAAGAGAGGTTTTCTTCTTCTTTACAATAAAGTCATATTTAAACTGTTATGACACAACATAGTTTAAAAACCCACTAACAGTTTATTCAGTGCATATACTGTTATCAAGTTTTATGGTTGCATCTTATAAACATGGGCAAGTTCTTCTTTATAAAAAGACGCTTTTCAGCTTTTTCACAGTGCAGTCTGTTTCTTTTATTATCCAAGACATTGGATGCAGCACTGAACAGTCATTCACTATCAGTGCTTGTGCACGGTGCACACAAATACTTGCGGGCAGTTTGCAAGAGACGGAAAGCGACCTTGATTGACTCACCAGTATTGCAGGGGATTCTAATTTCTTTCTATTGGTATTTCTGCAATGTATGCATCCTTTTGTGTGATGGTAGGGTTAATCCTTATTCCATGTGATAAATTCTCCTCAAGAACTTCATCGAGCATATCAAACAGACTGGGTGCCTTTTCGTTTTTCTTGTGTGGCTTTTTGGCTATCGGGTTGTCCTCTGGTTGGCGCACCGGGTCGTTTCCACTACTTTCGTCGCTCAAATCAAGCTGTGCTTGTAGCATCATGTGTATTACCTGCTTTTTGTCCGCATCGAAGTAATTATTTTTGTATTGTGGGTCTAGCAGCGTTGCGATACAATAAAGTCAATTTTAGCAAAACGCTTAGTCACTGCATCTAAACGTTTTTTTTTTTTTTGTGGTTTTTACTCCATGGTCAGTTTCAAGGTCCTTGCTCTGTAGCCGCTTTAGTGCAACAATTGATGGAATCACATCCGCTGCAGATGCTCCAGATGCACTCATCTCCCTCGTTAGTTGCTCAAATGGAGAAAGAATAGACACCGTGTTCTCAATTAAACACCAATGATGAGCAGTTAATGTCACGGGCAAAACATAGTCTGCACTATAAGCCGCGATTGCTTGCTTTTGATCCAAGAGGCTTCGCAGCATATAAAAAGTGATGTTCCACCGTGTGGCAACGTCTTGCTGAAGAATTTTTGGTTGCATTCCCATCTGAATTTGGACACTGTGTAAACGCGAGAACGCAAGAGGGGAATGCTTGAAGTGGCCAACGATTCGTCTGCATAATGCTATCACGTCAGATATGCTCTGTTGACTTAACAAGCCCAAGCAAGGGTAAACTCACGAAATCACTGACATCCATTGCCTTAGTAATGTTTATTGCATTATCTCGTACAACTGCATGTACTTTGAATTTGTCAATTTTCCACGTTTCAAGCTTTTGTTGAATGCTGAGTAATCTCGCGTGATTTATTATTTTTTTTCCCTCATCGCACATCTGACAAACTATAATTTATACAGATTTATTTTGTTTTGGGAAGTATTTAATTATTTTGATAATTATTGTTAAAAATAATGGATTATGCAACAGACATGCAACTCATTGCTTTTATGCTGTTAATTAATAAACTATCGGTATCGGCCTTTCTCGTGCTATTGCCGATATGCCGATGGTTTCAAATTCATCAAAATCGGCCGATAACTATCGACGGCTGATACATCGGTGCATCACTACTTTAAACATATTAATGGCTAATATCACATAACATTGTATTCAGCACAAACTGTGCTAAAATAATATGTGATGTGTGTATGTGTTTGTATTTTTAAGTAAATTATGTTTATGCATGGTTAGTAAAAATAAAAAAATTAAGTTGCTGAAATAAGGCCAAGGAACACATACCAAACATTTGTTTTCACCAACAAAAAAGTACTGGATCTTGTACAGTTGGAAATTTGCTACAAATAGATGTTAAAACCATTGTACCCACTCATTCACATAAAACAATATATTGATTTGACTTTTGAAAGACACTTTTCCTTGTGTAAAGGCAATGTGCAAGGGAGGGTCAATGGTAATGAATGTTGATGTGATTTACACCTGGCGATAAAGACCCAACCCCTTGCCTCAATGGGTTGTGCTAGAATGAATTTGAGGAGACTTAAAGAGAAAATGTTTTGCTTGCAGTTTAATATCAAAATAGTGTACAATAATAAGTATCAAATGTAAGTTTTGTACACATACATTTTAGCAGATAACTTTGTGTCTGTTTGGAAAACTGTTCCTGAAGATACATGTGAACATCACATAACTGGCATTTCCACAGTCTTTATAGATTGTTTCAGCAGTAACAATATAAACAAAGGCATCTTGCGGTCCTACTGATGAAGGACGCATTAGAGTCGGTCCCCTTGTGGAGTCAGAAGGATGCGTATTTTCATGTCTCGATTTTCTTCACTTTGCGTTCAGTACAATTCTTGTCCTTCAGTCTGTCCCTGTTCCCCCATCTTCACAGAAGTTGCAGAGTGGCCCTTGTTCCCTGAGAATTTTGCATCGTACCTCAATGTGATGGCCAGGATTTAAGCCACACAATTCTTATACATTCACCTTTGCATTGTTTAATAAATTAAAGGACATTACTATATTGGTTTGGTTTAAGATCTTTATTTGTCATTGTACCGAGTCAGTGCACGGGCTTAGTTATGTGGCTTAAGATTAAAATATCAAAACCAGTTAAAACATATCTTTGGCTAAAATGTGATTTATAAAAACATAGATCAAATTGTTAAAGTTCATTTTATAGTTAAGATGACTTGAAATGTTTAATACCTGGTGTGTTGTTTGAATGGACCAGACTAGTAACAAAGAGATTCAGACAGAAAGTTGATCTGTTTTATGGGGAATCTAAGGAAATTAGACTATACCAACATTTATGTATTAGAGGGGACATTTAAAATTGTGATGTCTTGATTAATGTGATTTTGTTTAATAGAATTATTTTTGCATTTACAAAAGTTTATCCATGGCTCTAAACCTCTTTAACCCTGAGGACCCTGTCCCGGGTCCAAAATTTCGTATTTTGACTTAATATAAAATATTATTTTAAGTGTATTGTGTTTATTTCAGGGTTTGTGTTGTTACTGTTGTGAAAATGTGTATTGTTTTGTCTCCTCTTTTTGTTTTCATGCTGCTGGCCACCTCTTATAAATTCAGTGTAAGTGATGTCTAGAGAGAGTTTATTGTTACTTATTGTACTCTAAGAAATGTGGTGCTGGATTTGTCCTCTGTTAGTTTGAGAGGCTAAAACACAATGTTTTATGTCTTTGTTTGTACACTAGATTTTTCTCTGTCTCCTTTGCATCTTCGACTTGCGCAATTTTTCTGGTTGATCATCTAAATCTGAATCAAATAAAGGTAATGCTCTGACATATTGGATATCTTCCGCTCTCTTCCTAGCCATAGACCGTGTTACAGCCATATTGCATTCAAGCCTACTAGTTAACAAATCAAATAACACCGTTAAATCTTGGCCTAAAAGCATTGAGTATGGAAGATCATCTACGAGACCAACATTCAGCAAATAGACCTGTCCTTGCACTTCTTCATGAACATCTGCTGTAGAATAACATTTCTCATCTCCATGAACACAACACATAGGCACCTTTGAACCAACATTTCTGAGATTACCTGAAACTTAATGGGTGCGAACCAGTGATTGCATGCTACTTGTGTCCACTAAGGCCCTTACTTCCTGACCATTAAGGACTACTGCCTCAAAATGCAAGGGGACATCTGTCTGCTCAGTGGGGACAGGTAGTGGCACACAACACAAATAAGCATTGGTAGAAGGACACCTAGGTTTAATGTTACCCTCCTGTTCACACTGATGACACACAACACCCTTTCTGCTATTAAACTTCTGGTTAGGGCTTTGATTGACAGGACTACCCCGATCACCCACAGACTTACCCTCACTTGTGGTCTTGGTCCCAACCTCGGACATCTTTGCTTGACTTTTTGGTTCTTTGAATCCACTCCACGGGTTGTATGTCCTTAGGGCTGGGCATAGGTTAATCTTATACAAAATTTAAGTAATTTTTTGGATAATATATGAGTTTGTGATGTGTGTAAATATTATGTATATTTATAAGAGGTGGCCAGCACTATGAAAACAAAAAAGGGGACACAAAACAATACACATTTTCACAACAGTAACAACAACACAAACCCTGAAATAAACACAATAAATGTAACTAAATTTAGTAAATGCAAAAGGAATTCTATTAAACAAAATCACATTGATCAAGACATCACATTTACCAATGTCCCCTCTAATACATCAAAGTTGGTAGAGTCTAATTTCCTTAGATTCCCCATAAAACAGATCAACTTCCTGTTTGAATCTCTTTGTCACTAGGCCCCTCACTTGTGGTCTTGGTCCCGACCTCGGACATCTTTGCTTGACTTTTTGGTTCTTGTCCATTCAAACAACACACCAGGTATTAAACTTTCAAGTCATCTTAACTATAAAATGAACTTTAACAATTTGATCTATGTTTTATAAATCACATTTTAGTCAAAGATACATTTTAACAGGTTTTAATCTTAAGCCACATAACTAAGCCCATGCACTAACTCAGTACAATGACAAATAAAGATAGAATAAAGACTCATAAAAACAGTCAGTTAGGTCTTAAAGTGAACGCAAACAGTTCAGAAAGAAATCAGACGTGCAGTATGTTATGTCTGTAAAGACGACTCGTACTGTAGTTCAACTTAAACTTTATTGTTGTTGTCCGCTTGCTTCACATCACTGAACTCAAAACCAAAACATCCAACGTCACTTCCGTTTTTAACCTCTTAAAGTGACCGGAGCTCATTTGTCTCATTAATGTAACAAACACATTAGATCAGCTAAACATCATATTATTATTATTACTGAACACATAACATTTCCCCTCCCCACCCGGTGAACTAAGTGTGAAAAGAAGTTAAGTAATCCTGGAAGCGCACAGGCCTAGTGTGCGATCTGGTAGGTTTGGCTTGTGATACTGCAGGTCGTGGTTGGACTGTTGCCTGCTGAGTCACTGGATTTAGTGCTGGAGGTAGAGGGCACGAAGAGCTGAGCAGAGAGCAGGGGAGCACAGCATCCTGAGTGTGATCCACCACAGAAGGACACAGTACTTTCCTAAGCCGACTGGCATGCCAACGAGAACCGTCAACTAACTGGAATGTACCTGGACCTAGCTGCTTTTGTACTTGCTGAGGCTGTGACCAGAAAGTGTGGAGCTTACTTTTCCGATATGGCCGCTGGACTCGCACCCAGTCCAAAGGAGAGATTGTTGGAATCCGGGCCTTTTCTTAACATTATATCTGTCCTGTGCTTTGCGTTGTTGTCCACACACCCTAGCTTCCACCATAGAATATCCATCCTGAGAAGTAGGAGGGCGAAGCCTGTGTAGGGGTAAGTCCAGCTCTCGTCCCAGCATCAGTTTTGCTGGTGATATCCCAGTGGTGGCATGCTGAGCTGCTCTGTAATGCAAAAGAGTCTGAGACAAAGCCTCATTAAAAGAGCAACCTTGCTCTAAGTGGGCTCTCAACCCATTCTTCAGTGACTGGTTAAATCTTTCTACCCCCCCATTCGACTGCGGATGATAGTAAGATGTTCGGATGTGTTTGATTCCTTTGCTTTGAATGTAACTAGTGAACTCAGCAGACACTAGTTGAGGGCCATTGTCTGTTGTCAAAGTCCTAGGCAAACCCCAACGGGCAAAGAGTAACTCCAGGAAGTCAATGATGGAACCGGAGGTGACAGTGCCCACAGGTGCAACCTCTGGCCACTTTGAGTGAAGATCATAACAGACTACAAGGAAACGTAAATGATGGGGCACATCATGGAGTTCGCCACAGATATCCAACTGAATGTGGTCCCAAGGTTTAGTTGGCCAAGGCAGGGACCCCAGTGGTGGTGGCGGTGGTGAGCCAGTTTTTCCGCTTATAAGACATGGAGTACAGTCCCGAACAAGCTGTTCAATGTCTTTGTCCAACCCTGGCCACCATACAAGATCCCTACAGCGCTGTTTCAGTTTAACTATGCCAAGATGGCCCTCATGCGCCATAGCCAGCACTCGCCCCCTGAGTTTAGCAGGGATAACAGCACAGTGTCCGCGAGCCAAGCATGTATCGTTCCAGCATGACAATTCATGTTTCACTCGAGCATACGGCTGGACGTCGGGGGTAACTTGAGCTGGCCAGCCATTGAGGGCATACTCACGGACAACAGAGAGGGTGGGATCAGCAGCAGACTCTGCTGTGAGTTCCTCCAAAGACACAAAAGCTGTAAGAGGTGCATGTACCAGTTGAATGAGGTCCATGTCCTCAGTCGCATTACAGGAGGTAGTAGGTGATGATAGGGAGCGGGACAGCAAATCGGCCACTACGTTGTCCCTGCCTGACGTGTACTGTATTGTAAAGTCATACTGCTGGAGACGGTCAGTCCAGCGGTACATGCGCAGGGGTTTGTGGCCAGACCCAGAAGGAGACATAAGTGCGCTGAGGGCTTGGTGGTCAGTTCGAAGGGTGAATTTTCGGCCGTAAAGGTAAACATGCCAACGCTCGCAGGCCCATACACATGCCAGTGCCTCCCTCTCTCCAACTGAGTACTTTTGTTCTGTCAGGTTAAATGCACGAGAGGCAAAAGCCACGGGACGTTCAATGCCATTTTGAAGTTGTGAAAGAACAGCGCCAGCAGCAGTGGCTGAAGCATCACAAGTGACTAGTGTGGGACAGTCAAGACTAAAGTGGGCTAGGACAGGGGGGCTCGTCAACAGTTCTTTGAGCGTGCGCACAGCGTCAGAACAGGCTGTAGACCAAGTCCAACATGCATCCTTTTTCAACAGTTGGCGGAGAGGGTAGGTGATAGTGGAATACTGAGGTAGGAACCGCATATAGTATGTTGTCATCCCCAGAAATGATGCAACTTGCGCTGCGGACGAAGGCTCTGGCACTTGATGTATAGCCTCAACATTGGAGTGTAATGGTGAAAGGCCCTCAGCTGAAACATGAAAGCCGACAAAGTCAACTTCCTGTACTGCAAATAAACATTTCTCTACATTAAGTGTCAGATTATGTTGACTGAGTGCAGCAAAAGTGTCCCTTAAGCGCTGTTCGTGAATCACTGCGTTTGGGGCATGGACAATGATATCGTCAAGGTATATAGCAATGCCAGGGACACCAGCCAGAATAGTGGACATGATTTTTTGGAAACAGCTAGAGGCCGAACTAAGTCCAAATGGCATCCTAGTGTAACGGAAAACTCCAGTATGCGTAACAAACGCTGTGAGATTTCTGCTGTCTGGGTGGAGGGGAACTTGGAGGTAGCCTTGGCGGAGGTCGAGTTTGGAAAAGATTGTTGAGCCGTGAAAGTGTGTGGTCAACTCTTCGATGGAGGGCAGAGGGTAGCGGTCAGGAATAATTGCTTTGTTAACGGCCCTTAAATCCACGCAAACTCTCAAACCACCAGATTTTTTCTTAGCCACAGTCAAATTTGATACCCATGGGGAGGCGTCGACAGGTTCGATAATGCCCTCTGCTTGTAGTTTGAGAAGTTCTGCTGTGACGTCCTCACGCAATGCCAGTGGAATGCGGCGAAGTGGCTGAATGACTGGTTTTACTATAGGATCCAAGAGAGGCTGGTGTGTGAATGCTGTTAAGCACCCAAGGCCTTCAAACAGTGTTGGCCATTCTTGCTGCCAGGGACAACTAACTGTCAGAATTTGAGTTCCCTCATTGTCCAGTAGAGAAAAATCCAGACTCATAAAAAGGTCAAGTCCAAGGATATTGCTGCCATGACATGTAATGTGAAATGGGAAGTTAACCAGAGCCTTGTTGCCATACTGGACAGGTGCATGTATGAGACCAATAACCTCAATTGTAGAACTTCCATATCCGAACAAATTCAAAAAAGGCGATTGGAAGTGCAAGTGTGAAAGGAAACGTTCATAAGTGGCCATATTGAGTAGGGAGACTTTAGCCCCTGTGTCCAGTAACAGAGGAATACAAGAGTCCGCTATATTAATAGCACAAGTAGAAAAACCTGCTGAGTTTGAGTTGATTGAATGAATAATAGCAGGGCTTGTGGCGTTAGCACGCGAGTTTCGTTGTATAGGAACTTGGACTGGAGCAGACCGACACCATTTTGCAAAGTGATTCAGCTTTTGGCAGCGTCGACATGTTTGTCCCCTTGCCGGACAGTCAAAAGCACGTGATGAATGTCTAACAGAACCACAATTACCGCATCTTCGCTGAGCTCGGGGTTGTGCATACTGTATGTCCGCACTTGAACAGTGATCAACATCAGCCTCCGCCCCATGGACTTGTGTGCATTCTTGTATCATGTCCCCGCATGGTTCATGTGTTGTGTTTAATTTAGCAGCGCACTGGGCAGCAGACTCAATTTGTGATGCCAGAATTACAGCTTTCTCTAAAGTGAGATCATCATCTTCCAGTAACAACCGCTCCCGAACGAGTGTATTGTTTGTTTTTTCAATTAACTGATCTCGTATCATCTCATCTGATAAAGTACCAAAACAGCACGGTTTGCCAGTCCTCTTAAGTCAGCGACATATTGAGAAATCGACTCACCGGCGCGCTGTCTGCGTTGTCGAAACTGCAGCCGTTTCAGCAGAAGACTTTGTTTTTTTTCGAATTGTCAATCTAACAGTGTGATCGCGGCGGCGTAATCATCCGCATCTCCGAGTGTGCGAAAAACACGCTGTCCTTCGACACCGAGACAATGAAGGAGTATGGCCATTTTCCGCTTCGTCGGGACAGCATCGAGGCCCGTTGCTAACAGGTACGTTTCAAAAGATGTTTTCCATTGCTCCCATGGGATCGTAGGCTCGCCAGGATGGGGCAAAAATGGGCTCGGGGGAGATAATGACAACACGGGTAAATCTTCAGCCATCCTTGTCGCCAAATGTTATGTCTGTAAAGACGACTCGTACTGTAGTTCAACATAAACTTTATTGTTGTTGTCAGCTTGCTTCACATCACTGATCTGAAAACCAAAACATCCAACGTCACTTCCGTTTTTAACCTCTTAAAGTGACCGGAGCTCATTTGTCTCATTAATGTAACAAACGCATTAGATCAGCTAAACATCATATTATTATTATTACTGAACACATAACACAGTATACTGTATGGATCCGTGTTTATTTAGGCTTAAAGTGCCAGTACCCTCAAAAAATCTGCTTATGTTTGTGTTATTATGTTAATCAAACAAAAGAAGACAAAAGGTTAATCACTTCTGTAGCTTTAAAAAGATGAATTATACTTAATTTAAAGAATGAAGAAGACAGTGTTATTATTTATCTGACTGTTCTAATACTGTTATACTTTATTTGTAACTTTGTTCTTTTCTCTTTTTTTGTGCTGATAATTTCTAGATTTGTTCTTATCTTATTTTCCTTATTTCCCTTTTTGCTGATCTGAAAATGATTCGATCCATGATTTAAAAATGTAATGTAATCTGTTTAACCATTACTAGAATGTAAATTATGTAATTTGAGAGAAGGTATTGAGGTCCAGCCTATTTCACAGAGGTCCTCTCAGTTTAAAATTTCTGGCCCTGCCACTGTTTAATACTGATAAAATAATTCCTCTCTGTTGTTCTATATGGGCTGTGGCAATAATTAATAGCTTGCAGCAACATATGGAAGAATGAACTAGTTAATTTTTGCAAGTGTGAACTTAGTTCAATATTTTGAAGTATGAACTAGTTCATTTTAAAATTTGTGAACTAAACGTATAGTTCATATCATGGCTGTGCAGGAGTGACAGTGCTAGGGCTGCTTCATATGAGAACGCTTAAGCACTGGCTTCACAGCCGAGTCCAGAGATGGGTGTGGCACAACTGCAAATCAAACTGACCTGCCACCAAACTCTCGTCCTGTGGTCAGACCATTAGGGGCTGTCCACACGGAGACGCGAATCACTGTATACGTATAAATTTTTTAGCGTATTGGCATATTGTCCACACGGATCCGGCGTTTTGGGAGACTGGAACCGCTATTTTTTGAAACCGGGTCCTAAAGTGGATAAATCAGAAATCGACACCCTTGCGGTTTCGTGTGTACAGCCAATCCGTATATTTTGTGAAGCGAAAACGTCATCACATCACGTGTCGGCAGCATCACACGTAACAGCAACAACAATAATGGCGGACTACATGATTGTGTTCATGCTACAGAAGCTACTAAGCCTACTAGCTTTATTACATCAAAATCTATTGCTTCTATGCAATTGTGGTGAGCAACAAGTGATAATGGACAACACCATACGCCACATGCTCTTATATCCACCACGGAACCAGGAGAAAGACTCCGCTCTTGCTCTTGAAGTTGTTGCATTTGCCATCACTTCTTCTTCTTGGTTCGTATACAGTGCGCAAGGTAATGTGCATGCCCAAAGTCTTCTTCTCTGTGTATAGTGTATATCTGTGGCAGAATTACAGCGCCCCATACTGGTCGGGCATATATACTACACCGTTTTCAGTCGGTTTCAGTGGTTTCGTGTGTGCGCAGATATTTCTTGAGACGACGCCGTGTTTACGGATAATTTTTTTAGAACGAGGAAAAAAAATTATCGGATAGGGAATGCACCGGCTTCGTGTGGACAAAGCCTTAGTTTCTTTGGGCAGGAGTACCCTTAGAACAGGTCCACAAGCATGCTGTGGTATTCATGCATGCCTCCAACTCAGGATGGAGAGCCAAGTACAATGGCCATGTAGTTTCAGGCTACAAGGTAAAGATGTTCTAGTCCATAAATACGATACTGCGAACATTGCGTTGCATGCCACAACTCGCCCGCCATCTCCTTTTGTGAAGTCAGAAGAAGAGTCTGAGGTCGCTTCCTGCTATTGCATCCCAGACACGCTCAAACTCTTGAAAGACCACAGATAGATATGTTTGCATCCTCCAAACATATCTATCTCTCACTGCCATCTATTTTAAGCTCTGACTGAGGAAACACTGCACACAGCTGGCCTCAGGGTCTTCACAAATATGCATTTCTCCCAGTGAAGTCAGGGAAGACAAGGTGCCGGGCCTATTGGCCCTAATTTCCCCCAGGACATGGTTCACGGAACTCGTGCTTCTCACGACAGCCCCTCCCTCAGTGTTCGAATTATGTCAAAGCTTATGGGAGTCCCCTAGCTAAGCCCCACCCCCCGGCCAAGCTCCACCCTCCTCATTATAGGGTCGCTGTGATTTCACAAGTAAGATGTGATTGTCCATGATCAACAATCATCTGATCCTGGTTTTAATCAAAGAAACCCCAAATTACTCTTAACTCAAACTCTAAACATTTTTTACCCTTCAAATTAGTGTGAAACACTGACAACGGCAGAAATTTTACTCAGAATAGGGATGAAATAGGGTGGACTCATCTTAAATTGCAAAATTTTACTATATAGTAGTGGTTAAATGGATTACATTGCGTTTTAGAGTTCTAGATCGAATAATTTTCGGATCAGCAAAACTGGGGGTGGGAAAATAACATAAGAACAAATTAAGAAACGATGAGCATATAAAAATAGAAAAGAACAAAGTTACAAATAAAGTAAAATCTAACAATAGTATTTAGGTACATAAATATAAACAAATGAATAATAACACTGTCTTCTTCATTGTATAATTAATATAATTAATGTTTTTAAAGATACAGAAGTGATTTTCCTTAGTTTTCTGTTGTTTAATTAATTAATATAAATGACACAAACATAAGCAGATAAGAACTGCTACTTTCAGACCAACACCAAGATCTGATTTCTTTCTGAACTGTTTGCAATCACTTTAAGACATAAATGATTGTTTTTATGATACTAGTTGCCAAGACTTTCGAAATAATTTTGTGTTTGCATGCTTTAGGAAACGCGCATTCGTTTATGAGTGTGCGTCCGCTTATGAGTGTGCGTCCATTTAAGTAAATGTGTGCGTCATTGTCTTTGCACACACAAAACAGCTCACTTTAACAAATTGCGCTCAAATTGTTTAAAATCGCTTGTATGTTACATTTTTCCAAGGTTTAAAAAACACATGCAAAAGATACTTTCTATAAATAGTTTAAAATTGGTTTCTGAAAGATGCGTATTTCAGCGATAAGTAATAAAGAGACTATCATTTATTATCATTTAAGCGTGATTTCTTCTGCTTTCCCAATAAAATATTTTATGTGACTGAGTGGACCAGCCGTCAGTATGAGTGGGTAGCCTCGCCACTGTTATGAAATAATAGTTTGAGAAGAATACAAAAAAACCTAACCTTAAAGATTACAAAAGATTCTTACCGCAACTGAGGTAAAAAATACTCCACACGCAGATAGACATTAACTCGTCTGTCAGTTCCTCCAGAAAACAGCATGTGGCGCACTTGTGAGTTTATTTATTTCAGAGAGAAGTCATTTGAATTAGTTTATTGCAAAATTGGGACAAATAACGGACAGTATCGCTTTGTGACACGCAAAATGAGAATTTTAAAATCATGTAGCATTTAAATTTTAATAAAAACCAGGGGACCCCCTAATTTATATTTTTGTGCTTTATGGGGGGTCCCTTAAGGCTTATAGGAGGTCTAGGACCCCCCCAGACCCCCTTCAATTCGAACACTGCCCTCCCTGTTGGATTCATCTGAGAAAGGACCTTCTTTCTTTCGGCTTGACTTTTTGAAAACCTGTGTTAGACTTGGCATCCACATAAGGGACTCCCTAGGGCAGGATTCCCCAAATCTTATACTTGATGATAGAGCGGGACACTGCAGAGTTTAGCTCCAACCCTGTTCAAACACACATGAGCAAGTTAATCAAGGTCTTCATGATCACTAGAAAATCACAGGTGGGTAAGTTTGATTAGGGTTTATCCCCTCATGCAGCCAGAGAACGCACCACAGCAGGCACCTTGTCTGCTCGGCTTCCCCATTTTCCCCTGACACAAGCTATTTCTCCACTTGCGTTCGAGGGTCGAGCATATCAGTACCACTCTTGAGTGTGCCCTGACAGTACACACATGGTAGTTGAGAGAGGTATAAATGGTGCGCAGGTAGGCATGTGCCCGAAGGCGAATATGTTATACGGAAAAGCACGGATAATACTGTAGCTTCAAAACGAATAACGAAATTATCCGAATAAAAGAAAAAAATATTCGGCCAGACATAATCAGGTGTTTTATTGGAACAGCTCTAAATTATAAACCCCTTAAAGCACGAATAATATGTGTGTGTGAAGTGAATGAGTGTAATCTATAAAATGACATGAATGATATTTCTGCGCGTCTCTTATTTAGAAACGCAAGCAGTTTTGGAATTAGTTTAAAATTGTATAAATGCTGCTAATATCAAACTTCTTTTAACCAAACTGTAAAAAATTACCCTTTTTTTTCGTTTTATTTACTGTAATTACACAAGACCAGAAAACCTTGATAAAATGCTGCAATAAAATATTCGTTAATAACTTTGTGTCTCTGTGTGACTTCGGTCACAGATGATCTTTTAATTACTTTAAGTTGAAGCAAGCTTTATTGTCAATCTAGGTGAATATAAAATAAGTAAAAAGAAAAAATATGAAAAAGCAAAATTTAAACTGAAGATTACTATGACATAAATTGCAATTAACATAAAAATAAAGTAAATAAGAACTGAAACATTTGAATTAAATCTTTCTAATTACCTTGTTGTTTAAAATCATGTTCCTTGTTTTGAACTAAGTCAAAACTGATTTTTAAATGCTATAGTCTCACAAAGTTTCGTGATGTAGTCACGTATTTGTTTTATAATTTTTTTGTGATCACGTATTTGTTTTATAATTTTTTTGTGATATCACGAATTTCCTCGTTTTTTCGTGATCGTATGACGAATTCCTGTTTTTGTGTGATTATCACGTATTGGTTACTCAACTGCTTTTTCCTATTTTTAAACCATTGTCGTTTCTGTTTAGGGTTAGATTTGGTGCTTGCATTAGAATGTTCCTTTATACATTGGTTTATACAATTTTTTCTGATTAATTTTTTTATATGTTTTTTACATAGGGTTAGAGTTGGGTTTGGGTAGGGATGTCATTTTATGTAAATCTAACCCTAAACCGAAGCGACAATGGTAAGAGAATAGGACAAAACAGTTGAGTAACCAATACGTGATAATCACACGAAAACAGGAATTCGTTATACGATCAAGAAAAAAACTCGAAAATTCGTGATAATATCACGAAAAAGGAATTAAAAAAATACGTGACTATAACGGAATTTCGTGAGACTGGGCTGATTAAATAATAGAGCATACTGTTATTTGAATTTTTAAACAAATATCTGATTATTTATTTATTTAGATGAAGATTAATGAGAGTTTTTTTTTTTATATTTGTTATGTTCGCTCAAATGCTATGGACATAGATAATAATGAGCTCAGCAAGTTTGTTGTAATGCTTATTATGCTTTCTTAAATTCTTGTCAAAACAGATGTGACTTGCGTGTCTGTGCGTGCGTTTCGAATCTGTCAATCAAAGTCATGTCGATGTTAATAAATTTTTAATCAAAAATCATTCCCGAACTTTATCTCTCTTGATGATAACTCTTTAAACATCAAACAATTTTATTCACCATTTTATTTTCAAGTAATTTTGAGATTTTTACAGATACAAATACAGATACAAATACTGACTCTGCTGCACACCCCTAGTCGCAGGTGTTTCGGTGTAGAAGTGTAAATGCGTTTTGATGATTTCCCTCCAATTCTGTCAAGGTTAGACTCGCTCCACCAGTATTTAGTTGTAGTCGAAATTAGATTTAGCATCTTTTAATGCACTCAAATGTCTATACTTCATATAAAAAACTGTAAATACTTTTAGGGCATAGTATAAGTTAACCCAGTCTCACAAAGTTTCGTGATATAGTCACGTATTTTTTTGATTCTTTTTTCGTGCTATTATCACGAAATTTCGTGTTTTTTCGTGATCGTATAACGAATTCCTGTTTTCGTGTGATTATCACGTATTGGTTACTCAACTGCTTTTTCCTATTTTTAAACCATTGTCGCTTCGGTTTAGGGTTAGATTTGGTGCTTGCATTAGAATGTCACTTTATATATTGGTTTATACTATTTTTTCTGATTTATTTTTTTATATGTCGCCTGGCGTTAGGGTTAGAGTTGGGTTTGGTTAGGGATGTCATTTTATGTAAATCTAACCCTAAACCGAAGCGACAATGGTAAGAAAATAGGACAAAACAGTTGAGTAACCAATACGTGATAATCACACGAAAACAGGAATTCGTTATACGATCACGAAAAAACACGAAATTTCGTGATAATAGCACGAAAAAAGAATCAAAAAAATTCGTGACTATATAACGAAATTTCGTGAGATGCAGGCTCAGTCAGAAAGCCCATTGTATCATGTGCCCCGCCCACTCCTCGCTGTTCTTCTCACAGCGTCCACAAACATTTACGTTTTTTGCGTCTTTTGAAACAATAGTGAGGTAGACTGAAGCTGAAACGGCATGGTTTCATGACCCTTTAAAGAAACATTTCTTTCTTACCTTTTAATAATCTGAAGATCATTTTTTTCACAACCATTAATAAAAAAAAAGGTTTGCATGGCATCGTGAAGCACGTTTATGTTTATTAGCCTGGAAATCATGCTCAGAATTTTCTATGCCTGTTTCTAATTGTATTTTCTCCCCTTCTCACTTAACCCTAGACTTGTTCTTGGTACTCCATATGCCTTCCAATTCATACAATCCTGAAATAACCTCTGGTATGAGACGAAGGAACAGAATTACCATGACAGTTACACCTTCAGCTATTTCAGGTAAAAATGAAAGCTAATTAACATTATTAGATTATAAATCAATATTGTTTATAACATTAGTATTCATTGTTTAGTTAAGCCCCATTCACACACTGCCAGCAACTTTGTTGTTGTGTGTCACACGTTTCTATCTATTATGTCATTAGGAGGCCTTCCTAATTCAAGTTTTCCTAATAACAGTTGTAAACATGACTGCAGTAGCTGAGAACCCAGCTTAATCTGAAGACCAAACTTTCGTCATGTATAATGAAAATCCTGAATTTGTCACCACAACGTAACATTCAGACATTGCCAGTTAGTAACAGCAACATTATAACAACGTCATGTGATAGTCAGTCGTTAATTTTTACTTGTAATTTTTTTGTTTTTCACTTGTTGTTTTAAATAATATAATGGACAGACAAGCAGTCCAACTATCTAGGCCTATGTCCTCATTTGCCCCAAAATATGTGCAATTGTGAATCCGGGCCTGCGCTTGCGGTATGCATAAAAGGGTGCGCTGTCACATTTTTGCAGAGATGCATGTCAGGCTACACAGAGCCTATTGTAAGCTATTGCATAATACCTACACAAGAGTATAAAGCCAGCTTAAGTCAAGTTTAATGCCTTCCAGAAAATGTTCTCCTTTAAATATATAAAAATAACAGAAAGAACAGGCCCTCTTCTTAAAAAAAAAGTTTAATCCTATCTTCATTTGTTTTCTTTTTATCACCTCTAAAATATGGGTAGATTTCTTCAAAAAGACCACATTTTGAGCAAAAGCTGAGATAATTGCATTTCTGTAAAGAACTTTTGTTAAAGAACAGGGCCCGGTTCCCCAAAACGATCTTATCGCTAAGTAGTTCTTAACCTATTCCTTAACCTCTCTCTTAACTCTATGGCACGTCTCCCAAAACATTTGTACGCTAAGTATATCTTCTGTAAGTCACACTTTTGTAAGGTTGGTCTGGACCATTCTTAAGCTCCCTCTTAGCGTTGTTTGAGCGCAAAACGCTATCGCTGCCACTGTGCAGCAGTCTTTAGAAATCAGCGCAGCGCACTACAAGTCAAACTATGGTATGTTGATAATGATTTTATGTTATGGACATTTTAAGACTTATAATAAAATATGTTTGCAATGGATACAGGACTCTTAGCAAAGTCTATTGCCCCCATGCCCCAGCATTGCCCAAGGTTTTTCATCTGAATTGCACAACAATAATATTCAGTATATAGAATTAAGTAATATATATATATATATATATATATATATATATATATATATATATATATATATATATATACATTTATTTTGTTTTACACTGCTTAAAATAACACTAAATTGTTACAGTAGTTTGGTATGACAAAAATTCTTGGCTTAAAAAAATTCACGCCCTCTCAGATATATCTTTTGCTTGCAAATATTTTATAGGATATATTTAAAACAATGTAATTAATACTGCAACTTCAGTGTCTGACATCTTACAAAAAAAAACTAAATGAGGAAAAAGAAAAAGCATTAGATTAAGATTCATACTGATCTAACAAACTGAACTAACAAACACCAGCCAACAACATTGTAAGTTGGTTATTGCTTGAATTTATGGATGGGAATCACATAACTCTCATGTTCATATTGCAAAAAGAAACTTACTGTGAGATACAACAAGCTTATAGACTAGAAATACACTGAAGATGAGATTTTAATGACAATGATGAGATACAGAATATGATTTATGTATTTTCGACGTGATTTAAACCCCTGCCTGGTGTCTTTATCATGTTTATACCTGTACGAGTGTGGAACAAAAGATGCGTGTCACTGATCGAACCAAACCACCAATCACAGGTGTGAAGCCCAAAGTCTTTAAAGTAAACTTGACCATCGAGTGAATGTTGTGCAGTTACGACGAGAGCACAGAGAGAGTCGAGCGAGTGCTCATTCAAGCACTTGTGTGGCTGCATTTGTGCGCGCTGAGCAGAGGTGCGCTTTCCCATAGAGTTTCGCTCATGAAGTAGCTTATGTGCTAAATATTAGTTTGCGTGCATACTCTCACATCTCTCGCTCGCACGTGCTTTATCCGTACCTTAGATTTGGGTCTGAATAAACGTAACATCCTTTCCCACACCTTGTGGCCAGTAGGGGGCCCCCCAAGCCCGCGATGCACCACGCAATTGCGTGGTTTGCGTGGTGGGTAAACACGCCACTGCATATAATATGATTCATATTTCATACTTTAAAAATAATTAACTTACCATTAAGAACAATAAAGATACATTACATAAATGCACACATATACATCTCAGTAGCCATCAGTGGTGTCAAAAGTAATCATATTCATTACTCAAGTAGAAGTATAGATACTAGGGTTTAAAAAGACTTTTGTAGAAGTTGAAGTATCAACTGAAGCTTTTTACTCAAGTAAAAGTGAAAAAGTACTGGTTTCAAAACTACTTAAAGTATAAAAGTAAAAGTAATGTAAGGAAAAAAATGTCATTATGGAAAAAAGCCTAGGCCGCGCCACAGGGGGCTATTGTGCACTACCCTATCTCCTCTAAAACATGTTTCTAAAGGCCATAATAACTCTAGTGTTATATTAAAATGTTAATGTTAAAAAATTTGGGATACACTAGGGCCAGGGGTAGGCAATGTCCGTCCTGGAGTGCTGATGTCCTGCAGATTTTAGCTCCAACCCTTATAAAACCTTGGCTACCTGTAGTTTCAGGTGACTTTTTAGACCTTGATTAGTTTTTTCAGGTCTGCTTGATTAGACCTGGAGCTAAACACTGCAGGACATCGGCAATCCAGGGCCAACGTTGCCTACCCCTGCACTAGGCTATCTGTTTCAACCACATACGGTATATGCTCATTAAAAATGAACGCATATTAGTACAATGCAAACAAATACATTAAAGCAGTGGTTCTCAAACTGGGGACCGCGAGATGGTGCCAGGGGCCCCAGTTTTATAATATTTTATGAAATACATTACTTTATTATAAATTCTGTGTAATTAAACCTTAAAATGTTTTGTTTAATTCAAATTTTAAGTTTTAGAATGTTTATGTCATACATTTTCTTTTGGGGGCCGCAAAGGAATCCACTGTACACAAGGGAGGCCGCAAAAAAAAAGGTTTGATAACCACTGCATTAAAGAACCAAATATGTGTTATGTGTACTACTGAGCATTAACATGTGTTACATAGAGAGGAAGATATGACTAGTTGCCTATAAATATTGTAATGGTGCAAAAAGTCAAACTTCAGAGCAGGGCCGCTGCTCTTTAGTTAAAAAACAACAAAATCACACACAACTATAGTATGTGTGAGAATAGAAGTATGCCATTGTTATCATTTATAATTGTATTTTGACAGCAACACAAACTACAAATATGCAATTATATATTATAGCCTATGTTTTTGCATCTGTACTTGTAATGAACTTTAGCTTAATCTAATGTGGCAAAGGTGATCTTACATGTCAGTATAAATCCAAGCAATTTTGGAGAATTACTAAATGTCTTTTTTGTAAGTAAATTAAAAGTCAGGTTTAAGGAAACAACTGATGTCTATTAACAAAAGCAAAAGTTGGTGTGTATGGTTATGTGTTTTGATTGATTTAACACTCAAGCATTCAGCTAAGTAGGTTTTGTTAATGAAAATAAAATGTAGGGCAGTTATTAGCATATACAAACAACAGATGTCTTTAGTATAGATATTTTTGCCATGCTTCAAAACACAACGCAGCACAATGTCATTTAAGTTGAACAACTGAAGTTACATAATATAAATTGGTATTGTTACACTATTTAAATCACACAGATGAGTTGGTGTCAGCAGACAGCTATACATATACACAGGCTTGTGAATGTGAACTGACCTGAAAGTGATGCGCGAGTTTTATATCGTACTTTTCCATTTGAAGACAGAATGCCGCGTAACTTCTGTTACTGTACAAATGGATGGCGGATGATATCAAAGCATCGCGAGAGCAAACTGCTCCGCATGCTTTCTAATCGCTCTAGCGGTTTATCTTTGCAGCGGTATCGAACAAACTTTTGATCATCTGCAGTCAGCTGGGGGCGGGGATTGCCAATAGGGTGTCGGAATTGTGTATGTTTATACTTCTCATCCAACCACAATCGCATTTATCTGGATGATGCAATTTATCAAGATAGGTTTTTTTAACGATGACAAGCCGGAAGGTAAAAAAAGAAAACAAGCCGAAATTAATAGAAGTAACGATGCGATTTTTTAAAATGTAAGGAGTAGAAAGTACAGATAATTGCGTGAAAATTTAAGGAGTAGAAGTAAAAAGTCGTCTGAAAAATAATTACCCAGATAGCAATGAGTCGGCGGACCACCGGTGGTGCTCTGGAGGCAGTAGAAGCGTCATGAAGGCGTAATCGCAAACACGTCTGACGGCGGACCGCCGGCGGCAGCCGCTTTTTAAAAGCGGCAGCCGGCTGCCTACCGCCTTCAATCCGCGGCTATATAGGTATATATATATAGGCTATATATATATAGGCTATTTCTAGCATGCAGTTTATCAAGAATAATGATTGATCAAACCAGACAAATTCCCACTTGGAGTTTTTATTCCACATTTCAAAGTACATTAACAGTCATTGAAACAAGATGTGTAAGAGCACTGAAATAAACAACTGAAAAATAAAGTACTAAAGCCATGCAGGTTTCCAAATAAATACTAGTTTAAAAAAATCATTACAAGCCAATTAGAACATTTACAATAATTGTTAATAATTTAGAGGTCAGCTCTGGGATGAAAAGAATTAGGCTACCAGTAAACATTATATCAAGTAATGAGGATATTTGGTACAAAAGAACGTGCAGCATACTAAATAAATTGTCATTTCTAACAATAAATTATTACCACTTATCCTAGAGTAAAGCTCTGGACTAGAATAGACTATTATAATGGCATTGCTGACCTGGGACACAATATTTTCACTTTGCTGCAATAAGATCGGTCTATTGTGAATGAAAAATGAACGAATACTTTATTGATCCTCAAGGGGAAATTCAAGGTTCCAGTAGCTTATAACACCACAAACATCAACATAAACAGAATTATAAAAAAAAAATCCACATGACTGAAGAAAAACCGTAAAAGACACTAAAGATATTAAAACAAAGATCCACATGAATGTAATGTATAAGCATGAGGCGCTTATAATCAGTACTTTATCTCGTGCACCTGTATAAAGGACAAACAACCTCACCATTCCGTATCTATCCGAGGAGCTGCCCTTAAGGCAGGGTCACAGGGAATTTGAAAAAAAAGAATAGTCTCAAAGTGAAGTGTGGATTGGTTGAGTGTAGTGTGACACTTCAGGATTCTTTAGGGTTCTTGATGTTACTGACTGCAGGATAAAGAAAGGTTTCCAGTTGTCAGCGATGCTGGGGTGTCTACTTTTAAACAAGCTAATCATAATCAAAAACAAATATTTTCTGTTTATATAATCTGCGTTGAAGTAAAGAGAGTACCGTTTTTCCTGGCTGAGCTCATTATCTTTAATTTGGTCACGCCCACAGGCTGTTGACATGGTAATGAAGAGAACAGCAGTTCCAACAATAATAAACAAAGCATAAAGTTTGATCAGATTTAAAGACTTTACCGCATGTTTGGATTATAAACTTTAAACACACACGTGAGGAATATCTTCATTTATGTCTGGACATTGAGGAAGAGAAGCGTTTATCTTTAACGTTACCTAAGAGGAAGAACAATGAAAGACGCAATGGAGATCGGAGGATATATTCCTGAAGAAACTGTAAGTCATTTGTCTTCATTTATATTTGCTATCATGTAATATGTTATGGCTTATGCAGTTCAGCCTACATAAGCCTACATAAGATTGAAAAACTTTCGCATTGTTTACAAACGAGTACGCGCGTGATCACGTAATGGCGGATTTCATTGTTACATGCTGTACAGTGTTAGACACCGTTATTCACTTTTGTATCCTTCATGGCAACTTTGAGTAATGCTGCACTGCTGTATCTTTTAAGTGTGTGCTGTAATATGATTCCATGTTTACATGCTTATTTACAAACGAGTTTGCGCGATCACGTAATGGCGGATTTCATTGTTAGATGCTGTACAGTGTTAGACACAGTTATTCACTTTCGTATCCTTCATGGCAACTTTGAGTGCACTCAGGGTTGCCAGGTCCAAGAAAAATTTCCAGCCCAATGACAACTTAAAACCCGCCCAAAAGGAATGAAAACTAGCCCAATTTTTACCTTTGTCCAATCACAGTTGAAAACTCCGGGATTACAACAAAGGCTCTAAAATAAACTCTTACTATTGCTTTCAATGTACTTTCCATGCAGATGAACATTTTCTTAATGCACTTAAAGTGCTCTATTTTCACACACTATTCTGTTCTAAACAAAAAAAATTGTTAAATGTACCCAACCGGGCCATTTTGAGACAGTATGAACTCTGCCCTTTTAACATACTATATATGTATTTAACATTTTCTATTTAACTTGAAAATATCATACAAATGGGTTCACATAGTGTGTAAATATCCTCTCAGTATAGACGTAACTTCTTACGTAAGGTAATTTCTTGTTTCTAACGTGATATTAAAAGCAAAACGTGCCCCTCCACTCACTTTTCCACTGACTTCCTGACGCTGGAGCTGTCCTTGGGTTGACAGGTATTTCTTATGGGATTAATGCACATTAGGAAAATAAAGAACGTTAATTTTATAAGTCTACAGATAAACATTTTTGTGGCCGCGGCACATTATACAACTAGCACAAAAAGCCACAACCCGCGGCTCTGAAATTTTTCCCACAACTGTATTTTCAAAATAGCCCAATTGTGCGGGAAAACCGCAAACCTGGCAACACTGAGTGCACTGCTGTATCTTTTAAGTGTGTGCTGTAATATGATTCCATGTTTACATGCTTATTTAAAAACTAGTTCGCGTGATCACGTAATGGTGGATTTCATTGTTAGATGCTGTACAGTGTTAGACCCAGTTATTCACTTTCGTATCCTTCATGGCAACTTTGAGTAATGCTGCACTGCGGGATCTGCTGTAATATGACATTGTTTACATGCAATGCATTCCATACATTGCGCTTTACACGCGACACCGTTCTATTATGAGCGCGGTGTTGTTTCCATGGAGACGCAAGCTCGCGCACATGGACATATGCGATGTGTTTTTAAAGTTCATACTCGCTTACAGAAACGCGTTTAAAACAGAAGCTAGACGATAAGGGGATGGGCATCTGAAAACAGTCATCTGAAAACAGCTTTTTATATTACTAATCATTGCAGATGTTTATCTGAGATACTAATTTAGTTTATGTGCATGATAGTTTATCTGAATGTAGTGCTATCATTTACCCATCAGTTATGTATGTAGGGGTATTTCTGTGGACAATTAATGCTAACAGCTGTTCATAACTCTCTTACAGGTCTGCATCCCTCTCATCAGTACAAAACTATGAAGTGGAAAAACATATTCACACTTTTTGGACATAAAGTTATATGGTAACATGAGCCACATGAAGTTTACAGCTCTGTTGTTTATCAGTTTCTTATACAAGTTAAGTTTTTGAATAGGGTGTGTTCCCAAATAAACTGAAAATGTCCTACTGACCTTAATTTCTATTTTGATTATATTGTTAACTTCTTAATAAACCTCAAACAAACATGTATACATTTGTCCTCACATTCTTTACTGTAGTTCCCTCCTGCCTCATTATGCAGCTCATTATGCAACTCATTATGCGAGGCTTTGTTTGCTAGCTGTCAATCAATCCTTCTCGCATATGGCCCCTCTAAACAAAAAGTGTCTTACAATTTCTAAATCAATATATTAGGGCTGTCACTTTTGAGAAAAATCAAATTCGAACGGATTTCGAATATCATGCAATGTATCCGAATATATTCGAATATCTAGGCTCCGCCCCCCCCCACGCGCATCAAAAACCCACCGTAATGGAGATTCAATCACAAAATTATTAACAGTGACAGTCATAAACAGGGTTGTCTGGATTACTTTTTTACTTAATGTTTGAAACAGCAGGTTATCAACTTATGAATAACAAACTTATATATATATATATAAAAATGATTCAGAACAGTTACAAACAATAACGTGACAACTTAAATAGCAGCAGGAGTATATAGGCAGACGCAAACGGAATTCGCGCCCGCAGATTTCGGCAGAAAACTCAGCGGAATTCCGCGGATTTAATGCCCGTCATTGACAAGCACACATATCCCGCCCTTGAGCGTGTTTGTGACCAGAACTGTCATTGACAACAAGCACACATACAAAGCCTATCCCGCGCGTTTGTGAGCCGTCATTCACAAGTTCATTAACCCTGCGCGTGCTGTTTGCTTGCCCGTTTTCAATGATAGAGAGCACAAACCCTTTGATACTTGAGATGAAATTAAACTTACCACTTTAAGCAGATCTCATTTGTCGTCAATGTGACGCGCAACAGTCAGCACATGATCATTTCAAATCCGTTTACAAGACAAATGCTGTTGTTGTTTAATATAAAGTTTACATTGCGTTGTAAAAATTATGAAATTATCTCACATTTCATAATGTGAACGTATTAACACAAGCTTTTTATTCTGCTATAATATTTAACACTATAAACAATATGTCATTTTATATACAAAATATAATTCTATCGTGACATGCACATGAGGTTCATTTTGGTCCCATTTGATTCCCTCTCTTGTGCACAGTTGCCGTCGTCGGTCTCACTCTCAGCATTCTTACTGTTACGAGGTGTTACTGTAAAAAATGCGCTACACATGGCATTTAAAAAACCGGATGGTTTAATTATATCGAATACGGATATTTCACGTCATGTTCGAATGCATATTCGAATATCGAATAAAAAGTGACAGCCCTACAATATATTGGTTTATGTGAATGAGTAGGCAGGATGATTTTCATATCATTTTAAAGAAAAAACTCTAGACTACTAGATTCTGTTCAGGAAAGTCTTGTTAAAACATGTTTAGTATGGGTTTTGTGAACTTATATCAGTGACTTAAAATGTTTGCTTTTTTAAAAACCACGCATAAACATTTTTCTCTCAAAAATACAAACATGTACATAAATGTAGCTTATATAATATTTTAGCCCAGTTTGTGCTGAACACAGTGGTATGAGACACTTGCCATTATTATGTTTTAAAGCAACTGAAAAAATACCAAATGTAAGAGCATGTCAGAACTGACAGTGTCCCAAAATGGTCGGACCCCAGAGGGTTAATCTCCGTGTAACTGCAGCTTCTGCACTGCATCTGATGTAAAGCCACCCTTGTTGTTAACAGATTGAACACTTTACTTTTACCAAGCATTTAGATAATCTTGTTTTATATGAACAAAAACATTTTACACACATATATTGTAGCAGCCCTTCAACTTGGAATAAACAGGCTTGGGAGTGTTTTCAGACGGGTGTACTTTAAAGGAACAGTATGTAGGATTGTGGCCAAAACTGGTATTGCAATCACAAAACTTGTGGCTGAAACTGGTACTGCAATCTCACAACTGGTGGCCAATACACAAAATGACAACATAAACATCAGTTGAGGGCTGCAACTCCACTTTTTAAATGACAATATCCTGGCCGGACCACTGTTGTCAGTGATATAAATATTTGAAATGAAAATGATTTCTTAATGTCTAGTGACATATCAGGGCCAATTTATGATAAATTGACATACATTTCTTACATACTGTTCCTTTAATTCAGACAAGTGTGCATAGCACCAACACTGTGAAAACTTAAAAAGGGAAATAACAAAGGCAATTTAGCCAGATACTGTATAAAATAATCCCTTTACAAATGCACGTTAGCATCACATTAATTACAGCATAGCAGGTAACATCCATTATATGAAATTGGTATCGTTATCATTACATGAACATAACAACAAAATGAAATTAATTAACATGAAATAACACATGAACCACATACCTCGCTCCGCATATCAAAGGGTGCTAAAAGTGGTAATCCAGGGAAAGTTGCCGCCATTAACTTAAATTAGACACTGGAGAGCTAGCCATTAACTTAACTTAGACATTGGAGAGCTAGCTAGAAACTTCACAAATTACTCCTGCCAAACAAATCAAGCACTGAGGTATAACACTTCAAAAAACATATTTAGTTGAAAGTTACAGCAATATTTTTACGAGCTCTGGCTCTAAACATGCATCGTCTCGTAACATGACTTCACGTGCTCTCTATTGAACAAGGTAGAGCGCGAGCGTAACTGTGCATTCAGACCGCCACCGGCGAGAGCGTCAAAGTGTCCGGAAGTCATTCATTTTCAATGAGAGCCGGCGACGAGCTCCGGCGAGCAGCGGCGCGTCGCGTCATGTACAGCGTGAGCGTCGAGGAGAGTTGAAATCAGCTCAACTTTATGGTAATGAGATATGACGCGGTTCGGCGGCAACCAATCGGAAGGCGGAAATGTTCGGCGGCAACCAATCGGAAGGCGGAAACCTACGCCTGAGGGGAGTACAGAGAATGCAGTCGAGCGTCAGCGCGTCCACTACACCTTTGCTTTAGCGTCGTTGGGAGGGCAGCCAGAGCTTCTATTGACGCTCTCGCCGGTGGCAGTGTGAATGCACAGTAAGAGTGTGAGTGGAGGTATTAACCCCTCCTACAGATAGCATGATGTCAAAATAAAAGTCACATGAAATAAAAGTATGAAACAGAATAATCATAATAAAACACTGCTGGTGGTCATTTACATATATTTTACATATTTTTGAGCAAGGAGCACAGAAGATAATGTAAGTTGTTATTGATCAATTTCTTTACTGCGACAGCCCTGGGAACGTCAAGTGTTAGGGGCCGGTCACAATAGATTTTTTGTTCCATTGACTTCCATTCATACGCATGCAAATGAATCAGACCGGAAACACAATATTTTGTATCACCTGGAAGATTGTGACCAGTACAAGACCGTGACTTTTCTCTCTTAGAGGTTGTGTAACTTCTCTTTACTAAAAAAGCACAAATGGACGAAGCCAAAGATCATATTGATGAGCTGTTCCCTGCCCACTCCCAGCAGCAATGTCCAACAAATACTTGCATGCTGAAAGTCTAGTGTGACCGCAGCTTTAGCTGGGAAAAGACAAATGGCCTGACTTCACTCTCATTGGTAGCCGCTATACCGAAAGTCCCTAATAATATACATAAAAAAATTTTACTTTCTCAACTTTGTGGTGTCACTGGACTCAGCCACTTCCATTGTCACCATTGGTCACTGTCGCCTGTTAAGTATCCAAACTTCATCTGTAATGAATGAGATCCCTGCTAGTTGCTGGCTGTGTGAATGGAATCATTAGAGACAAATTAACTACACTGAAAAAAATAATTTTTACCGAAAGTATTACTGTATCTGCCTCACAATTGTCATGTTAACTCATCAACAAATATATTCTGAATCAAGTAGAAACATACTTAAAGTCAGTACTGCATATTCTCACTCTGTAGTTTCTTAGTTCACAGGTACAAAATGCCGGTAATTTGTATCTTGCTGATATTTCTGTTGGCGGTAAGTTCATTTAATGCTTTAAAGATTTGTTACCTTTAATTATTTTGTGACTATTGACTTAAATATTGATTGGAATTATATGAGTTAATTTAAATTCTTAGAAAATTAATAAAAGCTGCATGCATGTTAATCAATGAAATAGTCAAAGTGACATTGTCAGTCTCATAACATATAAATAGCCAAATACAAGTTTAACCCTGGAGAACCCATGGGTTAAATTTGGCCAATGTTAATTGCTGCTAATAAAAGGGTTCTTGAGTTCTCCAAGGTTAAAAATAACGGCTGCTACTGAGAAACTGTGAAGCAACATAAGACTGACATTGCGATGCTGGTTTAAATTGCGAGCTAAATGTGTCCTACTACATTGCTTGAAACTGTTTCTGACTGCAATGTCAATGCATAAGTATAAAATAGTATAAAATAACTTAAATAATGGAGTTGGGTTAGTTTAAGTTACATCAACTCATGAATAAAAACTGTAAGTTAAAATGACTTGTAAATTAAAGTTGATTGAATCAAAGAATATCAAACAGTGTTGGGGTCAGTGTTGGGGATAACGCTTTACAAGTGACGCGCATTACGTTATTATATTACTTTTCTGAAGTAACGAGTCAAGTAACGCATTACTTTATAAATGTACACTAATATTTCAGTTACTTTTTAAAAAAAGTAATGCGAGTTACTTTTCAATTTAATTATTTCAATTTAAAAATAAAATACTGTATGTGTGAATGTACTGAATTAAACTAAACATATTAATGAGATTTACGCACTCTGTGCGCCTGAGCAGGAACAGTTTGAGTCATAAACGAAGATGGCCGGCCAGAGCTTGACATTTTTGCGATCATAAAACACACATGCAAGGCCTAAAAGAGATCAAGCCTCAGCCAAGGAACATAAAAGTAACGTAAAAGTAACTTAAAAGTAATGTAAGCATTACTTTCCATGAAAAGTAACTAATTAACGCAATTAGTTACTTTTTGGGGGGTAACTTTATATTGTAATGCATTACTTTTAAAAGTAACTTTCCCTAATACTGGTAGGGTTAGTTGTAACACAGACCATTTACGTTGTTGCACAGGGTTGAGCGGTTTGTTTGTTTTTTTCGTATTGTTTCCACCACTTACACGGTTGTGAAGGTTATTCACCCCTTTAACGGCCCTGTTAGCATTTGGCTTCGGCTCCTCCGCTGCAGTGGTTTTGTTAACGGCCACTTTTTCCTCAGAACACGGATCTCCGTTCCCGCGTCGGATGTCGGACACTTCTCCCCTGCTCGGTGTCCGATCTGAATTTCGATCTGAATTATTACTGATGCCAGTTTACAGACACTCAACTGCAAGCGTGCCAGTCCTGACTAACAACAAAATGAAATTAAAGGTGGCGCCTGCGCACTCACTAATTTTGCATATACAGATACACAATAATCAAACATATCTGTAATAAGGTTATAAAATACACTCACCAAAAGGATTATTAGGAACACCATACTAATACTGTGTTTGACACCCTTTCGCCTTCAGAACTGCCTTAATTCTACGTGGCATTGATTCAACAAGGTGCTGAAAGCATTGCTTAGAAATGTTGGATTATATTGATGAGATAGCATCTTGCAGTTGATGGAGATTTGTGGGATGCACACTAGGGTTGCTACGGTGACAGAATTTTCCCATCGGTTAAACAGCGCGTGACAAACCCGGTAAAACCGGTATCACCGGGTGGGCGGGGCTTATAAATGACCATGCAGACTTGCGCATTTTACTTTCACTTTTGAGTTACACAACTGTTTAAATGCAGCGCTTGCGTAAGCTGCGTTAAATCGCGTTGAATTTGCGTGCAATGCGAATGCAACAGCTGGTTTAATTAGGTGCTGTCAATGTGCGCAGGTAATTTTGACAGAACCTGCCAGTCCCAAGCAGAGCAACCGGCTACTTCTCCATAAAGCACTTGAATGATGGGTTTATTATTTTTCTTGATGAAAAACACAACAACAAAACAATCTCGCTTATATTAAACATCATATATGTATATTATAACAAAAAAGAGTAAGCACGCGGCTTCTGCCATCGTCTAGTCAGTCAGCTTGCCTCGCACACTTTGAGGAATAAATTAAATCTGACACCTGCTGCTCTGTGATGCGCGTTCAGCTCCGCTGAATTCAGGCAGCAGACACGTTCAGTTGTTCGTGTTTACTCTCTCTAACGAAACTAAATGATTGAATTACAAGATAATATCAAAACGATGGTGAAAGACGGTGTAGCGGTGGGCAAGTGATCTAACCGGTGAGAGGCTGAAGCATCGGAAATCACAGTTTCACCGACTATCGCAACAAGCCTATAGCACACATCCCAAAGATGCTCTATTCATCTGTTAAGATCTGATGACTGTGGGGGCCATTTTAGTACAGTGAACTTATTGTCATGTCCAATTTGAAATGATTTGAGCTTTGTGACATGGTGCATTATCCTGCTGAAAGTAGCCATTAGAGGATGGGTACATGGTGGTCATAAAGGGATGGACATGGTCAGAAATAATGCTCAGGTTAGTCGTGGAATTTAAACGATGTCCAATTGGCACTAAGGGGCCTAAAAGTGTGCCAAGAAAACATCTCCCACACCATTACACCACCAGCCTTGCACAGTGCATGATGGATCCATGTTCTCATTCTGTTTATGCCAAATTCTGACACTAACATCGGAAAGTCTCAACAGAAATCGAGACTCATCAGACCAGGCAACATTTTTCCAGTCTTCAACTGTCCAATTTTTGTGAGCTCGTGCAAATTGTAGCCTCTTTTTCCTATGTGTAGTGGAGATGAGTGGTACCCGGTAGGGTTTTCTGCTGTTGTAGCTCATCCGCCTCAAGGTTGTGCGTGTTGTGGCTTCACAAATGCTTTGCTGCATACCTCGGAGGTAACGAGTGGTTATTTCAGTCAAAGTTGCTCTTCTATCAGCTTGAATCAGTCGGCCCATTCTCCTCTGACCTCTAGCATCAACAAGGCATTTTCGCCCATAGGACTGCTGCATACTGGATGTTTTTCCCTTTTCACACCATTCTTTGTAAACCCTAGAAATGGTTGTGTGTGAAATTCCAGTAACTGAGCAGATTGTGAAATACTCAGACCGGCCCGTCTGGCACCAACAACCATGCCAAACTCAAAATTGCTTAAAACACCTTTCTTTCCCATTCTGACATTTGGAGTTCCGGAGATTGTCTTGACCAGGACCACACTCCTAAATGCATTGAAACAACTGCCATATAATTGGTTGATTAAATAATTGCGTTGAGAAATTGAACAGGTGTTCCTAATAATCCTTTAGGTGAGTGCCGGTGTGCCTCATAAGTCTTGAAAAGTGAAGCCTTTGGCTCTTTGATCGCCCACTGGTGGCTGGCTGCAGTACGAGTCATAACCACGCCCTCTCCATCCAAACGAATGGGACTCTGCTCTAAATGTAAAAAAAAAATTACACTTCCAATAAAAGTTTCCGAAGGATTGTTTTGGTCCGTGGTTGTTATCGTGCTGATATATGTTCAAGTGTTCATTTTTGTAATAAGTTTCATTTTAGTGTCACGGTAGGAAATCCACTGTTTCCTTCGTGTCGTGTGTGTGTGTGTTTGTTTGTTCACTCACCCTCTGCCATGTGCTCGTTAGAGCGATCCCCTTCACCTGTGTGTTGATTGTCTCGCTCCAGCTGCTCATCATTACATCACCTCCATATATACTCACCTGACTTTCTGTTCCCTGCCAGATTCTTTCATTGTGTTCGGTCCCGTGTTGTTTGGTTGTCTCGTGTCGCTTCGGATTACTGTTACAGTTGGATGTGTATTGTCGTCGTCTTCGTGTGGATGTTCCCGTGTTCAGCCTGGATTTCACCACTGCTCAGGGACAGATTGGCAATCTGTGCGTTCTGGAAAAGTCCAGAACGGCCGTTCAACGGAGGGCCGTCGCCCGGCCGATGGCAAAAAAAGTCTAATAACGCAATATGAACAGCCAACAGCAGAGGCACTAATACGATCACTTATATGCTGCTACGTGTAAAAAACAAGGAAGAAGAGTCGGCCTACTAGCCGTGATTGGTCCACGGATTCCCGGAATTCGCGAGCGTCTATGTTTGCGAGCCTGAGCATCCACAGCCTGGTCATGATGAGGGACAGACCGAGTTAACTTCACATCAGAAAGAGCTAAGTGCCAGTAGTAGCAGGACACGTGACATTATAATATAAAATACACGATATAATAATAAATTAAACTCGCGTGAAAATTTACGTAATGCGCAACTAGTGTTAGAGAAAGACGTGATGTGAGTGTGTGCGCACGCGCATGTGTGTGTGAGAGAGAGAGAGGCGCGGGTGCGATTGAACAGTGGAAACATAAAAACAATACATACTCTGTCATTTTGTTCATATGGGACATAATTCAAACGGCAAAGTGTTTGCTTATATTTGTATACAGTCGCAATAAAACAAAACATTTTGCTTTTGCATGCATTGCAACCACTCTAAACGTGCTAATAGACCCTTTTACTTTTTGTACACAATGATGACGTGGCAGCGTATGCGCGCGCATTTAGGCAACGGAAGTATCGTAAGAATCAACAGTGAAGCAACACAAACAGTAAGTTATTTAAAAAAAATTGACTTTATCAACATTTTCAATACAGCTACCAGATCCGTGTACTATAGTGGAGTGGATAAAAGACGTTAGAAGATGGCCAAAAATAAAGTTGCCAGATACATATATACGTATATTAGTATATTAAATTAGTGCAACCAAACGCAACAACGGGACATTTTGATGTTGAGAAACCGTTTTAATAAACTTTCTGAGTTGCTACCACGTTAGAACCAATGGGGAATAACACCACTTCTGTTGCCCAAATGCGCGCGCAGGCTATTTGATCACGTGAGCTGTAAAAGGGTCTATAAGAAAGGGGGCTAAATAATTGACCAAATATTAGTTTAACCAAAAAATCCTAGCTCGCACTTTCTATCTGTCTTCCATCAGAGTGCAGTTTTTCCTTGTCTTTCATATTTGTGTTTAGTATTGTGGAATTGGCAAAGACCTGGTGGTTGTTTGTGAAAGCTGTACAGACAAAATTAAAAGGCCTAGCTATTTTCATTATTTCACAGCCTTATTATACATCAAAGTTTAATATGACATGGACAAAATATTAAATATCCTTGTCTAATAGTCTGACAGTATTGTAGCATAGTATCAGGACATCCTTGTGTCTGTTGCGCACGGCTAGGGGCGAATGGCCGGATGATGGGCCTATTTGGGAAAAAGTCCTGGGCTGTTTTTTAACCCCAGTCCGTCCCTGCCACTGCTCACCACTCCACCAACGTCGCACTCAATACTCTCTACACCAACTTCCACCGTAGTCTTCACCACCATTGTCAGCAACACCAACACCGGACTGTGTCTTCCGCCTTTGACTCTTAATACTCTCTCTCTGTTTATATTTAATAAACATTTCCCCTGCAGTTGTTTCCACTCCTTACGTGTCATTACATTTAGCTATTACTTTGATGCTATAGAAACGGGGCGTGTCGTTAAGATTGGCGTGGTTGAATTGGTCGCGCAAGCGTTTGGGCGGAAGTTTGATACTGCGGCTCCGCCTCTTGCTCCACAGATGATTCCTTCTGCACATGCCTTGGCTCAAACCGACGTTTTTAAGTAACATGGCGGCGACCATGGTCGGACATTTTTGGCTTCAATTCATTACAATGGAGGGAGGCGACGTCGCGTCGTCCATTTTTTTACAGTCTATGGGTGAGTGTATATTAAAAATAACATAAATGTGCCTGCATTTAAAATAAGATTGTAAATATATACTTATTTCTTCAAATGCCTAAGAACATAAAAATAACATCTATCACTTATAATATACATATGCAAACAGTAGTAACACCTGGCGGAAAGCTCTACAGCCGTTGTCACTTTCTTATGATCAAATATGGCATTGTCATAAATTTTGCATGATCCTCAGTACACCTAGTGAGTAGCCAGTAATAATGCAACATGAAATGACATATTGATGATTGATGTCCCTAAATGAAGCCTTGATTCAAAGCTTGTGTTGTGAACATATAAATCATGTAACCAATGACAAACAAGCTTCACTTATTTGCATTATTCACATTTTAGTCCAACATAATACTGTTTAGATATGATTGTATGTATGTTCATATAATTGTGCATGTGAACATTATTCAATAAAATACAGTATCAAATTGTATGAATATTAACTCTTACTGAAATTTATTGCCACACTTCCCTGCTGAAAAAAATAGCATACCAGTAAGACCAGCATATGTTGTGTTTTGGTGCTGGTTTGATGGTGACCACCAGCATAGGCCAGCATAATTCCCATACTGGTTTAGCTGGTGGTCATACCAGCATGGGAATTATGCTGGTCTATGCTGTTCTTTCAGCAGGGTTGAATGAGTAAATACATGTACACACATGTTGTTTAAGCTTTATTTGTACACATAATATTAATATTCATCTGAATTTCATCAGCTTGTTGCTTCAATGATGAAGCTTCTTCCAGAAGTATCAGTGCTTCATTCGAGGCTTAATTTTTTCCATCACTGTATGTCCAATCGTGTGTGTGTGTTGGGGGGGCTCGGTTTGTGGGGAACACGTCATTGGTTGGGTCTGAGTATCGAAACACGCGCCACCTTGTGGGTGTTGTGGCGTTTTAATGTCGAATAGGTGTCAGGAGTTGGAGATTTTAATATCAGTAGTAAATTATTAGTTATAGTATAGAATTAGAAATTTTTTATAGTATATTTTATAATAAATTATTAGCTATATTATATTATTGTTGTATTAGTTAGATAAGATTAGTTGGATTGCTTTGTAATGAAGCCAGCAAGAAAGAGGAAATCCTCCACTGTCTGGGAGTATTTTGAAATTGTTTTATTTACTGTGTTGATATAAATATAATTATAAGTCACACCAACGTCCGAAAATAGTCCTCTTGGTTATTTTCAATAGCGGGACTTTTTTCAGGTGCTGCGTAATATCATTGCACCTCCTGCAGCCATGTTACAGCAGCAAAGTCCTCGATTATTACGCCAGAATGAGAGTATAATTCCTAGCCATATCTTTTAACTTTCTGTCTGTCTTAGTACACGATGTAACTACAGAAGAGTCACATTTTAAATGAGTAAATATCAAAATTATTTTTTTTTGCGTGATGCTAATGGTCTAATCGGATTCGATGAATTATGCTATGCTATGCTAAAAATGGTACCGCCAGACCCGGAGATCAGCTGAATGGATTCTTAAACCGTAAAAATCAACTGTTTAACTCTAGGGGAGCTGGTAAATTAGCATATTTTCAAAAAAGTGGAGTGTCCCTTTAACAGCAGTATTATTGTTACGTTCAGATAATAAGCATACTATTTTTACAGGTTTGTACTCCTAATATTTGACTGGTATATTAATCTTCTTTCAGACTGTATGGACATTTCTGGATTGTGGTCAGATGCAAAAAATCCAGCTACCCATGCCCAGAGCCCATTCACTGACAAAACACATACAAACAAATGCATCATCAACAATTTCAGTGCTTGACATGGGAATCAGTGAGGAAGAATGGGATAGACTACAGAAGGCTCTTGACTGGCCGAGTTCAGACCAAGAAATCACACAGCTGAAGCAGAGCACAAGTCCAGTTCACACAACATTCACTATTGTGGGACTCAATGAGACTTACAAAGTGGGAGAGAAGATCCATGTTATTATTACAGCTAGAGATCACAACAACAACTTAAAATCATATGGAGGTGATTTTTTTCAAGCAAAGCTTTTCAATTTAAACTTAAAGGTATGTATCTGAATCCTACAACACATTTTGTGTCTGTGTATCTGATGTTAATTTTGAGTACCTGTAGACAGGCACAGATTGGCCATTGGGAGGACCGGGAGAATTAAAGGTGGGCCGGTCTGTTTTTGGCCACGAGGGCCGTTGTTGTCATGACGCGTCTATATTTCAGTGCGCTTGCCACGTGACTTGATACAAATGGCCTCTAAAAGGAAAATTTACAAAACTTTTTTTGTAAAACATAGATGTAACAATGATTTGTCATTATCGTCTATTGCAAGAGTAACAAAAATATATTTAATGCAAAACTTTAATAGAAAAAAGTAAGTCTCAGATGAATAGGCTATATAAGTGTTTTTTTTTTAAGTAAAGTCCATTATATATTTGTTATTTTTTACACTATACGTCGGTTTTTATATATATTCTGTGTTGTCGTCTGCGCCGTCGACGTACAAACACACATGCAGACCGCTGGTAGGCAGTATCCACACGTGCAACCCACAGAAGCAGTGCTACCGCCACAAAAGAAGCTTTTTGGCAAGTAAACCCACAAACGAAGAAGCAGCAGAGGTTGTTGTGTATGATTTGAGATGAGGAGCACTGATAGAGGTAAATAGACAGCGACTTTTGCAGTTTTGGCCCATATTTGTTCTCACCAAGATAAAAGAGATATATTTTGTCAACCCTACCTCTCAATTGTGCCCCTAGTCTAGCGGAAGCACACCCATCGGTTGAAAGTGACACAAATTTTTAAACAGTTGCTGTAAAATAAAAACACCTTCTGGTGGTTCTTCTTCACATATTTATTGTAGTATTTAGTAAGAAATACTACAGCCATGCGGGGAGAAGTGGATATTGCATGACACGCATCTTAAAGTAACAAGTTGGTTGAAACCCAGAAGTTCAACCCAGAAATTTGACGCGCGTGCTACGATGTCAGCATTGCTACTGTTTGAACAACTACTTGTTGTTCAGTTCGGTTATGTACACCCTATGCAGAGTTCTCTTAATGCTGTTGTCACTAGGGTTGTCATATTTACACCCGTAAAATACTGAACTGTATGTGTACAGAACAGGATTAAGCATTAAAAGGTGAACTGACAATCATATTAATATCCAGGGTCAATTATTTAGTTTTATCCAGGTATCTTTATAAATGGGAATGTCTGCTCTGTCATGTCATGTGATACATTTTGAGCTTTGGGGTTTTTGAAAATGTTGTCATCATACCTAAATAAAGTGTTTAAATGTGCGTCATGGATATGACAGGTTTCTTTATTGAAAAAAAGCCTCTTCTGTATGCGCTGTGCAGAAAATGACAGAGGCACGAGCATTTGTTGACTAGTCTTGCCAGATCTCGAAAAAACCAGCAAACAAGAAAAATCCAAAAATAAACCGAAATACAAATGCTTTACCCCAAAGATCAAAATATTGGAACCGCATGTTCACACTTCATGAGCCAAAAGCCATAAACGGTTAAGCGCCAAAATGGTATGTTTTCCAATTTAGATGCGTTTTCCCTGTGTTTTCGCTGATTTTACACCATACACAAATTCTGCCGCTCTCGTTTGCATACTGATTTGGCCCGCGGGCCTTGTAATTAACACGTGCTGTAGAGCATTTTTAGATGTATTTGGGATATGTGCACAGAAATATGTTCTAAAAGGAATAGTCTACTCATTTTCAATATTAAAATATGTTATTACCTTAACTAAGAAGAGTTGATACATCCCTCTATCATCTGTGTCCGTGCACGTAAGCGCTGGGGCGCGCTGCGACACTTCGATAGCATTTAGCTTAGCCCCATTCATTCAATGGTACCACTCAGAGATAAAGTTAGAAGTGACCAAACACATCAACGTTTTTCCTATTTAAGACGAGTAGTTATACGAGAAAGTTTGGTGGTACGAAATAAAACGTAGCGCTTTTCTAAGCGGATTTAAAAGAGGAGCTATATTGTATGGCGGAATAGCACTTTTGGCAGTACTTCGACTCGGCGCAGTAACACCCTCCCTCTCCCATTATGAGAGGGAGAAGGGGAGCGGATTTTTCAGGCGAGTTGAAGTACTCCAAAAAGTGCTATTACGCCATACAATATAGTTCCTCTTTTAAATCCGCTTAGAAAAGCGCTACGTTTTATTTCGTACCACCAAACTTTCTCGTATAACTACTCGTCTTAAATAGGAAAAACGTTGATGTGTTTGGTCACTTCTAACTTTATCTCTGAGTGGTACCATTGAATGAATGGGGCTAAGCTAAATGCTATCGAAGTGTCGCAGCGCGCCCCAGCGCTTACGTGCACGGACACAGATGATAGAGGGATGTATCAACTCTTCTTAGTTAAGGTAATAACATATTTAATATTGAAAATGAGTAGACTATTCCTTTAAGTCATTTTTGTGTGTGCTGCTGAAGATGTCATAATAATTTGCGCAAATCTGTGTCAAAATCATAGCATAAAGGTGGCCATCTGGGCAGAGCTAAGATCACAATTATTTAACCACGTTAAATGTGATAAAATTGTCCATGGAGCATATATGTTATGACACAAATGTTATGATGCATACCAAGAGATCCATACGAACACAAGCTATGCAGTTTCTTTTATAGACAGCAGGAGGTTACACATTAGTAAAGAGCTAATTGCTGGTTGAGAAAGGGCCACTAAACGGTGGACGTGTGATATACAGTATTTAATGGGTCTGAAGCGATATACCACAACAACAAAAAAACTTTACTTTAAATAAATTATTAATTAAAAGCAATTTATACCTTATCATTTTATCACATTTAACTGTGTAAAATGTAATGGTACAGTCGTGTGTGGATTTATAAATAAAAAAAATCATGAGGCTGAAAATTGTCTGTTGAAAATGAGATTTATTTTTAAATAAATTTTAGAAACTGAATTTTGTTAATTACATTTTTAACAATGAAAAGTTTTGCGAAAGGTTTTCAGTTAAATTATTCACACCTTAGTTATACAAACATATTCAATTGCAGACCCTAAAATGCAGGCACTGTTATTGCAATGGATTTTTTTTTCAATTGGAGCTATTTAACATGCTTTTTTGCTTCAAATACATTTGACTTTATTTTACTTCCATAGTCCCGAAGAGTTTAATTTATAGATGGCATCATGAATTCACAGATGTATTGTAAAATACATCATGAGAAAATGTTACCATCACTCTTTTAACACAATAAAGACCCAAAACACATATCTAAAGCCACTGGTTTGCAAATAAGAATAGGGAAAAAGTGATTCAGTGGCCAAGCATGTCTTCAGACCTCAACTCTACTTTTGAGGGGACTGTGGAGTTCCGAAATAACAAGTTAAACATCATTCTCCATCCAGCATCCAGGATCTGAAAAAGGTCATTTTTCAAAAATGAAAAAAAGCTGTATGTCGTCAATTTGATTGTTTAATCAAAAACACTAAATTAGAAAACACTAAATTTAGTTGACTTTTTGTAGAGTGAATCGGGTTTGCAACACCTCATTTACTGTAAATGCATTATTTTTCGTATCCTAACAGTGCCGGTCCTAGATGCTGGGGGGCCCTAAGCAAAGCTTTGTGAGGGGCCCTCTGTCACTGCATTCAGACCCTGATAGCACACATACATCTCGGGGACGTCTATTTGATGTCTGGGTTTATATCTCCAAGATGTCTTATTTAGATTGTTTTCTCATCTGCAATACGTCTGTGAAACGTCTCCTAAAAGATGTCATATAGACATATTGAAGATGTCTGCAAGACGTTTTTGATTTAGAATGTATGTAAAGCAGCTCTTTTCCAGATGTATATTCCTGATCTCCAGATCTTTACCAGACATCTTACAGACGTACCTGTGCTATCTGGGTAAAACCCAGTCAATTATGCTGTTAGTTAGTTGTTAACTAACCACATAGTGTATTATCTTATAGCTGTATATTATTCCCATATGCACATTACTTTGAAACCCTGACTGATAAACTTGCTGATTATAACATGAAACATGTATTTGCTGTAAAGTTGTTTTGATTTAAAATGTGTTGTGAGAAGCACTAAAAAAATTAACCTTAATCTTTATTGCAAGTGTGTCATATTTGTAGTCAAATGTAACATACATTTAGAATTTGGTGCCTATTTGACAGAGAAAAGGGGTGTTTGTTGTCTCACTCCCTCAACAAAGACATTGCACTTCCTTCTTTCAATGATGCAAAATGATGATTTTTACATCATCGAAAGAAGGATGTGCAATACTGAAATCTGTATTTCTCCTGTCTCAGCGGCAACTGAGGGAATGATGCATGACCATTCAAAAACATGACTGGGGTTCTAACTATACAAAGCTTTATGCAAATGTGAAGTGTCCCTTTAAAGCTGTCCCAGAGGTTTAAAATATTTTAAAAAGAGTGTCTGATTTTAAATATTGCAAATCTATGAGTATGACACCCTATATCCATTTGTTGCACATGTCATTATGCACAATTGATCAAACTTTAAAGGAAGTTTAAAGAATCAACCTCCTTGAATAATTCTAGGCATAAGATGCCCCAAAAGACTCAATTAAAAAGGTACACTCTTAGAACGAATGTGTTTAAAACAACACATTAGGGTTGATTCTGGGACAACACACTAACTGCGTTGTCCCAGAATTCACCCATCTCTGTGTTATTATTGAAACAACACATTTTGTGTTACTTTTAACACAAAATGTGTTATATTTTAACACAAAATCAACACAAAATGACACATAATGTGTTAAAATTACTCATAATTTGTTAAAAGCTTACCACACAATGATGTGTAAAAAATTAACACATCCTTTCTAAGAGTGTACAACACACAGTACTGTATCAGCAACATGTCTTAGAAATTAGCCATAGAGATTCCCTATGCTGGTCAGCCGCTAAAACAATCATAGAGTTAGGTTTGATTTGTGTAATCAAAATCAAAATACATTATTTTATTAAACTATACAATGAGTTATATCCAGTGTTATCCAGTTAACATACTGTAATTAAACGAGTGACATATACTTAATCCTTTAAAATTTCAAGTCTTCTATTAAGTTTTCTCGACGTGGGCACCGTTCTTACCTCTCTCTCTCTCTCTCTCTCTCTCTCTCTCTCTCTCTCTCTCTCTCTCTCTCTCTCTCTCTCTCTCTCTCTCTCTCTCTCTCTCTCTCTCTCTCTCTCGTCAAATGAGCGCGTTCTTGAAGTTCAAAGGGAAAAGCGCGTGTTTCGCGGCAATTGCGTCGCCCAATTCGCGTTATTTGCATCACCCCATGCTAGGACGCGTGTGGATGCGTCTTTGCATTGACTTTGTATGTAATCTGCTCGCCCAAATCCTTTATCTTGTTCCCTTGCTTCACGTTTTTTCCCCTTTATTCTGCCCCAGACGGATAGATTTGTTTTAAATCAATGGTGGGCATATAATATGCGCATCGTTACCACATCACCCTTCTGCATCATGCAAGCGGCCGTTTGTAAATTGTTGTAATATGCTATAACTTAATCCCGGGTTGATGACCACATGCGACATCCGCAGGCTGCAGCCTTTGGATTGAGAAACAGCACTGCTAAACCATGACCACCGTGTACTTTAATGTTTTTAAAGTTATTTACAGCTTACCGAAGTGCTTTGCTCGTCGTCTCCAAAGATAGAAGTAATTGACCCCTCAATCAGACGAAGTCTATCGGCAAATCCTACTTTAGACTGGTGGAGGTTGGTGAAATAGTTATCCTTGAAGTGCTTCGCGCACTAAAAAATGACATTTCCGTGAAAAATAAAACTCAACCAGGCACAGGTTCAACAACCGAACATTTTGATTTACTCTCTCGTAACTTCTGCATCCTTGAGCTTGGACTACAATATAGCAGCGAGAAATTGAAAATGGCGGATTGCTCGTAGTGTTGGGCTGGAAGTCGATGTCCTTATTTAGCAGTTCCGCTGCAAATACTGTAACGTAATTGTTCAAAAAACGTAATAGATAATAGAAAAATCAGAACCGGTTGGAAAATATGACCAAAACAGAATATAAAGATATCAACAAAGCACCTGAAGAGACTAATTTCAACTTTTATGTACTTCTAAACACTACAAATATCCAACAAAATGCATTTAAGAGCTAAGAAAGTGGATTTAGCATGATATGTCTCCTTTTATTTCCTATGGAGAGTCGCAAAGGAGTTGCGTGAGGTGCCGACCATCTGCGGATGCGTAAATATCGGATCCGTTTTGAGCGTTGGATCCGTTAAAAAAGTTGAACTTGCGCGACTAAACCGCATGCGATATGCCGACCGGAAGTTATGTATTTCATTGTATTCCAATCATAAACTGTGTGTGAGGTAAAAATGATTAATCCTTTTTGTTTAACTTTATTAGTAACACTTGAATCCTTAAAAAAAACTTTTGATTACTGATAATAAATACATTATTAATTTAATTTGTGTATGTAATTATTTTAATCTTGTCTTCATATGTTCTCTCCAAAAAATATTGGCAATCCTTGTCATATATGCATAGCTGTTTATTGTTTCATTCATTTGCATTCCTTTATTTATTCCACCATGGTAAATATATTAGAATGAAGCCTCTTGCGCTGGAATGAGCTTCCCTCCCATATACGATTAAACTGAAACTTCATTAGGACTGCCACTAGGGGGAGAACTCCGACTGTCGTTTCCGTATGTCGTGTGCAGTGGAAAGGCGGCTTAAATCTGCAACCTCCGGATATGTCGCATATGCGCGATGCATACGTCATCAAGCCTGATTTATTTAAGTTAAATAAGCATTTCATTTGCAAGTCATAAGCATAATATAACAATTAACCATTAACTAATAATAATAGTCAACATTATAATTGTTAATATTCTGAAATACGTTTTTATGACGCATATGCAGCCTACAAATGTGACCTTTGAAGGCTGCAGCCTTCGGATTGAGAAACTGCCTGCATGTTGTCCGAGTACATCTCAGTGATTTAAGAAATCATTAAGTATTTTTAAAAACCCGCATAAATTCGGAAGTTTGCAAATTATTTAAATTATAGCGTCTTGTTTTCATTAAACATAATAATAATTTTTCTTTGGTATAATGGTTTTAAATAATTCTGAGATCAAGGGGGCCCCCTAGTGGTGCGGGGCCCTATGCAAATTGCGTAATTTGCATATAGGAAAGACCGGCACTGTATCCTAAAATGTTAAGTGATTTATATGTTTTTTTATCAAAACTGTTTTTGTAAAAATTACGCAAAATGGTCTCATATTCAATATCAAATTTTCGAAGGTGTAGTCATTCATGTTCTGACTCTGAGCACTGTATATAATATGATAATTACATGATATACTCTATCAATGTCCAGGCAGGTGTTTATGGGAAGGTTGATGATCACCGCAATGGGACGTACACTGTTGATCTTCTGCTACCCTGGAAAGGTCAGGCACAAGTGTCTGTTCGACTGGTCCACTCCAGTGAAGTTATAAAGTTTACTAAAAAATACTGGGAGTCCTCAATTGCACGCAGCCATTATTATGGTTACTTTGAAGGACCAGGACCTGATGGAGTCATGATAAGTGAGAAAGTGGAATGTAATCTTAAATGGGGCCCAGACGGAAGTTGGATTAAAGGCAACTGCTGCTGTGAATATAAAGATGTAAAAACAGGAACGGTATGGCAATGTGAGAGACCAAAGAACCTTACCTGTGATTACTGGGTGTATCATGAAAGAGGACCAATGAAAAGTCCGTTAACTCATTTTGAGAAGCAACTCATTTCAAGGTAAACAGAAATCTGTGACAGACCCATAAAAAAGAGAAAAGACTCTTTATGAAAATTGTAAATATAAATTCTGACATTTATAATTATGGAAGATGTTTTTATAGTGCATTTTAGTTTAAGGCCTACATTATTTCAGTATGTCTTGTTTCCTGGTTTTTGTAATCAATGACTTCATGAAAGTCAATGCTAATTAATCAAAATGTTTTTCTTACAGAAAATTAACAAATGTTCGCATTCCTGGAGAAACTCAAATCATAAACATCCTCCCCAGTACTGCAGGCAATGGTATGTCTATGGTCAAATATTGTACATCATGTGTAGATAAATAATACAATAATATAAATGAATAGTTCACACAAAAAGGAAAATGTCATCATTACCTGAACTTTCATGTTGTTTGAACCTCGTTCTTCATAACCCAAATGCAGATTTTTTTAAGTGTTTCTCTTTCAGTGCACATTGTTGTACAGGCAGTTTGAGAATGTTTACTACTATACACTGATTCTTGAAACTTTGGCAAAAACATGTCCCTTTGCACATATGTAAGGTTATTTTATAGGTTTATATTTATTTTTTTATTAATTTAATGATTATATGCAGGCCGAATGCCTAGAAAATCAGCTTTCCTCTGTTAAGAGATAATAATTTCAATTTCAAGCCAAAAGTAATAATTGAATTGAATAATATATTTACCACATGAAAGGGTACATTGTAATATTAAAAACTACAAACAGTGAGTTTTGAACAATATTTACTATTATTTTGTGATTGCTCAAAATGTGTCCCACATATTCGTCACCACTGTCAGATATTTATAAAAAGCAATAAAATCAGACAGACTACAGGGTCAACTGCATTCCTGAGGACCCCATTTTCAAACCTTCAGCTCTACTGCATGCACTCAAGCTCCTGTATGTTTGCTATTTTCTCTTAAACTTGTTCATATTTTTGGACACTGCTACTGTGACAACCATAACATGTCAACACCATCATCTTTGTAAAAAAATTTTTTTAGATTAGATTATGAAATAAATGTATCATTTTTAAGAAGAGGCCTGAAGTAGCTAGCAACTGAGGGGAAACAAAGATGGCTAATGTGAACAACTCATCTATTTTTTTTATCTATATTAGGTTTTTATCACCACCGTCAGATGTCACCGCCGTCAGGTTTTCTGTCTTTTCTGTCAGGTTTTATGTATTTTAGGAAGTTATGATTTGATATTTGTTCATCACAGTGCTCAGGATTGTTATTTTTGGACCAAATATTTACATAAAGTTTAAGCAAGAAGCCATTGACTGGAGTGGTATACATTTTGGAATAATGAGGCCAATGTCACCATCGTTAGATTAGTGTCACCACCGTCAGACAGAGTTTTATTTGTTTTAAATGAATATGCTTACAATGTTTATTCAGTGCTGTTCAGTCTCTATTAATACAAAAATATGTTTATTAAATAAAAAAATCATTACTTTTTCTATTTAGGCTTAAAGTAAATGTTGTATGAGTAATAACTGAAAAACGCCTATTTTATGAAAAAAATACGAACAGGGGAGGTTGAACCAGTAAATTGCTGAACAGCCAAGACCTTGGTCTATAATAATATACCTTCAGATTTTGTAATTTAACTAACTTTTTTTATCCAAATTCCCAAGAATCACTGATTATTATTATGTTTAATTTTACATAATTTGTACAACATATCCTCCAACTCATATGATTGCTTTGGTTGTTTGTCCATTTCACCAAATACGACCAATAGATGCATTTTCTAAATTAGCGCCTCACTACGACGTCACGTCGTGACCGACAAATTGGGAATCCCTACCAAAACGCCACTGAGGGCTGACCTCTTCCAGTGTCTGCGTAAAGCCCTCCAGTTCCACTTAAGGAGAAGGAGAATTAGGTTTTAAGGCAGAAGGCCGGGCACTAGATGTTCCTTTAACCCCACAGTAGTGCCAGTGACTGGGAAGCGCCCTATCTGAGCAGGATAGGAATGCTGCGGAAGCCACCGCCCCGTTAAGGGCTGATGGTGGGTGAAAGTCAACTGTAGTTGAGGTAAAAAGACAGCCGTAGCTGTGTAAGCAAAGCAGTGCTCTGCTGAGGGAAACGTGGGCTAGTAGGATTAACCCCACGGAAAAAATACTCACAAAGGAACCAGTTGGGACGTATTGTGGATGCATGAGCCAAACACATAGGTTTGAGAGGATGCAGCTAGTGAGAGGCTGACAGTGGATGCTCCGCAACATCAGACTGCCAGGGGCAGCGGAGGAAAGTCAATCAAACCATTATGCATTTTGACTGGATGGCCTTCCATACTGACAGTTATTGTGTAGCGTCAGTCGGAGGCTGCAAGCCGGCGTGCAAGTCTGTTCTCTGTGCTTCCCCTGATGAGGAAAGAACACGAGAGGAGACAGGCTCGACACAAACACTGTAAAACCTAATGAACGTGTTAGGTGTCGCCCAACCAGCAGCTCTGCAGATGTCTGTCAGCGAGGAACCACGAGCGAGTGCCCAAGATGAGGCAACACTTCTAGTAGAGTGAGCTCTCAATTTAAATGGACAAGGAATGCCCTGCAGATTATAAGCAAGGGTGATAGTATCAACTATCCAATGAGACATCCTCTGCTTAGTGACAGCTTTTCCTCTCTGCTGACCACCGTAACAAACAAAGAGCTGGTCTGAGGTCTTGAGGCTTCGTGTGCGATCCACGTAGAGGAGCAGTGCTCGTACGGGACATAATAAAGCCATTGTTAGGTCTGCGTCCTCCGGGGGCAGAGCTTGCAAGCTCACCACCTGATCTCTGAAGGGAGTGGTGGGAACTTTGGGCACGTAGCCTGGTCTGGGTCTGAGTGTTACTGAGTGTTACGCTCGAGACAACAGGACCAAACTGAAGGCACGAATCGTCGATGGAGAATGCATGGAGGTCACCTACCCTCTTAACGGAGGCCAATGCGAGCAGGGTCAGAGTTTTCATTGACAAAAACTTCAGACTCACAGACTGCAAAGGCTCGAACGGGGGTCCCTGAAGGGCTTTCAGCACCATGGACAGGTCCCAAGGAGGAATAGAGGGATGACGCGAAGGATGCAGCCTTCGTGCACCTCTTAGAATCTAATAATTAAATCGTGCTGGCCAACCGATCTGCCGTATATTAAAGAGTGATGTGCAGATATCGTGGCAACGTCAACTTTAATGGTGAAGGGTGACAGCCTACCATCCAACCTGTGTTGAAGGTATGTAAGCACGACATTAATAGGGCATTTGGGGGGTCCTCGCGTTGCAAAGAGCACCAATCGACGAAAAGGTTCCATTTAAGCGCGTACGCGTGTCTAGTAGACGGCGCTTGCGCTGCGGCGATGGTGTTAGATACCGCTTGCGATAAATCACCTAAACCCTGCACGCGCTCAAAGACCATACATGGAGATCCCAAAGGTGGGGGTGCGGGTGCCATAATGTGCCCCCTCCTTGAGAAAGAAGGTCCTTCCTCAGTGGAATTCGCCAGGGGGGGGGCTGTCGCGAGGAGCATCAGTTCTGGAAACCAATTCCTGGTCGTCCAGTAAGGCGCGACCAGTAGAAGGCTCTCCTCGTCCTGCCTGACCTTGCACAGTGTCTGTGCGATTAAGCTCACTGGAGGGAATGCGTATTTGCGCATCCCCCGCGGCCAGCTGTGTGCCAACGCATCCACGCCGATGCTGCCCTCAGTTAGTGAATAAAAAGGGCAACAATGGGTATCGTCCGGTGACGCAAACAGATCTCTCTGCGCACGACCGAACTTCTTCCAAATTAGCTGGACCGTCTGGGGGTGGAGTCACCATTCGCCGGGGCGCGCAGCTCGGGAAAGCACGTCTGCCGCTGTGTTGAGCGAATCCGGAATGTGAATGGCATGAAGGGACCTCAGATGCTTCTGACTCCAAAGGAGGAGATGACGAGCGAGATCCAACAGGTGACGAGGGCGCAAAACCACCTTGACGGTTGATATATGCAACAGTCGCAATGTTGTTGGTGCGAACTAATACATCCTTCCTTCGCAGCTCCCATAGCAAAGCGTACGAGTCGCAGATGCCCACAGCTCGCGGCAGTTGGGGTGCTATGCACACCCCTGAGACTGCAAGCCCGTCATACGTGGCTGCTCACCCCGTGCTGGGGGCATCGTATGTGATACAGAATGCCAGGAGACCTGTCTCAGGGGCATATCTGCCCTCAGAACGCTGGGTCTGACCACGGGGTGAAATTAAAAAGACAGGCAGGTGTAATGGTTACACGGTGTATGCAAGTGCGCCACGCTCTCCTCGGGACTCGATCGTAAAGCCAACGCTGAAGCGGTCTCATATGGAGCAGCCCGAGCATTGTCACAGCTGCGGCAGCTGCCATATGCCCAGGAGCTTCTGAAATTGTTCAGAGGGACCGCGTTCTTCCCTCGAAATAAATCGAGGCAAGTCAGAATTGTATGGATTTGCGCTTCTGTTAAACACGCAGATAAATTGATCAAGTCTATTTCCACACCGAGAAAAAAGAACCCTCTGCACGGGGCAAAGTTACTCTTTTCCCAGTTGACCTGAAGACTTAAACAACGAGATGCCGAAGCATTAAATCTCAGTGTTCGCGCAGCGTCTTCCGAGAACGAGCTATTATAAGCCGACGTAAATATAAGCAGAATGCGAACAACGCTCTCTCTCGGGGGTTTTAATGCCGTGTCTAGCACTTTCATGGAGACATGGGGAGAGAGAGACAGCTCGAATGGAGGTACTTAGTATTGATATGCCCTCCCCACGAACGCAGAGCGAAGAAACGGCCTGTGGCGAGGGGAGATGGACACATGAAGTACACGTCTAAAGGTGCAAGGCTGCAAACCGATCTGAACATTGAAATACGTGCTTCGGCGTTATCATCTTGAAGGATCTCATTTGGAGAGCCGGACGTGTAAATCCAAGACCGGTCGAAACCCGCCGCGTATTTTGGGTACTATGAGATAAAGGCTGGAAAACCCTATCATCATCTCGGTAAGAGGGACCGGCTCGATACGTCCTTCGCCAGCAGGACATAGACTTCTGCACGCAGTACATGTGCATCGGACGGTATCACTGTAGTGAAACGAATGCCCGAGAATTTGGGGGTGTGCAGGTTGAATTGTATATCGTAACCTGGACGGATTGTGCATACAACCCAACGAGACGGGCTGGTGAGCTGAAGCCAAGCCCCCAGGGACCGTACGAGGGGAATTAACGGGGCTACCGAAGTACCAGCGGTGGGGCAGTGGAGCGGGACAGGTGTGACTGCCAGTGCGTGTGCCCTGAGCACGAACATCTACAGTGTGTGTGTGTGTGTGTGTGTGTGTGTGTGTGTGTGTGTGTGTGTGTGTGTGTGTGTGTGTGTGTGTGTGTGTGTGTGTGTGACACTGACCTGAGCCCGCTGAGGGTGATGGTCGTCTGGTCTCCTGAGCGGAGAGCGCAGACTCCGGTGAGGGTGATGGTCGTCCGGTCTCCCCAATGGAGAGCGCAGACTCCGAAAAACACCTGCTGGCAATAGAAGAGGAGGAGGGTGAGCTGGTGTGTGCCCGCTCACGGTTCTCTTGATCCTCAGGAGATCTGGAGAGGGAAGAGGAATGCACTCTTAATGTGGTTTTGTGGGTACCGGCTGGACAGCCGTTGGAACAAAATGAAACCAAAGATTTTCCACCCGGCCCTCTTCCGGGGGAGGGAGCGGTGCCGTCTCCCGAAGAGTGATCCTCTCCAACTCCGGGTCGCCCGACTCGGGGCTGCTTGAACCTCCGTTTGCCACGGGTAGCGGGCTGAGCGGGCGGGGCGAGCTGTTGACGACCGGTTCCCTTGTGCTGCCGAGATGGGGTCCGAGGAGGAGGAACGGAGGTGGCAGCCGCAGGATGCCCTCGGCGAGAGGCAGACTGAGGAGCCGGCGTTGGTGGACCAGGGCAGCTCTCCTCCGCCGGGGCACGATCTAAGAGATCGCCTCAGTCTGCGTTGTGGAAACTCCCGGACTCGTCGAAGAGGCCGGTCTGTGAGACAGGGGCATTCAGAAAGTTATTCTTGTCTGCGTCCGTCGCGTCAGCCAGACATAGCCAAAGGTGGCATTCTTGGACCACTGTGGTGGACATCGCACGATCGAGGGTTGTGGCCTCCCTCGTGCCGATCTCAAGACGTGCACAGCCCCGTGGCGTGCAAGGGACGGCATGCAACAGATGCCGCCTCTCCACAGGCTCGGACTCCAAGCCCGCGAAGGAAGGGTCGACCGGTCCTTCCAGGATACAGCGGGGGCCGGACACAGTTGCATTGCTTCACGACCCAAAAGGAAGCTGACATAACCCTTAGCGGCTCCATCAGCGAGGGAGTTGAGGGGTGAAGGCAGAACGGCCGTAGACGGCCGAGAATTCCATCGAGTCAGCCCTTTGTGGCCACGGGAAAGGCACAGGAGGTGAGGACCGAGAGGCCTGAGCAGCTCCGAAGTACCAATCATGCAGGCGGGACGGTTCGGGCGGAGGGGGGTTAACCCCTCCAACTCTACAGCTTCCGCCACTCGAGCGGGCACGGCCGCTATCTCCGGGACGACTCCGCCTCGGAGGGAAAAAGGGGGGGCTCCCCTCTGATGCTGCAGAAGTGACGGGACCAGAAGGAGGTCCAATGGATTCGGCAGAAATCGTAGAACACGACTCTGCAGTCTCCATCAGGATCTCAACTGGAGGACGAGGAGGCTGGGAGGCGGAGGACGCATTCCCCGACCTGCTCAGCGTAGTGATGCGCAGAGCGTCCTGCGAGCGCTTTGCTGCCGCACCATGGCGGCATTCAGCACTGCAAGGGCGGGGGCATCGTTCCCGTAGAAACGACAGTCGCAATCCAAAAGGGTTATGCTCTCACAGAGAGAACAAGAACCCTCCACGAATGGTGCCTCGGGTGCTCGATGCCCAAGCACGAAAACAGAGCTTGTGACCGTCACTGGAACCCCTGTACTTCTGCACACCTGGTGGGGCGGCGCCAGCATTATGCAAATATCTCAATGCCAAGTTCATTGGCGTTTTAGTAGTAAACGAAGCAGATTGGTCTCTCTAAGCGAGTTCCCAATTCGAAGGTCACGACATGACGTCGTAGTGACCGACTGAAAGGGAACTTAATATATTAGGGTATAAAATGGTATTTTGCTATGATGACATGAACTGGGATAAGATTTTCAATTTAAACCGCCAGCATTAATTGTGTTTATTACACATTACCCTATTCAGGCATTTAGGGCAAAGAACGTACCCATTTATTTATTATATGATATAAACACAGCATACAAAACAGCCACAACTTAACTTAAAATATTCCAAGTGTACCGAGTTCAAACGATCAATTTATTTGAAGAAAAGATGCAAAAGTGATGACAATCCGCTGTAGTAATCGGATCCGGACGTACACTGATTCAAAAACTGCTGCCCGAAGAAGCGATGATGCATCATCTATGATTGTAAAAAGGCATTGGCTCTCATGTAGAGCTGCACAATTTTGTATAAAATGAGAATCAGGATTCTTTTGCTTAAAACAAAGATCATGATTCTCTCATGATTCTCAAGAACTTTGTTAATTTTAAAGACGTACAACCCCTGAACATTAGTTTCACATGAGTTTTTACGGTAAATACACAGCAGTAAGTGCCCATAGACTTCCATAGTAGGAAAAAAACATTTTGGAAGTATTGTGATAAATGACTAAGAAAATGTTTTGATAAATGATGGTAAGCACACAGTTGACGTTAAATTCCATCATATTTTTTATTCCTACTATGGAAGTCTATGGTCACTTACTGCTGTTTGTTAACCATCATTTCTCAAAATAAATACATACCGGTTTAGAACAACATGAGGATGAGTAAATGATGACCAGATTTTTCATTTTAAAGTGAACTATCCCTTAAGAATGTGACCGACTACGTTATGCTGGTTTATGTTTGAATGAGATCTGACTGTTCGTTCCTCGTATAAAGTAATCATATGGCTTCAGTTCGCAAGGTTTGCAAAGCGAATGGTTTGTAATGCTTTTATACTGTTTTATGCAATAAATATCTGACTGTACTTTTATAAATATTTGACTGTTCTTTTACTTACCTGTTGTGTTTTATATGGTTGAGAAGTGGTTGGGTTTAGGGTAAGGGTAGTGTTTAGCTGCTCCAAAATATCTTTAAGACCATAAATGTTTATGAAACTATTTCTACATTTACAAATGCATGAAATTAAATGTGTCTAATCTGATGTATAATTCAAAAACCTTAAAATGTAACAACAGGTTGTATAAGATACTGCCGCTAAAGGACACTAAATACCTTAATACGTCACTTTACGTCGTAATAAGGTGCTTGCACAAATGACCTATGAGGTCGTTATTTTTTGGAGGACTGTCTCAATTTGAGAAACAACAGCAATATAGTAAATGTAAATGTCTTCAGGACACTCCAAATGTCTGACAAAAGTTGAGATTAGTTATTTATTTAACACTTTTAAGGCATTTTTGAAGCTTGAGGGATTTTCTGTTTATACTAATGGTTTTCTGGCATGGGAGTGGTGGTAACTCCCATACAATAAAACTCAAAACATCACTTAAAAAAAAAATCTGTGTTTGAGTTCTGAGAAACAAATGACATTGGGGGTCAAACAAATTTTAACTTGATATCTTTAATATTGACTGAGTATGATAATGTCAAAGATTGAAATCATAGTGAAATTATTGTAAAAAAAATCAAACTTTGATGCTCTCAGAATTAGATTTTAATACTTTAGCCTGTTTTTTTACTGGCATGGTCACATATGTATATTTAGTATCCATCATTTAAATACAATGCTGTCTCTTCTTTAGGCACAACAGAAAGATGCAGATCTGGTCTGACCACACCAGTTCCTGCAGGGTTTTATTTTAAGGATGTCTGGAAGTCCTTTGTGTGTAACACTCAAAGTTTTAGTTCACCACAAATGATGAATTGTCTTCAAAACAAGCAAATTTACTTATTGGGAGACTCTACCACAAGGCAGTGGTTTGAGTTTTTTCAAAGAAAAATACCAGGCAAGTAATTGAATGACATCACATCATTCACTACAATTTAATTTCTAAATACCTACAAATCAATTTCTCTTGCACTTTTACATATTTTAATTGTTGCAAAGCAGCTTTACAAGAAAATAAATTTTCAAAAAAAAAAAAAAATAGTACAGAAATGTATAAATAAAAATTATTTAATTTTGATGGGTTAAGAGTTGTAAATGAAGGTACAAAATTTGTCACTGGGGCAGTACCTCTTCAAAAAGTACACTTTTGTATCTGAAAGGTACATATTGGTACATACATTTTAAAAAGGTATCATCACAACTTTTGTATATTTCTTTCTGAGAGTGCAGTGATCGGAGAATGATAACTACTATGGACAAATCACTCATAGCTTGAATTGGAATAAACAATGTCCACACTACACTGTCAGAAATAAAGGTACAAAACTGTACCTTTTCTGTCACTGGGGCTGTACCCTTTCAAAAAGTACAGCTTTGCACCTAAGGATTTCATTTTAGTACCTCAGAAGTATATTCTGGGACCAAAGAGAGCTTATTCGTACCTCAAAAAAAAATATTAGTATCTCAAAGGTACATAATGGTACTAAATGTTTACATATCTGTACCTAATGGTCCATACAATTACTTTTTTAAAGGGTGCTGCCCCACTGACAGCTAGGGTACATATTTTGACTTTTTTCTAAAAATGTAGGTCCTTAAGGTACGGTAATCTACCCAAAATTGTATTCTGTTTTGTAGTCCTGTAAAGGTATCAAACGGAAACTTAGGGTACAGCCCCAGTGACAGAAAAGGTACAGTTTTGTACCTTTATTTCTGACAGTGTACAATATCCTTTGCATAATGATGTTTATTTAATGGATAATTCGCAGGTTTACAAAGTTAAACTGCAGGATAATATAATGGCTATGGCTATGTTTATGGCTATGGTAAGAGCTCCTCGCCGAGGGCTATTACGGCTTCAATCATTCCTCCATCGAGGCAGTTTAAATTAACCCTCCATAAGCAGCCTGTCTCACCCCCTCAGCCCGTTTCCCTAGGTGAAAAACATAGACCACGTGGCCCTGAGAAGGGCGACCTGGAGATGGAGGGGATCGCTCTTGGGGGGATGGTGAAGGACATCCACCTGAAGGATTTGTACTTTCATGTATCGATTTTCCCAGACATATGCCGTTTCTCCACATTGTGTTTGAGGGGTGGGCATATCAGTACAAAGTCTTACCATTCAGGCTTTCTCTCTCTCTCCCTGTGTCTTCCTGAAAGTAGCAAAGGAGGCTTTAAAACCCCTGAAAGAGAAGGGTGTGCGTCTTGCATAGATATACAACTGTCTCTTAATAGCTCAATCACCCAAGGAGATTGTGGCACAGCAGTGCTCACCGTGTAACCATTACACCTGCGTGCAATCTTACTTATGAGTCAGGTCTCCAGGCATGCAATAGTTTGCACACATGCGGCTTGTGGATTCAGGTGTCTGGACGACACCCCAGCTGCATTGGCACATAAATTGCAAAGAACTGTGGGCTCTATATCTTACGCTCGTCCGTTTAAGCAACAAGTTATGGGGCAAAGACATATTAGTAAACATAGACAACACTGCAACTGTTGCATACATCATTCCCCAAAGCAGTTTATGCTCTCGTCACCTGTCCCATATTGCACTTCATCTCCTCCTCTAGAGTCAGATAAATGGATGCACTGGCACACAGCTGGCCGCAGGGTCTGCACAAATTCACATTTCCCAGTGAGCCTTATCGAACAGACACTGTGCAGAGTCAGGGAGGACAAGGAGAGCATTCTATTAGTTGCGCTGTATTGGACAACCAGGGGTTGGTTTCCAGAACTCACGCTCCTCACGACAGCACCTGCCTGGTGGAGGAAGGATCCTTTTTCTGAAGAAGGGGGCACATTATGGCACTATATCTCAGTGCACAGATAGTGTTAGCTACCGCTTGCGATAAATCACTTAGAACCTCCGCGTCCATTCCAGAGACGACACATGGAGGTTCTAATTGATTTACTACAAGCAGTATCTAACACTATCTCTGCAGTGCAAGCACCGTCCACAAGACAGGCGTAAGCGCTGAAATGAAAGCTGTTTGTTGACCGGTGTTCTTCTCAAAAAGAAAACTCTCGAGAATGCCTGATTAGCGTTGTGCTTTTGTATCTCCAGCATCGCTGTGATATTTGCTCACCACACGCCTGTAAACTGTAGATTTGTGGGTCAGCACGACCTGTTCATTAGATTTCTCAGAGGTGCACAAAGACGAAATCATTTGCCCCCTCCCTCTGTTCCTCCTTGGGACCTGTCCATGGTGCTGAAAGCCCTCCAGGGTTGTCCCTTCAAGCCTCTGCATACCGTGAGTATTACGTTTCTTGCCATGAAATCTTTAACGTTCCTTGCATTGGCCCCTGTGAAAAGTATAGGGGATCTCCATGCATTTTTGGTTGATGATTCGTGCCTTCAGTTTGGACCTGATGTATCCAGTGTAACACTGAGATCCAGGCCTGGCTACGTACTCAAAGTTCCCACCACTCCTTTCAGAGACCAGGTGGTAAACTTGCAAGCGCTGCCTTTAAAGGAGGCAGACCCAGCCATGGCTATGTTATGTCCTGAATGTGCACTAAGTGTGTACGTGGACCGAACTCAAGCCTTAGAACTTCAGACCAGGTCTTTGTCTGTTAAGGTGGTCAGCAGAAAGGGTAAGCTGTCACCAAGCAGATGATGTCCCATTGGATTGTGGACACCATCGCCCTTGCTTATCGTTTGTAGGGCATCCCATGCCCTTTTAATTTGAGAGCTTACTCTACAAAAAGTGTGGCATCATCTTGGGCATTAGCTTGTGGTTCCTTGCTGACAGACATCTGTAGAGCTGCTAACTGGGCGACACCTAACACGTTCACTAGATTCTACATTGTTCTTATCGAGGCAATATCCTCTCAAGTTCTCTCCTCAAGCAGACGCTACACTGTAGTGTCAATATGGAATGCTGAAATGGTCAAAGCATCACAAAAAAATTTTTCACACTCCTCCATCGTCTTGGTGGCTCATGCCACGGAGCATCGACTGTCAGCCTCTCACTAGATGTATTCTCTGAAAACCTTTGTTAGGCTAGGCGCCTCCATTGTGTCCCCTACACAGGGTTCCTATGTGTGTAGTCTGTGGGGTTAATCCTACTAGTTCATGTTTTTCATTAGCAGAGCCTGCTCTGCATCTGTCATACCATGTAGTGTTCAGAGATTCTATATGAGCAACCTGTCAGTTGTTTCATATTTTTCATGCCACCCAGTGTAACCTCCTTAGGGGATGGCTTCCGCAGCGTTCTTAGTTCCGCCCAGGCTAGTTCTCTTCCCAGTTTGCCTCGTTAAATACTCGCGTGATGGGGCGACCCCAGCATATGCAAATACCTGCATGCTAAGTTCTTTGGCGTTTTACTAGTTTCTCAAAGTAGATTGGTCCCGCGAAGCATGTTCCCAATATGTCTGTCACGATGTGATGTCTCCGTTCTCTTCTTTCAGGAAACAAGGGTTACATCGGTTACATGTTTTGAATGCCTTTATATCAGGAAAAATGTATATATGTTACAAAAATAAGAAAAACAAATGTTTAATTTGACTAACTTATCTTTTTAGGTCTGACAAAAATGAATCTTCATGTTCATCCCCTAAATGGCCCCTTGATGGCTGTGGAGTTGAAAAATAATATCATTATTCACTGGAAGCCACATGGTTTGCCTCTGCAATTTCGTAAAATGCCAGCTGCCGATGCGCATTATCTCAGCAATGAAATTGATTCTATAACAGGTGGTCCTCATGTGGTTGTTGTCTTCACAATATTTGCCCACCTGGTTGTTCACCCTATAACGTTTTATGTACATAAAGTGGCCGGAATTCGTCAAGCTGTGGTTGCGCTATTGAAGCGTGCACCACAGACCACTGTCATTATCAAGTCTGGCAACACCGGACGCACAAAGGTAAAGTACACTGCATGAGTTTCTTAGCCATTTGCTCTTTTAAAATCAAACCCACCCTGTGCATTACTGTTTGCATGGTACTGTATGACTGAAGATAAATTGTTTTTAAATTATCCTTTTAATTTCCTGTTCAATTATATTATGAAGTAACTACTAAATAGAAGCAGTAGCACAGACCTTAGTTTTCTTTTCTTACAGTAGCTTGACTCTTCAGAAAACCCCTCTATTAATAACCTCATAAACTAATTTATAAAGGAAAAAGTGAATGATGATGCAGGGTGTAATTTTTAAGCTGAGTTTTCCCAAGCGCTGTTAATTGACAGTAGGCTTGCGATAGGCTACTTTCTTAAAGGCAGCAACTATTACCCAGAAGTTTTTAATGCAAATTTCGACTGTAAGTTACAGTTTTAATTTGAAAAGAGTTCGTAACTGTTAGAATGTGACCCTTTTTTACAGTTCCTTTAAGAACATTCAGAAAATAATTTTTTTAACAGTTTCAAAATTATTGATGGTAATATTTCTCTAACATTTGCATAAATTGTTTTATTAATGTAGTTCAGGAGGAGCACGTCAAATGAACCACTTAAGTACCTCCAGCTGTCTATAATCAGTAATCAACAAAAACTCTAGTACCACCAGCTGTCCACAATCAGTAATCATCATATCTACCCAATCAGCACAAAGGCAAGCCATATATAAGTCACAGTTTAACTTTCCAAAGATCCTCTGCAGTCTTCAGAATCCCTCCACCACCCAGTCTCCTCTCACTCACCAGGTTATTTCCTAAACCTGGGGGGGTACTCTGCGTTCGGGCCCATTTTCGAGCTCAGAGCCCTCTCCCCGGACAGCACGCCAAATACATTTACTAATTTAATCTATCCAACTTATTTGTAAGTGTGAACTCATGAACCAAAACAGTTCTTAAAAATACAAGCATTCAGAACGTTTCAGAATGGCAGATTGAAATGTCACTTTGTTCCTCTAATATTCCCGAGAAGAAACATTCTTAAAAAGGGCAATTTGACATTTTAAAAGTTTTCATAGATAAATATAAATGTAAGCAAAATGTTTTAACCCTTATAAGTCAATCTTACCCCCAAGCGACTTCTTTAGTTAAAAAACATGGTTCCCTTCATCTCAGTAAAATAAGATTTTGTGACTTTTCTAGACTGTCAAAAACCTGGGCTTGATTCGGTCGTTCTAAAGATGTGTAAAAAATTACCAAAAGAGGCCTTTTGGGGGTAAAAATGACCCCAATTGAAACTGAATGAGAAATGCAAAACATATATTTTTTTCTTTTTATTTGTCAAAATAAAATCAATGCATCTAAAATAAATCTGAAAATTTCAACACAGAAAAGTAGGCCTGGTACTAGAGCACAATTTCAATATAGAAAACACATGCTCAATCACACGCACACATAAAGGTGCGACTGCCACAGAAATTTTTTTTATTCTGAATTTGGCAAAAAACAACCACAGATGCAAAACAAAGATGTAAATTGGTGGGCTCCAATGCTCACACAGGCGTGCACACACGTGTTGGCATATGTGGTTTACATATGTGGACACAATGCATTTTCTACTGTACAAACTGTTTTATTCTATTCCCCTTACCTACCCCAGTCCCTAACAATGTCACAAAAATGTTTTTTTTTCTCTGGCATTTTGTCAAAATTTCTATTTGAAATAATATTTATTTTTAATGTCCTTTCTAATGTTTATATATACATAAATTCACAAAATGTTTCACTAAAGTAGTGATTTGAGCAGTTGACCACATTCAGTGACATTTATTGGTAAGAACAGTCATGTCAGCTAAAATAGGGTAAATAAACAAAGCCGCTCAAAAGTCAGCTTGCAAAGGATTTGAACTTATACATTAGCTGCACACTGCGAACACATTTAGCCATATGAAGGCGCCTTGATGATTTTCCCAAGTGGTTGATATCCTCAGGGCAAAATATGATGTTGACTCAAGGACAACATTTTTGTAAATAAAATCTAAACCTACCCCAAACCCCAACCAGAACTGAATCCTAAAATTAGAGGAAATATAAGTGAAGAATAATCTTATAGAAGCAGCCAATCCTGGTTGTAAGATTAAACTTGAAACCAACTGTAAACTTATTTCTGAAATCTGATTGAAATTTACAGTGCTTTAAGTGGGCCGGAACGCGCCGGTACTCAGTACCGCCACTTCTAAATATAGCTCTTGAGCGTACCACCACCTCTCCATGCGCCCAGAACGTGCTTTTGGCGTACCGGAACGCTCATTTGCACATCTGTTTAATTTAATCCTTTGGCTGCGCTCACAATGTACGCTTCCTAATTCGTCCCACCGAGAGCAGAGACTACATTACCCATACACCCATGAGTTTACAAGTTAAAAGCCAATGCGCCGCTTTTGCTGCTGTCAGTCAGGTCTGGGGAGTTGTGTGTTTGTGAAACGCGCAACCATAGCTGCTCAGTTAAAATTAAAATACAATAAACATTTAATATGCCCTCCTTGTTTTAGACTCTGAGTAGTAAAAGAACAAGGTCAGAATCAGAGGACTCGCTGCCTGACATCCCACCAAGCCAGAATGATATCACTGCAGGTCAGACGCAAAGCTTTATCCAATACCCTTTTGTAGGTACTGTACGTGATAATCTCCGCTGTCAATTTGGTTCCTCTCGACGCAACTTCGGATTTTCTCAGGGGATGTGCAGGGTACAAACATTCTTGAAATTGTAATAGACATTTAGTTTAATTGCTAAACTACAAGTGAACGAGATTTCAATGAATTTGAACGACACGCAAAGTAGTTTTACCACCCGCAAAATGGAAAACAGTGGGCAAAATAAAGTGATGACTTTCGAGTTTCAAATGGCCAGTATTTTGTTATTCTTGAACCCATAGATCATGGTCTTGGTGTCATTTTAAAGTTTTTTTTAAGCTCTTTCTATCTGAACAACTAGTTTTAGCATTTAACCATGCTGAAAAAATTACTCACATATCTACCTTTTGCACATTTTATTTATTTTCAATAATAGCTCTTTCTACAGTAGCTCATTCTATTTTTTCAAAATCCTTTTGCACATTTTATTTATGTTCAGTAGCTCTTTCTAGCTCAAGCAAATCCACAAACTTATAAAAGGATTTATTATTTTTTACAATGTCGTCTGTTGACTGCTGAATATAAAACTCCTTCAATATAGGAGTCGAGTCAGCAAAAAAAATAATAGAGTACTGGCACCTCTTTTGGCCGACTTAAAGCACTGGTCGCAGGGTCAACATAATGTTGCCCTGAGGACTTCAACCACTTGGCAAAAATCAGGAGAGCCAATAGAGAACACTGTGAATGTCTTTAAAAAACATATTGGTTTGACATGATTAAATTAAGGTTTTCTTAAAATGAAATAAAACTAGCTGGATCTATATAATTCAATTATTTATGGACACCATGAAATAAACGTTTATTAATATTAATACATTTTAAGAAAACTCAATCATTTGGAACCGGTGTCCAATCTTCTTTTTTCAGTGTAGGTTCATTAGTCGCAAATTCATGTTTTTTGGCCTTTCTTGCTGTCAAATGACCTAAACACTTTTCTTTGCTTCGTTCTAGCACTTTTTTGTAACTACAGTTTGTTTTGTTACAGAATGAATTAGGAAATGACTGGCACAGGATGCAGTTAAGCACCGTATTGAGAGAGATGTTCAGTGATGTTAAGGGAGTGGTCTACTTTGATGTCTGGCAGATGACTTCATGTCACTACACACCTGAAGACATTCATCCAGCCGGTGTAGTCGTCAGCAATGAGATTAACATGTTGCTCTCATATATCTGTCCTCCTTGACACGTGTAAATTAAAAGCAAATATTTGATTTATTCAAAAATCATTTACTCTCCTAACAACATCAAACTTTTAAACAGGGTGATCGGTGTCAATTATTCTTTGTTTAAAAAATCTATTCATGTCCTTCAAAAGCTACATTTCCCAGAAAACAAATTCATAACTCTAAATTAATCAATTATGTTGTGTTACAGTTGTCTTCATTGTGTTGATAATACAATAATGTTACAATCTTTGGCATTTGTGTTTTTGTTTGTATTGTGTTCTAATTGTCTGGGAAGGGATTGGTTGCCATTTTGTGATCCAAAGTGTTTGCACTTCGGATCACACTTTGTCTGTCTGTTTTGTGAGGTGGGCATTGTTATATGATCCCCTTTTTATTAAATAATAATTTGTAAATACTTTACTGTTGATGGGTGGATAATTTATGTATTTTCATGCAACAATGCTTATTGTAGCATTACATTAATTATTTTATTAGGCAATATTGGGCTATAAACAATCATTTGTTTAGTGCTCTTCAGCATGACTTTGTTCAATTTTAACTCCTGAACAAAATAACAGCCTTCTGCATGGCCAATGTTTACATATTTGGCATATTTAATTTAAACCCAATTGTTCTACACCTTTGTACACATGTTAATTAAAACAATTTTGAAAAGCGCTATATAAATAAAATTGAATTGAATTAATTATATATGTGAAGTAAGAGAACTTAAAATAAAAAAAATAGAGCTAAAAATAAGATAACCACGCCCCCATTTTCACTATTACATAAAGGAAATGAATGTGTATACATTGTATAAACACAGCATCAAGTTCATTAAGTAGAAGTTTAATTCACATCTTGTGGTTTCCCGATTAATTCCTTGTGGAGATTAATCTAAACCCTGTCTGGAAAACCTGCCCCTTGTGTTCAAAGCTATTGATAAGACACACAGATAGAGAGAGCGAGATATATATTTTATTTTAAGTTCACCTTTATTATTACAATTTTAATTAAGTGAAAACAACAATAAACAATTTACACTTTTTTTACACTTTCCTTTTAAAACATCAAACCAATTCATCTTCATATAATGTACACAAGAATTCATTTATCCCCTATATTTCCAAAAACATCAGCAAACTTCCACTTATTTGTAATATGCATGCTCCAGATGCATTCTGGCTCCTTCTTTAGAGGTGTGGGGAGGGGTGTAAAAGGGTTCCAAGATCAAGGGTTTGGAGACAAAGGAACAGGGCAAAACTTTAATCAGAAAGGAGGGATTTGGAAGAAGTGAAATAGATGAGCCTTCTTCCCCTAACCTCAGAAATGCTGGGTGTACAAACAAGGCATGTAACTCACTGACTCTCTTAAAGGGACACTTCACTGATTTGCATTAAGCTTTGTATAGTTAGAAGCCCAGTCATGTTTTGAATGGTCGTGCATCATTTTCTCAGTTGCCACTGAGACAGGAGAAATAAAGATTTCCGTGTTGCACTTCCTTCTTTCAATGATGTAAAAATCATCATTTTGCATCATTGAAAGAAGGAAGTCCAATATCTTTGTCGAGGGGGTGAGACTACAAACACCCCTTTTCTCGGTCAAATAGGCACCAAATTCTAAATGTATGTTACATTTCGACTACAAATATGACACACTTTCAATAAAGATTAATGTTTCTACGGGTGAAATGCTCCTTTAACTGAGGAAATGGCCAAGAGAAACGCTGTCTTTAATGTGAGAAGTTCCAATCCCAATTTGTCCAGTGGTTCAAAGGGGGAATTTGTCAGGGCCTTTAACACAACACTTAGATCCCATGAGGGGATCAATCGTGCTTGAGATGGGCACAATCTACGAGCCCTTTCAGAAAACGTTTGAACAGAGGATGAAAACCCACAGAGCAACCCCCATGGTCTGAATGGTAGTCAGAAATAGCTGCTACATACCCCCTCAGGGTTGACTCTGTCAGACCAGATTCCAACAAGGGATTGGAGAAATAACAATATTGAGATGATCTCACAAGAAACTGACACCCCCTGAGCATGTGCCCATAGCAGGAGATCTCAAGCTTTCCTGTGTAGGGATTATGAGCGTGTCCCTCCTTGATGGTTTATGTAAGAAACCACTGTGGTACTGTCTGACCGGATCATTACATGCTTCTCTTGAAACCGAGGTAGAAAATGTAGCCCCCATCCTTCTTTGGGATTAGGAAATAAGTGGAATAAAACCCCTGCCCTATCAATTTTCCCAAGGGCAGGCGTGTTATTGCTCCCTTTCTTTAAAGAACTGAGACCTCTGCTGCAAGAGACTTGCACTGTATTTTGTCTCCTAATACAGTTGGGACAATACCTTGAAAACTGGGTGGTCTGGATCTGTATCCGAACTCTAAGGTGTTTAGCACCCACGGACACTGGGTGCATTTGCGCCAGTGGAGAAGATGTTGACTGGTGAGCCGTAGGGCTGGTGGTACCCGTCACTGACCTTTTTTTTTTTTAACACTGATCGTGAGGGATCTGCCTGACGTTTCCCTCGAAAGGACTGTCGAATTGGTGCCCTTTGCGGAATAGCCTGGCGCTGACTTGTATAGGCCTGGTTGGACGAATATGACTGGGCCCAACCACTGCTGCCAGTTGAAGTGCGGGGTGCCCTAATAGCTGGTGTTTGATGCAGAGAGCGTGTCAGCTCCCTAGTATTACGGGACTGCTCCAGGGCCGCCTCTGAAGGGGCCCAAAAACCTCCCCAGGTATTATTGGAGCTGCAGATACAGCCATGCAGTCTTGGTCCAAAAGATTAGCCTGGGACATACAGCCCGTTTGGCATCTCTAAAAATAACTGCCCTGTCTGAAATGTCTAAAGGGGCAAGATCTGAGCCTTGAGAGGCCCCATTCCCTGATTCGGATTTTGAGATGTCCTCAGGTTCTGATGGCATAAAATCCTCATCCATCCCAAACTCTCCAGAAGCTGCAACAGACAGCTCATCTGGGTGGCGGAATGGATGTTTAAACATTGGTTCTCCAGGCAATGCATCCTCTTCTGAAAATTGCTGAGCCTGCATCAAATCATCAGAGTTTTTTGCATGCCTTGCATTTGCCTCTGAAGTTGATTGATGTCCTCATCTGCATGCTTGCGTTTGCTTGCATGTTTGCATTTCACTCCTTCCTCTCTGAGATTCTGAGCAGGCCCAAGTACCACCTGGCCTGCAGAAATATCTGAAGGTGATTCAGTAACACCAAAAGAATTAACAAACAAAAGAATCAATCCAAATGGCATTCATCTTCACATACAAAGAAACCTTTCTTGGATGATTGTATAATAATCACAAGTGTAAGTGCTTCAAAGTAATAGCTTTCACCTTAACAGGTGAATAGGCTTATGTGGCTAACTGCAAACAAACCAAAAGGCATTCCTTTAATTTATTGAATTACACTAAGTAAATACACAATTTTACATGACTCTAGTAATTAATTCTCCTTACTTACCTAAAGCTGATCAATGCATGCCAAGTGGTAGCATACACCCTCATGGGTGAAGAGGCTCATTAAACTAATCAACAGAAATGTGGCACAGCCAACACAGTAACATCCACCTTCACAGGTGAAGAGGCTTGTGTTGGACAAAAAGGTAGCTCCTCTAAAGAAGGAGCCAGAATGCATCTGGAGCATGCATATTACAAATAAGTGGAAGTTTGCTGATGTTTTTGGAAATATAGGGGATAAATTAATTGTTGTGTACATTATATGAAGATGAATTGGTTTGATGTTTTAAAAGGAAAGTGTAAAAAAAGTGTAAATTGTTTATTGTTGTTTTCACTTAATTAAAATTGTAATAATAAAGGTGAACTTAAAATAAAATATATATCTCGCTCTCTCTATCTGTGTGTCTTATCAATAGCTTTGAACACAAGGGGCAGGTTTTCCAGACAGGGTTTAGATTAATCTCCACAAGGAATTAATCGGGAAACCACAAGATGTGAATTAAACATTTATTTTTATTAACAAAAGAGTGAAAGTCACTCACCATCTTTAGGACACAAAAAAATAACTAATTTAAATCAAATGGGTGATGCAAAAATGAGTACACCCCAATGAATATGTTATCAAAAAAATTTAATAAAGTGTAATTAACAGGAATTCACTAGGAAAGGATGAATATAATGAATCATCACACAGGTGGCCACAGTATAACCAGTGGCGTGTTTACCCACCACGCAAACCACGCAATTGTGTAGGGCCTCGCGGGCTTGGGGGGCCCCCTACTGGCCACAAGGTGTGCGAAAGTATGTTACGTTTATTCAGACCCAAATCTTAGGCACGGATAAAGCACGCGCGAGCGAGAGATCTGCAAGTATGCACGCAGAATAATATATGCGCGCATTTTCGCGAGGGCACAGACTACTTCATGAGCGAACTCGACTACGGGACAGCGCACCTCTGCACAGCGCGCAAAAATGCAGCCACACAAGTGCTGGAATGAGCGCTCGCTCGACTCACTCTGTGCTCTCGTCGTAACTGCACAACATTCACTCGATGGTCAAGTTTACTTTAAAGACTTTGGGCTTCACACTTGTGATTGGTTGTTTGGTTTGATCAGTGACACGCATCTTTTGTTCCACACTCATACAGGTATAAACATGATATTAGACACCACGCAGGGGTTTAAATCATGTCTAAAATACATAAATCATATTCTGTATCTCATCATTGTCATTAAAATCTCATCTTTAGTGTATTTCTAGTCTATATGCTTGTTGTATCTCACAGTAAGTTTGTTTTTACAATATGAACATGAGAGTTATGTGATTCCCATCCATAAATTCAAGCAATAACCAACTTACAATATTGTTTGCTGGTGATTGTTAGTTCAATTTGTTAGATCAGTCTGAATAATAATCTAATGCTTCCTCTTTTTCCTCATTTGTTTTTTTTTAGTAAAATGTCAGATACTGAAGTTGCAGTATTAATTACATTGTTTTAAATACATCCTATAATACATTTGCAAGCAAAAGATATATCTGAGAGGGGCGCAAAACATTTTTTTAAACCAAGAATTTTTGTCATACCAAACTGTAACAATTTAGTGTTATTTTAAGCAGTGTAAAACAAAATAAACCCGGTTTATATATATCTCACTTAATTCTATATACTGAATATTATTGTTGTGCAATTCAATTGAAAAACCTTGGGCAATGCTGGGGCATGGGGGGCCTTGGTTCTTGGACTTTGCATAGGGCCCCCAAAATGGTAAACACGCCACTGAGTATAACTGGCAATTGAGGGTGGTATTTAAAAGAGAAAATCTACTCTCATGTAATGGTGACAGAATAGCACCACATAAAGAAATGTCTCAAGATATGAAAAATAAAATCATTTCTTTGCACAAAATGGTCAAGGTTTCAAGATAATTAGTTAAGCATTGCTAATAAGTTTCAATACTGTCACGAAAGGGATCCAAAAATTAAAAAAAGGTTGGATTTGTGAGCAGCTCTCTGCGATGTCCAGGACGTCCATTTAAAGTTAACACCTTGTCAAGAGTGTTCTCTGGGATGAGAGATGTTGAAAAAAATCATCATGCAAGTTGAGCACAGTTTGCTAAATCATTAGAAAGTCAACCTGGGTTGTTTCACTTGACATTATACGACGGACGTATAGTGCAAAGGAGAGGCATGCATGGCTGGCATTCATAGAAAAAGCCACTGGTAAAGCCAATGCACAAAAAGTATTTTGCTAGAGCTCTTATAGACTATTAGGTCTCTAGCTCTCTATACTTTGGAGTAATGAGACTTCCAAACTTTATGGTGTGGCAAAGGTGAGGAGTACAAAAAAAAATGCATGGTACCAAAAGTAAAGCATGGTGGTGGCAGTGTTCTTCTGTGGGCTTGCATGAGTGCTGCAGGTGTCGGAGAGTTGAATTTTATAAACGGCATCATGAATACACATATGCACTGTGAATAACTTAAAGAGAAGTTGCTACCATCACTCTGTGCCGTTGGTCACCGGGCAATCTTTTAACATGATTGTGACTCAAAACACACATCTAAGGTCACTAATTCATTTTAGAAGAAGCACAGGGTAAAAGTGACCCCAGGTTGAGGTATGGGGAGTTCTAAAAAGACAAGCAGAACGTCATTTTCCATCCAGGATCTGAAAGAGGTTATTGTTCAAGAATAGAGAATAAAAGATGAAACTGAACGTTTTTTAAAAAGTAATGGAGGCCATACAAAATATTAGATTGTTTTTTTTTGTAGGGTGTACTAATTTTTGCATCATCTCATTTGATTTAAATGTGTTATTTTTCGTATCCTTAAAGGAATAGTCTACTCATTTTCAATATTAAAATATGTTATTACCTTAACTAAGAACTGTTGAATCATCCATCATCTGTGTGTGTGCACGTAAGCGCTGGAGCGCGCTGCGACGCTACGATAGCATTTAGCTTAGCCCCATTCATTCAATGCTGCCATTTAGAGATAAAGTTAGAAGTGACCAAACACATCAACGTTTTTCCTATTTAAGACGAGTAGTTATACGAGCAAGTTTGGTGGTACAAAATAAAACGTAGCGCTTTTCTAAGCGGATTTAAAAGAGGAACTATATTTTATGGCGTAATAGCACTTTTGGGAGTACTTCGACTCGCCTGAAAAGTCCGCTCCCCTTCTCACTCTCATAATGGGAGAGGGAGGGTGTTACTGCGCCAAGTCGAAGTACTCCCAAAAGTGCTATTACGCCATAAAATATAGTTACTCTTTTAAATCCGCTTAGAAAAGCGCTATGTTTTATTTTGTACCACCAAACTTGCTCGTATAACTACTCGTCTTAAATAGGAAAAACGTTGATGTGTTTGGTCACTTCTAACTTTATCTCTAAATGGTACCATTGAATGAATGGGGCTAAGCTAAATGCTATCGTAGCGTCGCAGCGCGCTCCAGCGCTTACGTGCACACACACAGATGATAGAGGGATGATTCAACAGTTCTTAGTTAAGGTAATAACATATTTTAATATTGAAAATGAGTAGACTATTCCTTTAAGGTGGTAAGTGACTTTCACTCTTATGTTAAGAAACATAAATGTTTAATAAAACTGGCGTTTGAAAATACAGCATACCATTTCTTTCTGCTGAACTGTTTTGAGCTCTAAATTAAAAAAGTAGGCAGTTGCGGCATCTATTTCAGCAACATAAATTAAACAAAATCTTACTAGAGACCCTTTCATGTGTAGAAACAGAGGCAGCCTCAACCTCTATAGACCTTTCTCACAACTTCCGTATTTATGACCGGAAATACGCAATCTCGCGGAAATCTACTTCCTCCGCAGTCAAGGCAATGTAAAAAGCTGTATCTGTTCCATTAATTCCTGTTGATGGTGAAGTTAGACAGAAGTGGATTCAGGCTATCCGGCGAGATAAAGGACCTAACTTCACCATAAGAAAGGGGAGCACTTTTATGTATGCAGCAGACAGTTCACTAAAGACGACTACATTTTAGGGCTCACTGGTCGCCGCTTGCAATCAAATGCTGTCTCTACCAATTTTTATTGGAACTAGTTCACCCCGACACACAAACTTACGATCACAGACATTAGCAGACAAAAATGTTAACTGATTATGATAGTATCCGGCTAACGTTATTGTTGCTACACACAAGACGTTCACTTGGACAACCATAGGCAGTAAGTGAAGGTAATTGGTACCATAATGCTTTATTCAAAGCAGCCTATAATGTTTTAGTAAGGTAGTCTATATCAAGGGGAGCACTTTTATGTATGCAGCAGACAGTTCACTAAAGACGACTACATTTTAGGGCTCACTGGTCGCCGCTTGCAATCAAATGCTGTCTCTACCAATTTTTATTGGAACTAGTTCACCCCGACACACAAACTTACGACCACAGACATTAGCAGACAAAAATGTTAACTGATTATGATAGTATCCGGCTAACGTTATTGTTGCTACACACAAGACGTTCACTTGGACAACCATAGGCAGTAAGTGAAGGTAATTGGTACCATAATGCTTTATTCAAAGCAGCCTATAATGTTTTAGTAAGGTAGTCTATATCATCTACTATACATACATTATGTGTAAGTGGACACACTTATAATGTGTCGTTTTAGTTAACAGTTCAGTAACAGTTAGACTCGCTCTCTACTTACCTAGAAATTTATGGACAAATTCTTCATGGAAAACGTTTTCCTCCATTAGTCGTGTCACATCAGCAAATGTAATATTTGGCAAATCCGTTAACGAAGTTGTGTCGACTCTTTGATCCATTTTAAACCCCGGGTTTATGTTTTTCTAGTGTGTTGATGCTTGACAGGAACTCCGCTTTCACGACGATTACGTATTTCCGGTTACTGTGAGAAAGGTCTATTGCCACATCAGTGTTTTAATTGCCTTGCTCTTTGTGCAGGCAAGTGACATCACCTCACTCAGAGCACCTCAAGTTTTTCGGTAGGTCCGTAAACCATATACAACCACCTCCATGTTTCACGCAAAACTATAAATTCAATGTACGATCTGGCGAATCTAAAAACATAAAAATGTGTCTCCTAAAAGACATTACATGTTTCAGCGCTGGGCATTTACACCGCAGAGAGATCGCTCTAAAAGGACTTGCGATCTTTCCAAAGTGTTTTAACTTGCGCTAATTCATCAGAAATAGAAGGCAAGCACATGCGACATCACAATCAAAAGAGTGACTTGCACCATCTCGCCTTTAGTGACAATTCTAAGGTACAATTGTTAACAATGTAGCAATCAGTTTATTTATCTGAAACCAATCTGTAAAGTGAGGAAAGGCGTCTCCACTAGTGATGGGTCGTTCGCGAACGAACGGCTCTAAGAGCTGATTCTTTGTAGCGAACGAGCAGAGCCGAATCTTCAGACGCAGGCAGGGGAGCCGTCTCTTCTAAGGGAGCCGAGCCAGAAGAGCCGAATCTATGAAAAGAGCCGGACTGCCATCACTAAAATGTAGAGCCGGAGCTTGAGCCGAAAGAGCCGAATCAATGGAAAGAGCCGGACTGCCCATCACTAGTCTCCACAACTATACTCGTAAAAAGGTCAACTAAATCCTAACCATGCAAAGATAGTTTTGTGAAAAAGGCAAACATTCACAGATATACTCTTACCCAACACCAGTCTCATTCACAAACTCTGTTGTGTAGTCATAAAAAAGAAGAGGTCACACAGAGTAGCAAATGTCTTTACTTTTCACATTCTCAGCATGCAAATCAACATCATTCTTCCTTCTTGCCTCCCTACTTTCATATCTAAGACAATAGCTCCCTCTTGTGGACATTTATCAAATAGCAATGTAATAAGAGAACAAAACATCTCCCCAGACTTAATTTTGTTTTCTTCTGCAGTTACAGTGAACCATGCTTTATTCAATCGTTTTATTTTCAAAGGTTACCTTACAGGATTTATTTCCTTTAGATAAGAAAACACAGAACAATGTCTCTTGACAAAGCACATGAACATAACAGTTACATGAGCATTCTTTCAGTTCAAACCAACAGACTTTTTACCGGACTAAACGTTTGTTTTCTCATTTTTTTCTTTGGACCATTACTTTTCTTCTTTGCCTATAGTGACAGTGTAAATTACATAGTCTTTCAACCATATTGGCTTCTTTTTACAATGTCTGTCTAATTGGTTGTTACCACTGCAGGTGGTGCAGTAGGAGTTGATTGTTCAGAGTGTTTGGGAGCCTGAGTGAACTCTGTGTGCAGTGGTGCCATATGTGATACGTTCCAAGTTCGGGCATCACTCTGTTCAAAGCTGTCCACTTTCATCTAGCAATCTGAATTTTAATTTCCCTTTTTAAACATGCACAGGTTTTCTCACCTGTACAAAGTCACCCTCCTTGAGCCACGCAATATTTGCTTTTTTTGCTCTGAAATTCCTGTAGCGTGACACGTGGCTCTGTAAATGTTCAGAAAATCCACAATGAACGATGTCCATGAGGCCCTCTCTCTTTGTAGTAAGAATAGCCTCCTTCAGTTCCAACGCTCCACAGCTCAATTTTCTACATAGAGGTACGGATGTGATTTACATCTATCTCTTGTAGAAACTGTTTGACAGGAACTGAGGTCTATTGTCACACTCCAGTGAATTCCATGTTTGGCTGAACACCTCAGAAAAAATATATAAATGCAGTCACATGAGGTGCAAAAGCAAATTCTGGACATTTCGAGTGGTAGTCAATCAATGACTACTAAAAGTTACTTTTTTACAGTGGGAGAGGTGGAGGATTCAATCAATGACACTCGAAATGTCGAAATGTGGTGTTTCCTGTTGTTGATTCAATGTGATAGCATATCTACTTGCAGGACCTATGTAGAAAATGACCAGTTTCCATTGAAAAGGCCACGGAAATACTGAATACTGAATTGGGGTAAGTGGTGCATGTGTGGTTCTAGCAGTTTTATCATTAAGTTGGCAGGTGACGCAAGTTGCAATTGTGGAATGTGCATGCAAATCTAGTGTAACTCTCTAAGCCTTTGCTTGGTTATCACGATGCCTTTATTCTATAAGGTTCCAAATGTGGGAGAGTGTACAGTAGATTCCAAACAGTACAGAAGTTGTTGTTTGTAATAGTGTTTTGTTTATTTGTTGATGTGGACTGCTCAAAAAATTTATTTAGTATTAAATAAAGTGATTTTATTATTCACTATACTTCTTTCTCATGCCTGTCTCCAGCCCAAGTAAAGGGACACTTCACCCGTTTGCATAAAGCTTTATAAAGTTAGAACCAGAGTTTCTGTGCACGTTTGAAATCGGCTGGTTTGTATCTTTTGGTTTCTTAGCACAAACAAGAAACGATAACGCTTTAAATACCCAGAAACCTAAAGCAAAGCACAAAGTGCAGCAGTAAGTAAACGCATGATTTTAAACGGTATGGATCGATCCTGCGTATGTAATGATTGAGCTGTGTTTTGTCTGAAGTTTAGAGCTGCCTCTACAAATTATAATGTGGTTATAATGTAACGCTATAGCCTATAATGTAAGTGAGCATCTTTTTTATGCATTTAGACCTAGGTGTATGTCTGTGTGTAGCAGAGGTGGAAAGAGTAATAAATTATTGTACTCAAGTAAAAGTAAAGTTACTTTAATAATATTTTACTTAAGTAAAAGTAAAGTTACTTGTCTAAAAATCTACTTAAGTAAAAGTAAAAAGTAAGTAATTTTAACTTTACTCAGAGTAAAAGTTACTTTTTTACAGCGGGAGAGGTGGAGGATTCTAGTAGTTCAAAAACTACCAAGGAATATAAATCTCAAACTAGTTGTTTTTAATTGTAGGAACATCTTAACAATTAAAGTGCAATAACAAAAAGTTAATAAAATAAAAAGCTTTTTTAAACTAAGAAACATTTATGGAATTGTTTAATCATTTTTACATGTGAGTTATGCACTTTTGAAAATGGTCAGCAGCTAGTAAATACAAGGTTGTAATTGATGTATTGCTGGTAACATACATTATTTTATTAAACTATATATAGTTTAAATGAGCACATAATGAGATGAGTGCCATGTCTATATACTTTTGACACGTTTATTGTCTTCTAGCTTCCCTGACCTGGGGTACCTGATGTCATACCTCTATATACAGGGTGCGATTTGTGAAAAAAACAGAGGGGGGGATGTTTTCATAGGCGTCGATTTCGGCGACGGTGGGTACACACCATATTTCGTCATGAGTCATTTTGTACCCACCACTAGTTTTAACTTTTTTGACTGTTTTCAGTGGTTATGAAGAGCAATATGAGAGAGAAATTTGGTAATCATTGTCCGACCCAGGGCCGGCCCTGGGCATAGGCGGAATAGGCAAATGCTAAGGGCGCTGCCGACCCCTTGGGGCGTCCGTGCGCCCAAATTATTATTTTTTTAATATATGCATATAAACATTTAACTATAAATATTTAATTTTGCACAAGAAAACAGCAGTTACTAATGAATTATTAGTAGCATATAATCTCGGAAGATCGTGCTTGTTATAGCTCTGTGGCTATACTGCACTGAAGCGGCAGTTTAAAATATAAACCCAGAATTCAGCAAACGTCAAGGACAAGAAAACGGAAACAACAATCAGACAGAGACGCGGAATTTACATAATGTTACACAGACCATGTTTAAATTTCAATGTTTCTAGACAGAAATAGCAACTTGTTCACTTTGTTTGGTATTAATAAGCTGCGCATTGGAGTGCTGGCCGCGGTGCTGAAGACGCGCTCAGACAGAGTACTGGTGGCAGCACAGATATTTACGTGCAACCTATTGGAGACTATTATTCGTTATTATATCATTATTATTCGTTATTTTACTTTATTACTTCCACTTAAGAAGAGTTTTGCACTTTTATTTCAACATTTCTCTTTATATAAATACTATTTTGTACTTAGATCTATAATTTCATTATTTTACTAACCAAACTCATCTGCGCTTTCCGATAGGTTGCACGTAAGGTAGCTTACTTCCCCTTGAGAAGGGTTGTGTGTTTTAAACTTTTAAAAACATATATCTCTTTACAAAAAACTTTTTTCTTCTATTTAAAAGCTATAATTTCGTTATTTTACTAACCCAACTAATGACTCCTCCGCTTTCCAATAGATTGCACGTAAATATCTGTGCATATGTGCCATCACGCGCCTTCAGCACCGCCACTGTGCAGCTTATTAATACCAGACAAAGTTGGTATTTCTGTGCAGAAACATTGAAATTTAAACATGGTCCGTGTAACGTAATTTAAATCCTGCGTCTCTGTCTGATTGTTGTTTCCGTTTTCTTGTTCTTGACGTTCGCTGAATTCTGGGTTTATATTTTAAACTGCCTTTTCAGTGACAATGTCAAGACCAAATGCCTGAGTGACAGGGTATTGTGTGTATGTGTGCGTGTGCGTGCGTGCATGCGTGTGTTTCCAAAATATTTTCAAAATTAAGAAAAACTGTGCATTTTTTTCTGTGTAAGTTTATGAACAAAATGATTCTAAAGGGCACCAGGTGAAATCTTGCCTAGGGCAGCAAATTGGCCAGGGCCGGCCCTGGTCCGACCTAACAAAGATCCACTATAATATTATTATTATTTTTTTTATATATTTCTAATTAAAATATTTCTAATATTCAGAAATGCGCTCTCCACTCACAAGCTCTGATCGGAACAAACCCGAACCTCACTGTCTGCAGAACTTGCGCAGAAACATCAAAATATAACCAGCTTTTAAAATGGTTTAAAACTAAACATTTAGACTAACTCGTCATCATAAACAGATAATCAGATTGTTATGTTTATTCCGCTTTATTAATATGCGGCTGAATATGCTGCCTTCCATCGTTTCGACACACAGCTCCATAACCATCTCGCAAGTGTTAATAGGCATTACTCGTGAGGTGTAACCATAGACAGTAAAAGAAATGGACACAGCGACCCCGTTGGATTCAACGGAGACAAGTGAAGCCAATTAGAAGCTCACACTTCCGGGGGGTCGAGCGTACTGCGCAGACTCAAACTGAGCTTGGTGACGTGAGCAACCTGCCGGACAATTGTAAGTCTTCTAATAGCGGTGCCAAGGAAATCTGAATCACCCACCGAATCTTGCAGAAACGGCGAGCGTGAACAGGAGTACATTTTGTATTAAGTATATTTAGTATTCTGATTAATTAATTTGTCATTTTGCATAGTATTTATTTATTTTAAAGTTTAACGCCAGTACGCCATATTCTACATGCGCTTCTCCTCCTGTCCATATGGTAATTTCTCTACTGTGCGACAGAGAGTCGCGTGGTTATGACGCAATCGTTAGCATAGTTTTACTAAAACTGCTTCTACTGGGCCATAACGTAAGATACAAGGTAATGGAGCCTTTTATACATTTTCGTGTTTCTTTAGAAATAATTGATGCACAAATTGAGTCTTTAAACGCCTCAGATGTAAAGTTATTCACTGTCAAAGTGACGCCAAAATGAATGGGAGTCAATGGAATGCTAAGAGCAGGTGGGGGTCCGCTAGCTAATAGCGGTGCCCAGGGCTGCTTCAATAAAATATGAAACCCTGCCCCCCTGGGTGTAACCGGGTCTGTAACCAATCAGATAGCGCCGTGGGCGGGACATTGAGCAGTCTGCAGTAGTGATGGGCGATTTCGAAGCACTGCTTCATGAGGCTTCGAAACAATTACGAATCTTTTGTTCCGAATCATTGGTTCGGAGCTTGTTTCAAACTGGCCAAAGTCACGTGATTTTAGCAAACGAGGCTTCATTACGTCATAACTGTTTCGAAACGTTTCGAAAATCCAAGGATTCACCACTAGGGGGATCTGATCACAAATGACCCGTATAGGTGTACTTGGGTCAGTTTTATTATAAAAGTTCATAAAACTTTTCATCCTTCTGACTAATTACACTATCAATTTGTCTACTTTTTGTTTATAGACAGATTTAATGAAAAAATTTGCAGAATTAAAAAGAGAGTTCGTTTTAATGATGTGTTTGCCATAAATAAAACTAAAAACACAGAATACACTTTTAATTATGTCTTAATAAAATAAAATACTTTATTTTTCTTAAAAACATATTTTTAGAACAATTTTGCTATTATTTTGTAAAAAGTGTAAAATGTTTGGAAAGATTTTGTTGCGTTTACACTATTTTGACCAGCAGATGTCGCCAGCGTATTTGGTGTTTCGAACGCTTTGAAAAACTAAATCAATTTGCGAAGCAATTGGTTCAATTGATTCGAAGCTTCGAAAAGCTTTGTTTCTCCCATCACTAGCTGCTGCATTGGTATTTGGGTAGTTCCCAAGTTAGTGGGAGCCTGGAGCTCGTTGTGTAGACGTGATTCCGGAAACGGGCGGGCCAAAATCCGGAAAAGAATGCATCTGGACAGGAAGGCCTGAAGGCTGCCTTATATACGCCCATAATGATGATGATTGACAGGCCTGAATGTTTAGGCTCCTCCCGAACCTACGTTTAGAACTGCATTTAAGGGTGTTTTCACACCTGGTTCGTTTGAGCCCTCCAAACGCTCTCAGAGCAGTTCAGGGTGTATATGTGAACAAACCAAGTGATCTCAGACCCCCCTAAAAGGACCCAGAAGTGAACTGAACTCAGACCACGTCAGGAGGTGGTCTTTGTACGGTTCGCTTTTGGGTTCTTTTGTGGTTCGATTTCTTTTTGATATGTGAAATCAATGAGGTCCCGGTCCGCTTTGCGTGTCGTTTGGACATCGTATCAAAATCAACTGCTGCACAGAAAGCTGGTATCTGAGTTCTTATGAAGTTGTGATGTGAACAAGAAAAGGTCTGAGATCACTTCAGTTCTGAAGGGGACCAAAAAAAGAACTGGGTCCTCTTTTGAGTCCACTATATTGTGAACACCAAAAGGACTGAGGTCACATTCAGCTAGTTCCTTTTCTGGTTCACTTTAAGGAACTGGGTTTGGTTCTTTTAAAATGAACTATATGTGAAAACACCCAAAAAGAAACAAATTAGATCGCGTTTGATAAGAATACTGTGATATATCTTAGAACAGCTTATTTAAAATTTCCTGTTCCTCCTAAAGCTAAAGAAATACACTTAAATGAGATATATCCTTCTTATTAAGTCCTAAATCCGAAATTTAATATAGAAATTGTCCCCTGTTCATTTTGTAAAACCATTCTGAAGACACAGATCATATCTCTTATGCAATTCCTCCAAACTCTTCTGGATATCAATTCAGGACTGGTTGATAGAAAAAGAGGTTGTTTCTGATCGTTTTGTTTTTTTCTTTACATCATTTTATTTGGAGTACCCTGAGACTGCTGTGTTAATTATTTTTTGCTTAATAACATTGTAGTATTAGCAAAATATTTCATTCATAAATGTAGATGTTTTAACCCCCCCCCCAACACCACCCATTAATTATTATATTAAAAAATGACTTGAAATGTTTTTCCAAAGCCCTTAATAAGATGAGAGAGAGGTCAGAGTGCTATAAAGCTGCTTTATCTTATGACATCATTTGATTTATTGTGATACTGCCCCTAATATTTAATTTTATTTAATTTATTTTCCCTTTCTTTAAATCTCTATTTAGGTTCATGTAAAGTTCAGATTTCTATCTATTTGTTTTCATATTTTTTTCTAAATAATTTATTAATTATACTATACTGTGTTGAGTGTGTACATTTTATCTACACTGTAAATGTATATTTGCCTTTGTTGTTTATATATCTTTGTATTCAATAAAAAAATCTTTAAATTGTTATATATAAATGATCAGTGGTACAGAAACATATATTAATTTTACAGCACTTTTAAGAATTTCTTTATTTTAATGTAGTAAGTAACTCTAACTTAAGTATGTATTTAACTTTATTTTATTAAATATTTGGGGGTTTTAATGCACTTGATAATTTGCTAACAAGAATAAACTTTATAAAGAGAGTAAGGAAAGAGGATATCATTACCTCGTCTCCTCTGCTCCGTCCCGCTTGCATCCTAGGAGGGATGGGCTAAGACGCGAGGAAATGAAGCAAGTAAAGGAAACGAGGATGCACAAATAAGAATTGAGAAGCAACCCCTCTTTGACCGCTCTCTGACGCATGGTAGGCTATTTACATCAGTGTCCGAAATCGCTAACCCATTTCCATTTACTTCTACCCCATATAGTGGACTCAATTGTCATTTTTCTATATAGAATGAGTGAACGAGGGAGCGGTTTCGGACACAGCTCTCGTTTCCTTTGCTCGCTTTTTAGCTCCACCCACCTACGATGCAAGCGAGGAAAGATGCGAGGACGGCGGAGATAAAGGCCGTTTCTCAAACGGGAGGCTGCATCCTCCAGAGTTCGCATATGTAGCCTGCATAGGTCATAAAGACTGTCTAGTTTCAGTATATTAACCATTTTAAATGTGACTATTATTCTTAGTTAATTGTAAATTGTTGTAATATGCTACTTTCGAATGCATAGTTAACTGAAATAAATCAGGCTTGAGGCCGTAAGTACCCTGCTTATGCGACATCCGGAGGATGCAGCCTTCCGTTTGAGAAACGGCCGATGATGGCGGAGCTTGATCGGCTTTCGGCTTATAGGAGGACGTATAGCGAGGATACGAATTGAGAAGCACCCTCAATTACGCCCTAGGAAGTTAGAAACTGTTAGGGACACTCAAACTGGAACACATTCGTAGATCACGTCTCTGTTTATGGTAGGCTATGTATTATATATTATGTTGTATAACATATCCAGCGTGTATAGCGGCAATAAAAGCCTAGTAAAACTATTAAGATATTCATAATATGATAACATTAATAATACTTTAAGATGTGGAATATTTATAGCAATGCTGACATCGCGGGCACGCGCGTCGAATTTCTGGGTCGAAGAATCTGTTTTCAGCCACGCAGCCTTTTGAATGTGTGTCATGCAATATCCACTTCTCGTCGCAAGGTTGTAGTATGTTTTTACTAAATACGACAATAAATAGGTCAAGTCCGACCACCGGAAGCGTTTGATATTTTTAACTTTCAACTCGGAGGTGTTTTTAATTCACAGCAGCTGTTTAAACATTTGTGTCGCTTTCAACCGGGCGGTGTGCATCCACTAAGCTCTGGTCTCTAATGAAAGGTAGATGGACCAAAATAAATATCTTTTATCTTGGTCCTGAAACATTGTTCTCTTAAGTCTATGGTGGAGAAGGTATTTAAATAAACCGCGGAAATTTGGTAGTCACCTATCTATTAATAGACTACAGTGAACGTTCTGTTAGAACGTCCACTTGCAGGAATCGTTCTAAAAATCATGGTTACCATGGGTCTGATGCACATTCCAGCTAAAGTTTGATGCCCATTCCAAGTAAAACAGTAAAAGTTTATAACTTATTTTGAAAGTACTAACAAAATTCTACCTTCTGTTAAAATTTCATGCAAATATCTGATAAAATGAGAAAGTTACAAGCAAAACATGTGAATATGCAGCATTTCGGTCACACACATTCCATAGACATCCATATATAACTTTTTCCTCTGATTTCTAATATTAAAAATAGCATAACTTTCTCAATACTCAACAGATTTTTACAATCCTGGTATCTTTGTAAATGGGAACGTCTGCTCTGACTAGTCATGTGATACGTTTTGAGTATTGGGGTTTTTGAAAATTTTGTCATCATACCTAATATTTAAACAACGTGTTTGTATGTAACAAACAAACAAACGTTATTGTGTATAACATGTTAAGTATTTGCTATGTTTGTACGCCCGAGAACAGCTTTACAATTGAATGCATACTTTTTAATCATATAATATTTTGCTGTTAAAGTTTGATGAAGTTTGTGAATTTAAATGCGTATGAGGGCAAATGGTCAGAACAGAGATAAGTTGGTTCGATATTTGACGTTTGACATTTAGCCTAGCTAGGAAATGTACAAAATGTCGTCTGCAAATTACAAACCAAAATTATTTCCAAATGCTTCACTCTTCAATAGGGGTGTGGAGCAGAGTCAGTGTTTGTATCTGGGTCATTCCTGGGATTCGGTAATATTTCAGTCCCCCAGATTAGTGAAAGTGGTGGTTCACAAAAATTAAATGTTAAAAGCTTTTCACGATACTTTGGTACGTCCTTTATAATGAATACAAATATTTATTGCATTTAAATAATTTTTATCATTTAAAAAATCTTATTTCTGTCTTACAGCAAGCATTTTGTCATGTCCCTAAGGTTCTTCGCTGAATTTGTACTTGGATAATAATTAATAAAATGTGCACAGTGTCTATAATTTTGGGCAATAATGCAAGTATTTATTTGTGTTCTATTCCTTTGAAAAGAAAAAAAGCAAGATACTTAATAAAAAAACAACGTATGAAGTTACGTCCCTCAGTCTGAACTCAACCCCGTCACGCCAAAAATTATCCGGCCATAATAATTTAGACTCCACCAATATGTGACATCATTCACAGGAAGTTACATCTTTCAGCTCTCTTTAACAGCAAGGTGCAGAAAATGGTGAGTGATATCACACTTTTTATTCATTTTTTGAGGTGTATTATAGTCAGGGAGGGTACAGTCAAGCTTAACAACTCAACCCCATCACATACAATTAATATGGAAAATTATGACTTTTCAAAATATACTTATTTCATTGGCTGCCATGTGGCCCACTCTTCTACACCACATTAAGAGCAGTTGCCATTTTGAGCAAAAAAACTCAACCCCATCACACTTAACCCCGTCACATATGTCACTGTTTTCAGGTCACATTCAGCTAGTTCCTTTTCTGGTTCACTTTAAGTGAACTGGGTTTGGTTCTTTTAAAATGAACTATATGTGAAAACACCCAAAAAGAAACAAATTAGATCGCGTTTGATAAGAATACTGTGATATATCTTAGAACAGCTTATTTAAAATTTCCTGTTCCTCCTAAAGCTAAAGAAATACACTTAAATGAGATATATCCTTCTTATTAAGTCCTAAATCCGAAATTTAATATAGAAATTGTCCCCTGTTCATTTTGTAAAACCATTCTGAAGACACAGATCATATATCTTATGCAATTCCTCCAAACTCTTCTGGATATCAATTCAGGACTGGTTGATAGAAAAAGAGGTTGTTTCTGATCGTTTTGTTTTTTTCTTTACATCATTTTATTTGGAGTACCCTGAGACTGCTGTGTTAATTATTTTTTGCTTAATAACATTGTAGTATTAGCAAAATATTTCATTCATAAATGTAGATGTTTTAACCCCCCCCCCAACACCACCCATTAATTATTATATTAAAAAATGACTTGAAATGTTTTTCCAAAGCCCTTAATAAGATGAGAGAGAGGTCAGAGTGCTATAAAGCAGCTTTATCTTATGACATCATTTGATTTATTGTGATACTGCCCCTAATATTTACTTTTATTTAATTTATTTTCCCTTTCTTTAAATCTCTATTTAGGTTCATGTAAAGTTCAGATTTCTATCTATTTGTTTTCTTATTTTTTTCTAAATAATTTATTAATTATACTATACTGTGTTGAGTGTGTACATTTTATCTACACTGTAAATGTATATTTGCCTTTGTTGTTTATATATCTTTGTATTCAATAAAAAAATCTTTAAATTGTTATATATAAATGATCAGTGGTACAGAAACATATATTAATTTTACAGCACTTTTAAGAATTTCTTTATTTTAATGTAGGAAGTAACTCTAACTTAAGTATGTATTTAACTTTATTTTATTAAATATTTGGGGGTTTTAATGCACTTGATAATTTGCTAACAAGAATAAACTTTATAAAGAGAGTAAGGAAAGAGGATATCATTACCTCGTCTCCTCTGCTCCGTCCCGCTTGCATCCTAGGAGGGATGAGCTAAGACGCGAGGAAATGAAGCAAGTAAAGGAAACGAGGATGCACAAATAAGAATTGAGAAGCAACCCCTCTTTGACCGCTCTCTGACGCATGGTAGGCTATTTACATCAGTGTCCGAAATCGCTAACTCATTTCCATTTACTTCTACCCCATATAGTGGACTCAATTGTCATTTTTCTATATAGAATGAGTGAACGAGGGAGCGGTTTCGGACCAGTGGCGTGTTTACCCACCACGCAAACCACGCAATTGCTTGGGGCCCCACGGGCTTGGGGTTAACTTATTTAATGATTTTTTATTTAATGATTGCAGAGTTATAAAAAGTCTGCGTGGTAAGCATTCCGCTTTTTTCTTATTTTTTTTTTAAGATCACACACTGAAGTTGCAGTACTGTATTAATTACATCATTTTAAAAACATCCTATAAGGAATTTGCCAGCAAAGGATATATCTGAGATAGGCTTAAAAATATTTTTCTGTACAAAAGGGAGGCCTTTTGGAAAAAGTTTGGAAACCACTGCGGTAAAACCAAGACCTTTATGTTTTTGACAGATAATGATTCTTTATTCTTTTGAATAAGACAATGGGCACTATTTGTATTTTTAAACCAAGAATTTTTTTCTTAATGTTGGGGCATGGGGGGCCCCAGGTCCTTGGACTTTGCTTAGGGCCCCCAAAATGGTAAACACGCCACTGTTTCGGACACAGCTCTCGTTTCCTTTGCTCGCTTTTTAGCCCCACCCACCTACGATGCAAGCGAGGAAAGATGCGAGGACGGCGGAGATGGAGGCCGTTTCTCAAACGGGAGGCTGCATCCTCCAGAGTTCGCATATGTAGCCTGCATAGGTCATAAAGACTGTCTAGTTTCAGTATATTAACCATTTTAAATGTGACTATTATTTTTAGTTAATTGTAAATTGTTGTAATATGCTACTTTCGAATGCATAGTTAACTGAAATAAATCAGGCTTGAGGCCGTAAGTACCCTGCATAGGGTGAAGTCAGGTAAAGTGGGACACTTTTTGGTAAATTGCATTTTAAACAACCTAAATCAGTTAGAATGTATTAAAATTGTATGTGTTTTGTTTAAATAGATTGTAATGAAGGCCACTATGGTGAAATTTTTCCAATTTATGAATTTATTAACAAACTGTTCATCTTTAAACATCATCTGACACCCTCTTCAGCAAACTGGAAGCAATCAGGTTGAGTGGGACACTTTATGATGTTTTATTAACAAAGTTCGGGAGGAGCACGTTCAGATAATTAATCACAGGTGGAAGCACTCAGCAATTATACACAGGTAGAAACACTCAGCAATTATACACAGGTGGAAACACTCAGCAATTAACCATGAGAGGGTACATATAGACTCAGCAGTCTTACCTCGATCCATTGACAGTTTGTAGCATCCCACCACCACCCCTTCTCCACACTTCTAGTTGTAAAAACCACTTACACAGGGGGGGTACTCTGGGTTCGGGCCAAGTCCGAGCTCGAAGCCCTCCCCCGGACAGCACGCCAAACACGCATTCTAAATTACTCTATAAATTATATGTAAGTGTGAACTCGTGAAGTTAGGAAAAGTGGGACACTATGTTATGGCCCTGGCTAAAAACCTTAATTTTGCTTTGTGTCCTTCAGTCACCTCCTGCTCATATTCTTCAATAGCCCCTGCCATTCTCTCTTCAGTCCACAGGTTTAGTTTTCTTCCTTTCCTATTTTACTGTCTTTTTCTTTTCTGTATTGCCCTGTCACTTTTTTCTTCCCTCTCTCTCCCTCTCTGTCCCTCTCCTCTCTGTAAGGGTGCCATCTTGTGTATATTGAAAAATATAAATTTTATAAAAAATGTATATTCAGACACATTAATATTACTTATAACTTAATTTTTTTATTTTCTTGTTCATGATGGCTGCACTGTGTTTGCTAGCATTAGCCCTAAACTGTCCCACTCAACCTGAAATGCACTGTCCCACTCAACCTAACACTGTCAGGTTGAGTGGGACAGTGCTGTGAATCTAATTTTCATAAATATTTTATACAGTTAGATGCTCATTGTTATTAATCTGTATTACACAGACAGCATAAATGTATGTGTAAGCAAAAGTTTTATTGTTTTATCATAAGTGACAGAATTATCAACCTTATTATTCTACAATAGATTTACACTTGCCGGATGGCTTACCGTGAGGTCCCATGAGTGAAGCTATTTGAAAAATAACAACCAACCCACATCTGTGATATCACACCAATCACAACCATTATTTCATATTCAATAGACATTCAGCTACAACATAGTAACAATTGTTTTGATTGGCTTACAAAATTAACCCCTTACAGTACCCAAAAGCTTAAGTGTCCCACTCAACCTGATGTCCCACTCTACCCGAATTCACCCTATGCGACATCCGGAGGATGCAGCCTTCCGTTTGAGAAACGGCCGATGATGGCGGAGCTTGATCGGCTTTCGGCTTATAGGAGGACGTATAGCGAGGATACGAATTGAGAAGCACCCTCAATTACGCCATAGGAAGTTAGAAACTGTTTGGGACACTCAAACTGGAACACATTCATAGATCACGTCTCTGTTTATGGTAGGCTATGTATTATATATTATGTTGTATAACATATCCAGCGTGTATAGCGGCAATAAAAGCCTATTAGTAAAACTATTAAGATATTCATAATATGATAACATTAATAATACTTTAAGATGTGGAATATTGAAACAACGTGTTTGTATGTAACAAACAAACAAACGTTATTGTGTATAACATGTTAAGTATTTGCTATGTTTGTACGCCCGAGAACAGCTTTACAATTGAATGCATACTTTTTAATCATATAATATTTTGCTGTTAAAGTTTGATGAAGTTTGTGAATTTAACTGCGTATGAGGGCAAATGGTCAGAACAGAGATAAGTTGGTTCGATATTTGACGTTTGACATTTAGCCTAGCTAGGAAATGTACAAAATGTCGTCTGCAAATTACAAACCAAACACAATAATTATTTCCAAATGCTTCACTCTTCAATAGGGGTGTGGAGCAGAGTCAGTGTTTGTATCTGGGTCATTCCTGGGATTCGGTAATATTTCAGTCCCCCAGATTAGTGAAAGTGGTGGTTCACAAAAATTAAATGTTAAAAGCTTTTCACGATACTTTGGTACGTCCTTTATAATGAATACAAATATTTATTGCATTTAAATAATTTTTATCATTTAAAAAATCTTATTTCTGTCTTACAGCAAGCATTTTGTCATGTCCCTAAGGTTCTTCGCTGAATTTGTACTTGGAAAATAATTAATAAAATGTGCACAGTGTCTATAATTTTGGGCAATAATGCAAGTATTTATTTGTGTTCTATTCCTTTGAAAAGAAAAAAAGCAAGATACTTAATAAAAAAACAACGTATGAAGTTACGTCCCTCAGTCTGAACTCAACCCCGTCATGCCAAAAATTATCCGGCCATAATAATTTAGACTCCACCAATATGTGACATCATTCACAGGAAGTTACATCTTTCAGCTCTCTTTAACAGCAAGGTGCAGAAAATGGTGAGTGATATCACACTTTTTATTCATTTTTTGAGGTGTATTATAGTCAGGGAGGGTACAGTCAAGCTTAACAACTCAACCCCATCACATACCATTAATATGGAAAATTATGACTTTTCAAAATATACTTATTTCATTGGCTGCCATGTGGCCCACTCTTCTACACCACATTAAGAGCAGTTGCCATTTTGAGCAAAAAAACTCAACCCCATCACACTTAACCCCGTCACATATGTCACTGTTTTGGAGTTGTAAACTTTGTTACAGGGTTGAGTTATTCACTTAATTTAATCAATGATTTCAATTTAAAAATTTAATTTCAGTAAATATATTATTACCAAAATCATAACCATTTTTCAATCAAAATCATATCTATATTTTGTTATAAATAAAATATTTGATGTATATGTCCACTTAAACTTCAACAGGCATCCTAGTCAGAAACGGCACCCACATCAACAGCAGAGAGGCAAAGGAAGTTTCGTGCATGCAGAGATGCTGACCCAGAAGAAAGGGCATTAACATGGCATTTTCTTTTGTAATGACTCACTGATTGTTACTTATCTTATTCTAACTTTTTTGCTGCAGTTTTGTTTTATGTTCCAGCACTGAGGAATGTTTATGACACTAGCGCAGGGGTATCCAACCTTTTTGTGAGCAAGGGCTACCACAACGGATGAAAAAATCTGGAGGGCTACTTTTTTATAGTCTACTCAAAACTTTTTAGTTTTTCTTGTTAATTTTATTTTATTTTACTTGTTGTTATGTTTTAGTATTGTTTAAAATGTTAACATACGTAAACCAAGCCAAGCTAATATTAAAAATATGTAATAAATAAATATTACAATTGAGACTATTAATAGAATGTGCTTTGGCGGGCACCTCACAGACTAATGAATTTACCTATTATGCCCATTTGAGGTTCTGCTTGGTAATCTAATTTAGTTTTTTCTTACCATATATAAAAATAAAGGGTATCCCGCATACTATTAACTTGCAAAATATGAAAAATATTTATTGCGACATTTCGATCACAAGATCTTCCCCAGGCACATGATTATAGTTTCAGAAAGTTTTACACCATCACCTAAGGAAGATTTTGTGATCGAAATGTTGCAATAAATATTTTTCATAGTATCCTTTATTTTTATATATATTTGGACTTCATTGTCTCTTTATCCAACGCATCTATCCGGAACTAACAGGCGTGCTGTGCGACATTGATCTTCTTATGTTTTTTCTTACCAAAAATATTTGAAAATTACTAACACTCGTACTGTCTGCAGCAGTTTTCTTTGTTTAAATTCTCACTGCAGTTCAGATAATAAAGTAAAAATGAACTAAATATGACTATGTCTTTATTACATGGTTGCATAAAATAAAATATGGTTTTGTTTGGGTCTCATTTTTGTATTATACAAATACAAATTAAAAGTAGACCGATGTGTCCTTTCAACCCTGTTACAGTTTTCAACCCCATTACAGTATTCTGAACCCTGCCACATTAATATTTTTGGCAAATAAAATAAGGAAGAAAATAAAAAATTAAAGCATTTCTTGCTGATTACCACCAGACATGTTAAGGGCTAAAACACAGTACAATTGTGGTGAAACATCTAAATTATTTTTTTCTTACTGGTACTAAAATAAAGAGACCACAGACAAACAATTTGGATATTTGTAACTTCCATCACATACGAATGTGAAAATTATTATAAATGTTACATTTGAAGTCATTGAATTGGTATGAGAGACACATGAGCAATAGTTGTTTTTTTTTATTACAGGTTTTGTGTAAAATCCTGTTTAAACTAATTCAGTTTTGAAAATAATAAAAAGCCTTTAATTCCCGAGATGGGAAAATATACTTTTTTAAAGTTTGCATAATAATGTGGGGTATTTAGAAATGTAATCATATGTAGTTCAAACATTAAAAAAAGTCCAAGTTGAAATATTACCGAATCCCAGGAATGACCCATCTGTATCTTTATTTGGGACAGTGACAAATAAGGTTTTCAACTGATAAAAAAATTAAAATAGGTTAAAACATCAAAGTACTTATTATCTTTATGGGGATGTTTTTTACTTATTACTAAAATATCTGTTTTAAACAATGCAGGGCTCTCAAGTCTACACGTATTTCAGTCAGTTCACACACCACACATTGTATTTATCACGCTGAGAAGCAAGAGATTAATTGCCCTGCTATATACAAATAATGGACAAGGCGCAGGCATACGCTGGCTATATTTTAGCATTATCCCAAATGACACAGGATTTTACTACATAGTGTGCTAGTGAGGAAAATGGTATGTTAAACACATTTTATGAAAGACATAATTAGATTTCACCATTGTTTGGGGGTCCTTCAGGGTCTTCCTGATTGTGTAACATGCTGTCTCACATTGTGTCAAATTAAAATTTACAATAAATTTGCTCCAGTTTGCTTGTTATCCCGGATGACTTTTTTCTTGGCTTTCTTGGCTAAAATTTTTCAGTAAATAAATGCAAATGAATCAAATTTAGATAAAGGAATCGGATCCTTGCTATAAAATAACAATTTCGATTTCAGAACCACAACAATTGTGATTAACAATTCCAGACCACACAATTGAAATGTCATCAGCCAATACCTGAGTCCCCTGACATATAGCTATCTGTGCACAGTGTACAGGACCTTCTGCTTGAATACTAAAAGTCTTGATGGGCCGTGATAAAAGGTGCTGACTCTCTCTTTCTCTGGGAGAGAGAGTCAGCTAAAGAAAAGCTAAATGTAATTATTGTGACAAACTATTATGTTTCAAGATGGGTGTCACCAGCAACATGGCAAAGCATCCTCGGTTGGTTTATATTGAGACAAAAGAATGCATCCTGTTTGATTCATTGTGCATATCGAGTGCTGAGTAGTGCTTTTAATTAACCTCCACCGGCAATAGTGTGGTTGTAGCGCTAGAACATGCAACACATGCTACATGTGTGACCCCCTTCTCCCTTGCTTCAAAAGAAATGCTCACACAGGAAAAATTGTCATAACATTCATAGTAAAAGAGCTGAATGCATTTTCTGTTGTTGAGTCGTCATCATTTAGGTAGGTTTTACATTACATGGAAAAATCGTTGGCTATTGTTAGAGCGATGACCAGGGCGCTCAACCCAAAGTACACACCTCCTTCCAGAGATAGATTGTCCAACATCTTAAATCATGTCAGTCTTTGGTTAAATACAGCATACCCCAGGGATCAGTTCTATCCTTTTCTCATTATATATGTTACCTCTACTATAATGGTTACTCATTTACAGTATATTAAACATGTAGACTATTACTCGCAAGACTGAACACCTACAAGTTTTAAACGATAATTTTGACAAACTGGCGCTATAGAGGTTGAAAGTTTTGTAACACAGGCCAAACTGTTGTAGCACAAACATAAAACTTCATCATTACCATTAAGTTATCATGTCTGTAAACAAACACAAGTAATGAAGTACATCATTGAGTTCCCATACAGAGTGCAAAAAATACAAATTAAATCCCTGCCGCGCCATTTTTGTCCCAAATCGTTAATGATCAGTGTTGGGAAGTAGTTAACTACATGTAGCAATGCTACTAACTTAACTACATTTTTCTGTAGCTTTACGGTAGTTCAACTACTTTTTAAACAGTGTAGCTTCAACAGTAGTTAAATACTTTTCCAGCATGTAGCGATGTAGCACGACCAAACGCTACATTCATTGCATTGTGCCTCCTCTGCACTGACTGAGCGAAGCAGCATCGTCTTCTCTTCTAGATCAGTGGTTCCCAAATCCAGTCCTCGGGACCCCTCTCCCAGTATGTTTTAGATGTCTCCTTATATGAAACACCTGATTCCACTCATCAGGCTAGGCTGGAAGGAGCCTGATGAGTGGAATCAGGTGTTTCATATAAGGAGACATCTAAAACATGCTGGGAGGGGGGTCCCGAGGACTGGATTTGGGAACCACTGTTCTAGATAACAAACTCAAATTGTTCATTACTGCCATCTATGGTTCTGTCACACGTCTTTGCAGAGATCGTCAGTGGCGTGTTTACCATTTTGGGGGCCCTATGCAAAGTCCAAGCACCAAGGCCCCCCATGTCCTAGCATTGCCCAGGGTTTTTCAATTGAATTGCACAACAATAATATTCAGTATATAGAATTAATTGACATATATATAAACCAGGTTTATTTTGTTTTACACTGCTTAAAATAACACTAAATTGTTACAGTTTGGTATGACAAAATTATTGGTTTAAAAAAAATGTTTCGCGCCCCTCTCAGATATATCTTTTGCTTACAAATGTATTATATGTATTTAAAACAATGTAATTAATACTGCAACTACAGTGTCTTACATCTTACTAAAAAACTAAATGAGGAAAAAGAGGAAGCATTAGATTATTATTCAGACTGATCTAACAAACTGAACTAACAAACACCAGCAAACAATATTGTAAGTTGGTTATTGCTTGAATTTATGGATGGGAATCACATAACTCTCACAAAATTCATATTGTAAAAACAAACTTACTGTGAGATACAACAAGCATATAGACTAGACATACACTAAAGATGAGATTTTAATGACAATGATGAGATACAGAATATGATTTATGTATTTTAGACATGATTTAAACCCCTGCATGGTGTCTTTATCATGTTTATACCTGTACGAGTGTGGAACAAAAGATGCGTATCACCGATCAAACCAAAACACCAATCACAAGTGTGAAGCCCAAAGTCTTTAAAGTAAACTTGACCATCGAGTGAATGTTGTGCAGTTACGAGAGCACACAGAGAGTCGAGCGAGCGCTCATTCCATCACTTGTGTGGCTGCTTTTGTGCGCGCTGTGCAGAGGTGCGTTGTTCCGTAGAGTTCGCTCATCTGCGTGCTCGCGAGGACGCTTGTCCACGCGCGAATAGTGTTCTGCCACTCGTATCTCTCACTTTTGGGTCTGATTAAACGTCATAGCCGCGCATATAATTGGTTCGCGCAGCTCTGCAGTGCAGATCACTCGAGTGGCGCAGTTTCGTCCTTCTTTTGATGAGTTCGGCTTCCCATACTATATGTGCCCTCGCGAGGATGCGCGCATATATTATTCTGCGTGTATACTTGCACATCTCTCGCTCGCGCGTGCTTTATCCGTTGTGTTTAAGCCACTGCTTTGGCATCTGTCACTCAAACAGAAAAGGAAATCCACATTTATCCTACAGGTATATACTTGCATTTATCAAACCAAATTTTTTTAATAATATACCTAGTTTGTATATAAAAGAATTATGAATAACGATTCATAATTATTATTATTATAAACAGCTGAAATAAGTGTTTCTAAGTCATTAAAAAAATGTTATGCTCTCTTATTTCTTTGACTAAACAATACATTATCAATTCTAAAGAGTTTCAAATAAAAATAGAATTACAAAATTAAATTGTATTATATTACGTAGTTTTAAACCCCAAATCCTTTTCTTAAAACATTTTTAATTAAAATTATATTCAGTTATTTGTGCTATAACGTCATTGTAAAAAAATCGAAGTAGTTTAAAAGTAGCTAGCTACTTTTTATAGGAACTTGTAGTGTAGCTAACTACTTTTTCAGATAGCTTGGCTGTAGTTTAACTATACTTTTACTGATAAGTAGCTTGTAGCTTAGTTAACTAAATTTTCAAAGTAGCTTCCCCAACCCTGTTAATGATTAACATAGGCTGCTAACACATATTTTGCTTCTTGGAGTAGACTCTGTCCAACTAAAGCCCGATTTATAGTCGTGCGTAAGCTCTAAGCTGTAGCTACGCCATAGGTCAGTGGTTTTCAATCTTGTCCTAGGGGACCCACAGCTCTGCATATTTTGTATGTCTCCCTTAACTGACACACCCAGTTCTGTTCATGGATCTGTCCCTTAATGAGCTAATGATCTGAATCAGGTGTGTTAGATAAGGGAGACATGCAAAATGTGCAGGGCAGTGGGTCCCCTAGGACAAGATTGAAAACCACTGCCATAGGTTATCCGTAGCCTGTGCGGAACCTACGCCGGCGCGGCTACGCCGTAGGACCTACGCACAACTATAACGAGCCCTTAAGCTGCCGTTTCCCATTAACACGCTCAACTTGCAGCGGTGTAGAAATTATGGGCGTGTTACTTAGAAATTGTGGGAAATGTAGCAGCAGGGATGTGAGTTAATCGCACAATAGACTACAATTACCATGTATAATAACGGTGCGATGTCAATATAACACATACAAACAAGCACAAGGAAATAACTTCACAGATGTTGTGAACATGCAAAACTGTACTTTTGCATGCATGCTAGAATGGAAAATGTATTCATTGCACAGACCAGTTTTTTCATAGCATGTGCGACATATACAGTTCTGTGCAAAAGTCTTAGGCCACTATCACCAGCTTTGTTGTTTTAGCAAAGCTTTATTGTCCATTCATATTTATTTGTCACTCTTTTTTAAGATACAAACAGAAAATACAGGAAATATGTACACAAAATTAAAAACAAAACCATTTTCAGAACTAAATGTATTCTTCAGGCATCAGTCAGTATCCAGTACCTCTCTTTGCATCAAACACATATTGAGCTTTTTTGAGGAGACTGAAATTAGGATTTACTTTAATTTAGGTTTAAGAGATCCTGCAGTTTCCTGCTATTGCTCAAGTAGAAGGGGAGTTTACCCACCATACAGACTTTAGCTTATACTTTTTTACTGTTTTTAATACAACATACACATTTCCTGTATTTTCTGGTTGTATTCTAATAAAGAGACTGAAAAGAATTATATATAATTGCTATAAAATTGCAAAAACAACAAATCTAATGGTAGCATGGTGGCATAAGACTTTTGCACAGTACTGTATGTTGCACTGAACAGCCCTGTTGTCTGCATTGTACGCAGGGTTTTAATTTGATGTTATACCGCTAGATGCATATTGCTTGCATTATTCCAGACCCCAGATTGACCCCTGTTTTACTAAGAATTGTATTTAATATTTTAGTCTTAGTTGGTTAACTCAAGTGCCATCACATCATTTAAAAGTTTAATGGCAGATGTAATGACAAGATTCGGCTCTAAAGGGATGTCACAGTATAAATGTGTTGTGTTGATATTATATAATTTTTAGTTTATTAGTTGGTGGAGTTGCCAAAATGACAATTTCTGAAAAGCATTTTTAACAACAAGGCTTACCTATTGTTGTTGTCTGTAGGTTTACCTTCGTGCAATCTTTAGTATGATTTTGTACACGTTGGTGCCATATGTACACACATAATGTGGTTTTGTAGATTGGTTATTTGAGAATGTTCTCCTAGTAAGACCAGTGGAAATTATGCCATACCTTTGCAAAATAGCAAGTGCATATCCAGGTCAGCAAAGTGTCTTAAGGGGGTGGTTTCCCAGACAGGGATTAGCTTAAGACAGGACTAGTCCTTAGTTTAATTAGGAAATATAACTAGTTTGAACAAACAAGCCTTACTAAAAACATTACTTGTGTGCATTGAGGCAAAACAAAGGGCACTGATGTATTTTTAGATATGTCAGTGCGAGTTGTATCCCTTTCGAGGAAACCACCCCAAGAAGTAGGTGGTTGTGCAAAAGAAGTACAAAATGTTCTGCATTAAAAGTTTAACTCTATTTATAAATGCTGAGACAACTTAGGAGAGCTTTGTGCTTTGGGACAGATATTCACTGTGAGCATTCCTCCCAAGATCTTATTGAATTCTCGACATTTGTGAAGATGAGTTTGCAGTCATTCAGAATTTTTTCCACAACACTACCCAGACCAGCATATAGTCATACACAACTTATCACATCTCACATCTCAAGTGTGCCTCCGGTTTCTATGGTGATAACAACAGGCTTTTGTTTTTATAAAGTCATGACCACACGTTTCACTTTCTTTCTCCCATTTTTCAAAATTTTTTGCACTGAATGTTTTCAGATTTGTAAAATAGATTCATCCGGCATTCAGCTTTAAAGTGCCCATATTATGAAAAACTCACTTTTTCTGGGTTTTGTGGTGTTATTTGTGTCTCTGGTGCTTCCACACACATACAAACCTCTGCCTTGAGTCTCAGATTGCACGGTTTCAAAATCAGCTCCGTTGTGACGTAACTAGCCTTGTCGTCACATTCTGTTTGAATTGTCCTGCCCACTACCCAGGTCTCCACCCACCAGGGAATTAGAGAGCACAGAGCAGTCACTTCGCTGATATCCTCTATACCAGTGGTTCTCAAACTTTTTTGGCTTTAGTACCCATTTTTATGAATTTTTCAAGCCCTTTACACCCCTTGACCGGATAACAACATTTTGCTTTAAAATACAGTGAAATGAGAGCGAGACAGTTATTATATCTGTTACCCCGAGCAGGTTTATTGCTTATAAACATGTATAGCTTTACGCAACTATGTGAATTCTTGAGTATTAGGCATAACTAAATCATAGACATTATTAGTTCAAGTAAGTTCCTTGTAATCTTTGTTTTTTTACTTTTTTCAACAGTTTCAGTGTGTCTTAACAAACAGTTAATTTTTTACATGGTATCATTTTTTTTTTACTTTTTTTCAACAGTTTCAGTGTGTTTTAACAAACAGTTAAGTTTTTACATGGTATCATTTTTTTTTCTTTTTTTCAACAGTTTCAGTGTGTTTTAACAAACAGTTAGGTTTTTACATGTAATCATTTTTTTTTCAACAGTTTCAGTGTGTTTTAACAAACCTTTCCGTTTTTACATGTCTTTTTACATGTTATACATGTTTTTTATTAAAATCACATGTATTTTCTGTAATTGTTATTTTAAATTCTCATGTATCTTTGTTTTTATTGTGACTTTATCGTGTATCTCTTATTTTTACATTTTCTTTGTTCTTTTTTTATATATATTGTTTTCTCATTTCTGTGTAAAGCACTTTGACCTCTGTGAAATGTGCTATACAAATAAACTTGCCTTGCCTTGCCTATACAAATCTAGTATGCCCATTTGTGTCAATTTGTCAGTTATATTTTCAATGGGATACATGGGCCTTCCGCTTAATTTTTATTTCGCTTCAGCAGTACGTCTGGGACTGCTCTGTAGAGTTTCGTTTTCTCCTGCAAAAATCTGCAGGACCAATCAGCGAACAGATGGGGGTGGCTAAGAACGATGACATTGAGGTCGTGCGTCAGTTTGAGTTGTAGTTTAGTAATGGCAGCGGAGAAAGACTTGAGAAAAGCTATTCGTCTGTTGTTGCAAAACTGCTGAATATACAGAAGTTAAAGCCGGAGCAAGAACCAGGTTTGCTAAGTTTTGTTTGTCTGATTATTCTGACTTGTTGTTTCCGGACGGTTTCGGTGCATGATATACGTCACGACCACACGTTAGCGATTGGCTTTGGCAGATCCTGAGTGACTCTGGGCAGATCCAATAGTTTTAAACTTCAACAATGGACCCTCCTTAACGAAAGTAACGCTTTGCAATGGAGCGTGGCCAGACTCTGTACAAATGAAATGAATGTAAGAGAGTCTGGTTGGACCAGGCTAACATGGGCCTGTCCTTCTCTTAAGATCTTTGACATTCTTGGTGGCAGGGAAGCTACAGCTGTTATCAAAATTTGTTCAAGGCAAAGTCTGTTTCTTTGTTTTGTTTTTATCTGAGTCATTGCTGAAAATGAGGTTTCACAGAGATAGGTAGAGCCAAATGGAAGTAGGTGTTCCAAAGCCCTTTTCCCTAGCTCAGTGTGCTCTCTCCTCACACACACCCAAAACTCTGTCTGGGAACAGTTTTCAAAAGTAGTCTGCAATCCACGGTCTGTGGATAAATCCAATAGCTCCTCCCTCAGATGAATAGGTAGCGTGACACTGTTGCTTTGGGAAAGTGTAACCCAATCCAGTTGCTCAGACTTCTCTTTTACATCAGGGAAGTATGATTGGAAACCAGAAATCACATTAACTAAGTCTCCATTCAGAAATGTTTTTAATGTGGTTCTCTCCATATTTTCACTTACAACGAAGCTATGAAACTAAGGAAAACAACTAAAATCGCCCTCTGCACACTGTGTCTTCCACGGCTCCACTTTCTGAAGAAAACCATCAACTCTGTCATAAAGTTTTAAACTCGTAGTGTCCCTGCCTTGCAGACTGAGATTCAACTCGTTCAGTTTAATAAAATGATCTGCCAGATATGCTAGTTTAGCAATCATTATTGTCCTTAAAGAAAGTAGCAAGAGGGGACGCATTGTCTGACAAAAAGCAATACACCTCGTTTCGCAGCTCGATCAGCCTATTCAGTATTTTGGCTCTCGAAAGCCAGCGGACTTTCGTGTGTAAAAGAAGTTCGTGTGTTCAGATCCCATGTCATCACATAATCTCCGAAACAGACGTGCATTCAGTGGTCGCGACTTTATGAAGTTTATTGCCCTAACAGCTTCATTCAACACGGAATTAAGTTCCGGGCTCATCTTCTTTGATGCCAGAAACTCTCGGTGTATAACACAGTGTGTCCACAGGATGTCAGGATTCTTCTGCCTTATGTGCGCAATCAGGCCTTTGATACGACCTGTCATTGCCACTGCTGCGTCAGTACACATACTGGTACAGGATTTCCAACTGATTTCATGTTCTGAGAAAATCGAATCAACAATGTTGAAAATATCCTGTCCAGTTGTTCTCAACTCTTGTTTTGCAAAAAAGTATGTGTTCGCGAATGTTTCTGATATCCACGTATCTCGCAAAAGCAACCAATTGTGCCACTATCCACTGACATCAACCGATTCATCCAATTGAATTGAAAATGATTCACCAGTCCTGAGTTTATCCACCAATTGCTCAACAATATAAGTCCCCATCTTGTCAATTCTATGTGAAATGGTGTCATTTGACAGCGGTACAGCTTTTATCTTGTCTGCTGCTGTTTTATTCAGCATGGTCTCAGCGAGCACAGCTGCCGCAGGAATAATTAATTCCTCAGCCAGGGTGAATGGCTTTTTAGCTTTCGCCAAAAGTAAAGACACATCATACGATGCTTCGAGTGCTTTTGCTGATGCACTTGTAGTATTTTTCATCTTCTCTTGGCATGATGTAAATTCATGAAATTTTCTTTTAAAGGCGCTCTAAGCGAATAATGTGCGACGTCACTTCCTGTTGATGTTTGAACTGTTTTCAAACAGACAGAGCGTAGCTAACTCCTCCCCCTCCCCCTCCCTTCCGTGCTTTCATGAACGCGCCCAACCCCCACCCCCAAATCCTTCTTGCCGTTTATTGGCTGGAATACTTTGTTTTGTTTTGTGCTGGCTAGGTTTGGCCATTTGTTGATATTGCCGTTTGTGAAGCCTGGGCTGTCTACAGAGATCGCGTTTTTTTACAGTTTGATCAGCGGACAGGCAGCAAGCAGATAGTGAGGAGATGTTTCCGGTATGTAACAAAAAATGTTTTATGGTCTAAAACGCTTCAATTCGCTTAGAGCACCTTTAAAAAAACTCCAGTGAGTTCCCGACCTGACCTGGGTGTTTAGTCCAGAGATGCCGTTGAAGATGAGCTGGCTTTATTGCGCTGTCCGACACCGCTCATGATTCTGGATCTGTGTTTCAATAAATAACTAATAAATTGTAATATGTTTTAAAGTTGTTAATTTATTTTTAACCCATCTTTTTGTAGTCCTGATTTCATATAAAAATAATATTATCATGATTTAATGATTTCCATGATTTATTACTTAGGTTTCCACTTTCTCTCACGTACCCTAGGGGTACGCGTACCCCCATTTGAGAACCACAGCTCTATACTGTTATCATGGCTCACGGAAATAACAGCGCTATATGGATATTATGGATTATACTCCCGCCTACTTTTACAAACAAAGTTTTAACACGTCTTTATCTGAACCTAAAGTATAATCTCATATACAACGACATAAATAGTCCTCAGATTGTAGGCGATATTATATTCTTTTACAAGACATTAATGTGAAATCTGATGTAAACAACAGACTATATATCTATATTTCACAGATTACACGCATTTGTGGACAAATATGGTCATTGGATGTATTTTATTGGACTTTCGTGGATTATTCACACATTTGAAACAGACTGGATTTGATTTGAGTTCATTATATCAACACAAAAGGTAAGAAGTCACGTTTATATTTTGCATGTTGTCATCTGGACTTCTGTCACAAAATACTACATTTATGATTCTAGAGCATCTCTATCTCAAAACAGAGACCACACTGATGCTAAACCCATTAGTTATACCTTTAAAAATGATGCATAGTAATGTTAATATATTATTAATGTTTGTAGACAGTAGGCTATGTAGATATTGTTAGCAGCGTAAACTGACATCATCCCGCCCACGAATTGGTGCACGTAGAGTGGGTGAACCTGTGTTTGTGTTTTAGCAGTCATTTGCCATTGAGAACGACGAGGTGGCTAACCACTATGCTAGTTAGTTTGCAGTGTGGTTTCTCCTGCAAAGCCAGTGACCAGCTATCGTAGTTTTCTAAAGTTAAAATAAATATTTAACTGCTTTATTTTACAATTCTACATGAACTTACTAAGTAATAGTGTTTTGCCAAACTAACCAGGACCGGACCTTATCGACCCGGCTTTTCCGATGAGCCTAACGTACCCCCAAGTATCACTTTCCAAGATATGGCAGACCTCCCGCTAGCTTCTAGCAATTAGCATGCTGTCCACAAGCAGTATACATCCCCCGCCGGGTCTTAATTTCTGTAATTTGCGAAAATAATGCTTTTGAAAATGTTTTATAACAGAAATATGTTAGCATTGTCCAGGGAAAACGAGTGTATTGTTGAGACTGCTACATCACAATTTACTCTGGAAACATTATGTGTCATGAGTTTCTTCTCCTGGAATGTACTTATCAGTGATACTTTTGTCTGTTGGCAATACATAACTTGTTAATAATTATATATAAAAATAATAATACAGTCTGTACTGCTTGCGATACCATTGAGCATGCGGACATGACGTTAATAGTGGGGCATGGCCAAAAGAGCAGCAGCTCATAAATATGTAATGACCACCTCAAAATGGCACAATTTGAGATGCACTGAAACAGGGCTAGAGATGGGAAACAATCTTTTCCTACAAGCTATATACCTATTTAACTTGTGGAAAAGCAGTCAAAGGATGGGCACTTTAAACTCTGCAGTACCCCACTCTAGTAAAAACGAATCAGCATAAACTGATATATTATCTGCATAGCTAATGGCTAATGTTAGTGCTCTGATCTAGTCTGCCTGCTCTGCTGCACACTGTCGTTGGTATATTTAAAGTACATTTAATCACAGTGAATTAAAACTTTGAAAACAAAACCTTGCTCATAGCAAATATCCCTTTTAATAGACTGATATACGATTCGTTTTTAAAGAGAAGTCAGAAGCTAGAAGGTAAAAAAAGTATATAAATTATGTTTTCCCATATGCATTACACTGAAATTCACAAAAATTTCACATCAGCAACGCATTTATAGACAGTTATAAAATGTGAATCCCTAATTTCTTACAATACAATATGCACATGTGTGATAAATAAGTGCAAAGAGGAAGGGTGGAGAGAGCGAGAGAGAGCGAGAGAGAGAGAGAAAGAGAAAGAGGAAGAAGCAAGTGAGAAATTGTACTGCTAGTAAAGTCAAAATTGTTATTCTTTCTTTTGTAATTTCATAGTAAGATTACAGCAAAAATATTTAGCCTATTTTTGGATAAGAGAAGTTGAAGTTTCATTGTCAAAAATTGTTAGGTTACAATTTCTAAATGATAATACAGAGAACACTTTGATTAAAACATATTTTATAAAGCTGCCATAAATGAGTTTCCATGCCTTGGAACCCCTAAATTTGAGCTAAGCCCCCAATGTCTACAATGTCTGGATCCGGCCATGGTAATGACTGCCTTTTCCACCAGCAACCACTAATTGTGGCATGGTGGCCAAAGACTTTTGCACAGTACTGTACATCTAATCCATTTAATATTTTGGCTTTCTTCCTCATTTTAATATTACCTACTTCAGAAAAAATAATCTGGGCCAGGAAAATTTCTCAAATTTGGTTAATATGACACAGAATGACCGAGTACTATACTGTTTATATAGAGGTGGCTATTGTTAGTAGATCTGTCTATGGTAGCTTTTCACATATCCATCCATCCCCCATCTAAGCATCCTTCTATTGTAGATGTTTAATCATTCCACAGCAGGAACTGAAAAAGAATTGACTATGCCCTGGAACAATGCCATGAGTGGGATTTTAACCATTGTCCCTGGGACACTAGTCTCAGCTGTCACGTCCATGTACTGTTGGCTGAAATGTTTCTGGAAACACTTCAGCAGCTTTGATAGTCATCTTCTGATTGGTTGAATAACCTGTATACAGAATTTCAGAGAGTTATGTGTATCAAATTATTTCTTTATAAATCTGTCATAAACATGACATAGCAGATTATATTATGAAATGTAAGAACTGACCTTGCTTTATGGGTTAATATTACATTAAACTTTCATGTGGTTGGTTTTGACATTGGCCATTATAATTGTCATGAATATTTTTCTGGCCACTTTTTACCAGTGATATAAATTCAGTTTGTCATTAAAATGTCATTAAGTGTTAAAACTCAATTGTTTACTTGTTTCAAAGCAGCTTTACATTCATAAAAACAAGCTAAGATTAAACCAGAGTATTATCTTAGCTTGCTTTTGTGAATGTAAAGCTGGAGAGGTGGATGGGGCAGTCTCGTCCAGGAAAACTCGCTGGCGAAGAGAGCGGCGTTGATTGCGTAGCAGTCTCCGGGCTTCGATCCTAAGGGCCAGGTCAATAATGGCATCGAGGGAGTGAGGGAGATCGTGGACAGCGATTTCATCTTGGAGACCATCAGATAGTCCATCTACAAACTGAGCCCGGAGAGCAGCTTCATTCCACTGACAGGCAGCCGCTAAGGTTTTAAATTCAATGGCGTATTCAGTAACAGAGAGCCTTCCTTGGACCAGACGAGCCAGCCGAGCCGCAGCAGCATCTTCGCGCACTGAACGGTCAAAAAGCTTCTCCATTTCCTCACGAAACTCGTCAAAGGAATGACAGCAAGGATCGCGGGCATCCCACACAGCCGTAGCCCACTCACGCATATGCAACCCGGGTGCGCTCTGAGGAATAGCGACGGGGCTGGAGGGCGAAAACCAAGGAGCATTGTGAGAGAAACGCCCGACAGGAGGTGGGATTGCCATCATACGGTGGTGGGGCTGTGGCATGGGGTTCCGTCTCGGACAACTGACCGGGTGGAGTGGCTTCTAGACGGACGTGGTCGACACGTGAGGAGAGGTCAGCCACACGGGAGGATAAATCCTCGACTTCCTGAGACGTGGAGGAGAGACGTGCAGAATGTTGGCCTAACCAAGACCCCTGCTGGGCGAGCGCAGATCGGAGTGCGCCAACCTCCGCGAGATCCATGTTATGGCAAGTTCGTCCTGTTAAGCAAGACAGAACACTGAAATCCCAGCGCAGAGGCTTTATTCACAGGATATGAATAAGAGACAAACACTCGATGACTTCAGGAAAATTGAGAAAACACTAATGACAGTCAGTATGTAAATAGATAACACTCTGTGTCCTTTTGTGAATGGTGCGAAGAGGAGAAAACACTAAATCCAATATCTATGAGAAAACACTAGAGCGGCAGTCCGCAGCCGAAATCCTTTCGGGAAGGTAGAAGTGGGAAACACAGCACAAGCCGTAGGACATCCATCAAATCATCCGAAAGCCTCTTGACTTGAAATCCTGGCAAATACACAGAGAGAGAGAGGTGAGAGTGGATGGTGCTTCAGCAGGTGGAGAAGCTGGACATCGCTCTGATGTGGATAGCCCTTTAACTGGAGACTCGCCCTCTAGACTGTTGCCACTCCAGCCGTGAGAGAGCGAGAGAAGAGAAACCTGAGAATTAGGGCTGCACGATTCAAGCTAAAATGTGAATCCCGATTTTTTCCATGGGAATTGAGATCCCGATTCTCTTACCCGATTCTCTTTATTTTAACAAAAACATTTATTATGCACTTAACTAAAAAATGTGCTACTGGACTTTCAGTTATAATAACGTTTCTTAAATGTCTCTTTTTCTTATTTTAGACCCCTTAAAATTTAGAATAATTTAAAATTTGTTAGCTGTTAAATTGCACCTGTGCTTTTTGTACTATCAAACTGGCCAAACTTAAAACTTTAAAAACACTAACGTTAAACCTTTAAAAGACTAAAAGATCAACATTTTGAGGCATCAGAGAGAAACGCAGACATGTAACAATGTTCCCTTTGTGCGAAAAACCCTTTCTAATGGGGAACGCAAAGAGGCCGTTTCTCAATGTGAAGGCTGCAGCCTCTCTGGAGGTCGCATTTCTAAACTGCGCATCATAAAGACTGTCTAATTTCAGAATATTAACAATTAACGTTATAAAGATGACTAATATTTTTAGTTAATAATAAATTGTTGAAGTATGTTAATGACTTGCGAATGTAATGCTCCGTTAACTCAAATGAACCAGGCTTGATGACGTATACAGCCTGCATGCGACCTCCTGAGGTTGCAGCCTTCCGATTTAGAAACGTCCGGAGCCTGAGGTAAATAATTTCCTTGCCTTTTTTCGAAACCAATGTTGTTGCATCTTCACTTTCTCCGTCGCCACCAGGATTTTCCACAGTGACACTCGTTTATCCTCTCTTTTTTGTGAAAATTGCCGCTCCAGATCCACCAAGTGAACGACTGTGTTTAGGTCTGCCGCCTTGTTATACGTCACGCGAGTGACAGCGGAACGCCGCAAATGAGATGAGAGAGAGGAGAGAAACGATCGGGTCTGATTGGTGAATGAATAGGGTTTGGTTTTACCCTGTATGAGTGTGTGTAAGCAAGTTTGACTGATATTCTTGGGTTGTTGTAATGTAAATACGTGAACACTTGAACGCAGAAACTGAATACAGGGAAATACTGTAAATGCAAGTGAATCGCCGTCATTTAAAATGAAGATCGCCTATATGTATGAATCGAGATCGTGATTCTTTTTCGATTAATCGTGCAGCCCTACTGAGAATCCGTCAGACTGTGGGCGATGACTGGAAATAACTCCTCGGGAAGTAACACAGTGAACAGGGGATCTGGATACAAAGGCAGCAGAGAGCACAGACTATGATTAGCAAATAATTAGACACAACAAGACTTGAACTAGACAACGTTAGTGCGGCATGAACATTCAAAGACAAACTTGCCAAGAACAGAGGAAATGAGGGGAATTTAAATCAAACCGGATCGGGCAAATAGTTGAATACAGGTGTGTGACGCCGGTGAGAAGAGTCGGAGATAATGAGATCACCAGGTGGGAGGCGCGCACGTGTGGAGCTGTCAACACAAAACAACACATAGTGAAACAAAGACAAAGCGGCCGATAAGATTGAATTCATGACACGGGATCGAGGATGAGATAGGAAATACTCTGTCAAATAGTTTCATGAATATTTTGTCTTATGAACACCCCTTTAAATAAATTGTTACCGAATGATTTACTGGTTGCACACCAGTCTGTTATTGTTGAGACATTTCCTTACCCCTAAATATGACATGACACAAAGCAAAACGTGATTTTTTGCTTTACGTGTCAGTCATATAACCTCTTGGCCGGTCCATTGCTAATACGGCCATTGTTCCCAGACATTCAGTATGAATTTTGGATATGGAGGGCTTCTGGGAAAATGCTGGTGTTTTCTGAGTAACCTAACTCAGAGCTGTAGATGTTGAGACCCAGGTGGGATGTAGAGAGACCAGTGGTGGATTGAGGTAAGGAATTTTGGGCATATTTGGCTCAGGGGAAATAGCGGCACCAGCTGTCCTGCTACTGATGGCAGAAGGTACGGAGGTGACGACTGATCTCCTGAATTTTACGCTTAGTCTGACCGTTGGTTTGGGGATGATATCTGGAAGACAAACTGACTCCTAAGAGTTTAAAAAAGGCTTTCCATACATTTGAGATGAATTGTTGCCCTCGGTCTGAGACAATATCTTTGGGGATGCCAAAGTTACGGAAGACATGATGCAATAGGGCCTCAGCAGTCTCTAAGGCAGGAGGAAGTTTGCGTAGAGGTATCAGCTTGCAACCCTTGGAGAACCTGTATACAACTACTAGGAAACAGGTGTAGTTCTGGGATCTGGGTAAGTCCATCATAAAATTGTGGAATAGGCAATTTTACCTTCGGGACATTTTCTGGGAGTGTTGGTGATGGCAGAGACTGAGCAACCTCTCACATACCTAGATATCTTCTGGGAGATGTTAGGCCACCAGTACCATTGACTGAGGAGCGAAAGGGTCTGCCTGCTACCTTGATGTCCAGAGCCCGTAGTGGAGTGAGTGGCATCCAAAAGCTCCTTATGCAGATGGACAGGCACATAGGTGAAGTTAGCTGGTGTTTCCGGAGGAGCGGGGTTGTTGAGGTTCTCCTGGTCGAGGAGCTCATCGATATCCCAGATGATTGGACTGACGAACATGGCTGGAGGGAGAATAGGTTCTTTAGGAAGATCTTCAGAGGTTATGCCATGAAGTCGAGATAGGATGTCTGCTTTGAGGTTCTTGTAGGTTACAGGGAAATTGAATGGAGTGAAGAACAGTGACCAACGAGCTTGGCGAGGATTTAACCTTTTGGCTTCACGATGATATTCCAGGTTACGGTGATTGTTGATCACATCAAAGGGGTGGTAAGCCCCCTCCAGCCAATGTCTTCATTCTTAAAGGGCTAATTTGATGGCGAGCAACTCACGATTACCTATATAGTAGTTTCGCTCCGCAGGAGAGTTTTTTTTTGATAAGAAGGCACATGGAAGGAGTCTGGGAGGATTACCCTGCTGCTGTGAGAGGATGGCTCCCACTCTGGAGGATGAGGCATCTACCTTGATGAGAAAAGGGAGATCTGGATGAATGAGGATGGAGGCAAACAAAAAAGCCTTCTTTGAGGAGGTGGAAGTAGTCCTTGGCTTTGGGAGACAGAATGAGAGCACCTTTTAAGGATGAGGTAAGTTGACCACTTGAAAGCTGTGATGAGGGCAGTTTCATTCCAACCCCTGGCGGCCACTAGAGTACAAAGTTTCAGTGCATATGTACCCACAGATAGTTTTCCTTGGCGTAGATTGAAGAGAGAATCATGCACGGAGAGATTGGACATCGTCTGACCCCGCTGCAATCCTCCGCCTCGCCGGAGAATGTCGCTGGTCGGGCCACGAGATAACCATAGGCATCTGAAGAGGCAGCAGGGTTTGGAGGAAGTAAATGTAGCCGGGCTGAGTTAAGGATATCTTCGGGTATTGTAGGAGGATGACTGGGTGGAGAAGGAAGTAATGATAAATGGACTGCTTGAACCAATTCCGCGAAGGGATCGCGAACCGAGATCACGAACCGGGTTTCCGTGGTGCTTTGTATCTTGGGCCTGGTCTTCTGTCACGTTGGGAACCAGGAAGAAGACTGAAGGTAAGTAGAAATTGTCTTTATTTGAAACAAACACGGGTATAAAGGGTAACAGGTGAGTAAAGGTAGTTCGTATGAGCAATTAGCAGAGTTGTAACAATGTCTCTATTGCAGGAGAGGATGACGATCTGAACAGACGGAGCTTGGATGAAGAGTACAGGAATTCCAGGTAAGGGAAGCGGGTGAGTCTAGTGTTCTTGTGATGAGACCAGATGGGGACTGAGAGTGAGGGTAGAGCCCGAAGCCATTTGTTTTGAGAATAATGGCTGGTTGATGAAGTTATTGGCTGGCTAGCCGGCTTAGCCAAAACCTAAATGGCTGCTGCAGCCGCCAAACTTTTCATAGCTGCAAATGGCTGCCAAATGTCTGCCACTTCATGTCTACAGATTCAAAATTACCTTGCTTGCTTCTTTCCACCATTGCATCGCTTCTTCTGTACGGAAAACAAGCTATTTGAATTTGGTCGTCAATTCACTGTGAGTCTCTGGCCGTTTCCCAATCTGAAGACTGCAGCCTCCGGAGGTCACATTTTTACACTGCATACGTCATCAAGACTGTCTTATTTCAAACTATTAACGATTATAAAGTTTGTTCTTATTCTTAGTTAATCGTAAATTGTTGTAATATGCGTATTGCTTGCGAATGTAATGCTCAGTTAACTTAAATAAACCAGGCTTGATGACGTATGCAGCCTGTATATGCGACCTCCGCAGGCTGCAACCTTTGGATTGAGAAACGGCCTCTGTGTATCGTAGCAACGAGCACAAGTCTGTGCTGTTATAAAACCAGTGGGAAAATAGATCTTGTGTATTTTTTATATATTTTGTGTATGTATGTCTCTATGTGATAGAATTATTATTTGATGCAAATAATTCTAGCTGGCTCAGACAAACTTGATCAGATTTGGCTTAGAAAATTATTGGCTGGCGGCAGCTGAAATTCTAAATGGTGCAAATGGCGGCGCCTGGTGGCGGCTTCAGGGTCTAAGTGAGGGTGAGTGTTTTAAAGGGATATTCTGATGGAACACAGGTGGTGGTGATTAGTATTCAGGGGAATATGAACGAGTAAGAGGAGTGAATGTTGATGTGGATGGTTCCGGTCAGTGTTGTAATGTAACGAAGTAAAAATACTTCGTTACTGTACTTAAGTAGAAATTTCACGTATCTGTACTTTACTTTGCTATTTGAATTTATGTCAACTTTCACTTTTACTCCACTACATTTTCTAGATAAAATGTATACTTTTACTCCGATATATTTCCACTAAGCATATTCGTTACTCGTTACTACAAAATAAAATCAGACGAAATGTGCGCGACCTCAATAAGGGAGGTTTTGGCGAATCAGTGCTTCTAGATTGCATAACGCACACTCCGCACACTCTAGCCGTTTCTCAAAACCAAGTACGCCGAACTCGGACTTGTGTCCTTCGTAGTTCGCACTTGCAAGTTCAGACTCGGAAGAATGAACTCCTGACGCGAAATGCATTCTGGGAAACTTCGCTGTCATAAGTCCACACAAGTCTCCTCTGATGCATCCTCGATAAAATGGGCGGATCAAGAACACATCCGGGGATTTTATGTGAACTTGGGCTTGATGCGAACTTTGAATTGGAACAGTACTTGGGCCGCGACTGATGACGTTTCACAAGTCCACAAGAACACAAGTACAGACAAGAACGCATATTGAGAAACGGCTTCTATTTCACACACACTCTATTTTAGCCTATGATTTTAGCGTAGTGTTGCCAAAGGATGAGGAAGCACAACTGTAACTGCAATGAAAGCACCTATCGGAGGACTATGAGGTGCCCCTAGGGACTTTTTTCAGAATTACCATGCATATACATGTACTTTTCCTCTCACATACACATATGAAACCAAATTCATTCACATACTATAATGAAATGCTCACACACATACAAGTGAAATGCTTTTACAAACACAACTGAAACGCTCTCACACATACAACTGAAAATATTACATTCAAAAACACAACTGAAATGCTCACACACACACAACTGAGATGCTCTCATACATACAATTGAAAATATAACGCTCACACACACACAACTGAAACGCTCTCACAAACACAACTGAAACGCTCTCACAAACACAACTGAAACGCTCTCACACACACAACTGAAACGCTCTCACAAACACAACTGAAACGCTCTCACACACACAACTGAAACGCTCTCACACACACACAACTGAAACGCTCTCTCACACACACAACTGAAACGCTCTCACACACACAACTGAAACACTCTCACACACACAACTGAAACGCTCTCACACATACAACTGAAACGCTCTCACACATACAACTGAAACACTCTCACACACACAACTGAAACGCTCTCACACACACAACTGAAACGCTCTCACACATACAACTGAAATGCTTTCACACACACAACTGAAACGCTCTCACACACAACTGAAAAGCATTTCAGTATGTTGTGTGAAAGCATTTCAGTATGTTGTGTAAAAGCATTTCAGTATGTTGTGTAAAAGCATTTCAGTATGTTGTGTAAAAGCATTTCAGTATGTTGTGTAAAAGCATTTCAGTATGTTCTGTAAAAGCATTTCAGTATGTTCTGTGAAAGCATTTCAGTATGTTGTGTGAAAGCATTTCAGTATGTTGTGTAAAAGCATTTCAGTATGTTGTGTAAAAGCATTTCAGTATGTTGTGTAAAAGCATTTCAGTATGTTGTGTAAAAGCATTTCAGTTGAAACGGAAGCTGGTTGAAATCTCCAGTCCAGTTGGTGGCAGTAGTGCACCTCAAGAGACCGAGTGTGGGCGAGAGAGAACGAGTGTGCGGGTAAAGGATCAAATAAACATACTGAACCATTTTAACTTGTACGGTAGCATTAAGTTGAGGTATCCTGCAGTTTTTAAATATGCCTAAAAACTTTTATTATCAATTATAAACTATTGTATGGAGTCAAGGGATTGGGGGCGTATACAACTCGCCTGCGTGTGTTGCGTCATCAGCTTGAATTGCAGACGCAGACTGAGGTGGAGCTGAATCAGACAAGAGACATGCGGCTGGATCAAAGTTACGGTATGTGTAAATTATTGTTTTCTTTTAATTCGCCAGTATTAAAATGGCGTTTAGTTAACTAAATGAACACGTTTACTTAAATTAAAGAATTTAGAGACTAATCAACGCGGTGATTTTATTAGCAGTACACTTGCCGCAGACAAGATAAGTAGAAATAATACTTCTGTACTTTTACTAGGATAAAGCCATGTTTTGATTAGCATTTGTATTCCAAAATCATGGTTAAACTGTAGGGCCATGGTAAATTCGTGGTTACTACGGTTTTTAAAATACCATAGTTAAACTGCTTTAGTGTTTTATGGGTCGTGGCACATCATTATGAGTCCTTTGTTATTGTCACATTAGTTTGTGTTTCTGAGTTTGTAACCGCATGGCATGTTTACTCTGTCTCTCACAGGCAGAGGACACACTTTGCATGGCTTGATGGTACGTGTCTTAGTACTGTAGGAAAGATTGCTTATGCTAACTTGTGTAACCTTTTCATGAACATATAAAATATCTAATAATTCTGTTGTTGTGTGTGTTCCAGGTGTTGTGAACTGGAAGAAATAAAACATTCAAGGCTCCTCTGACAACAATTATCCTCTTTGAAAGTTTATACTGAAGGACAATGTTCTTTAGTTTAAAACCTTTTGTTTTGTTATTGAGATGATCAAGAACTGTTCTTATGTTCTGTGATATGTTTGATCGAGAAAATTAGAAAGCGCCGATAAACTCTCCACTGATTTTCAGAAAAATCCTTCAGTTTCTGGATATTCTCTCCTTTTCCAGCATCTTATTAAGCTCCATATTAAAGGCGGAGTCCACGATGTTTGAAAAACGGTTTGGAAAAGGAGACGGGCCGACTACCAAAACACACTTATAGCCAATCAAATCAAATCAAATGCCGGGTTGCGTATGTGTGGGGCGGGTCTATCAACAGAAGGTCCAGATTCTATTGGGGTAGGGGCGTGTTTGTTTAGGTGATTTCAAATATCAACATTGGCTTTCAAACATCATGGACTCCGCCTTTAAAGCTTACCTGGGGAAGAGTCTGTACCTTATCTGGTTGTTAAGTCATGACGTAAGGAATTTTGTTTCCGGGTTCAAGCCTCCACTCATTCAATAGAGGATATTATTTAAACAGCCCTTTATGAGCACTATTTATTCATATCACACATTTAAGATATATTTTATAAACTTGCAGACACATTCTCTAAGCTCACAACGTCACAGACAACAATACTTTAACAATTCATAGACTATTAATTATTTCCGGTCATCAGGGATTTCTATATGGAGATAAAGGTTAGGATTGCGATTTTTTTGGTAGTTTTACACTGCACTGTAAGTGTAAATTATTATTGTATGTTGTTTATTTAAGGTGTCGAGATGGGAGCATTTGGACCCAGAAGTTGTGCTGTCAGACTTAACAACCGGATACATACTAGGGACAAACTCTCCTGGAAAAGCACTTCTGATATTACTAATACAACTTTTGTTTCTCAACAAATAATTTTATCATGTTTGGTATTATTTTCAATTTAAAGGTACTTTATTGGCATGATTGTTTGTAGTCACAATATTGCCAAGCATTTACATTAAACGCAATAGTAACAAACACAAATGTGGAATTTCAATAAGGTGAAGAAGTACTAAATACATCTGAATCAGAGAATATTTATTATAGAAAACAGAATTTAAGATATAAACATTCGAAGTAAATAAATGTACATTTTAAACAGAGACATGTGAAAGGTAAAACAAAAGTGCTGTACAGATCAGGGCTGTAGTTTATTATTGAAACTGTTTAAATAAATTTAGCAGCAGCTAATGGATGTCTATGTTCCCCCAGGAACATCTTTATTTGGTCTGATTCTGAAAAGCTGTGAAACTCCACTTTGAGCGTTTTTTGTAAAGTGTTTCACTATAGGATCTTTACATTTACCACAATAAAGGAGAAATTGTGTGACTCTTGACCTCACCACTGTCACAATGAAGGTTCTTATTTTGGCTATGTTTGTCTGTGTCTGCCTTTATTGCCAGATTATTTTCTCTGAGTTTGTATTTGGTAAAGATTAATCTCTAATGCTGTAAAGACATTCTGCCAGATTGTATTTTCTGTAATTTTGTATTATTTGGCACCCTATGAATGAAGCAGAAATGTTAAAGTGGTTATTCCCCATCCGGACACTGTCCCACCACTGGATACAGGCAATTTGCAGTGACCCGCCACCCTACCTCACTGGCACACTGCACTGTAAGGTCGTTTCACTAGTTATGTCTTCTGTTTTATTCTTGATGTATGATTAACGATATCAAATCTTTCCTTTTAAACTGATATTAGTGGAAGGCTAAAGTGATCGTTACCTTGATGTCAAACATTAATCATTATTAGAACATAACTTTACATGTTTGAAAATTTCAATTGCATTAGATTGGTATTTCTCTTTCTTGTAAACCAAGAAGGATTTTCATTATAAAGTTATCTGAAATTCTTAGTAAATCATATGCTTTCCTATCAGGTTGTAATAATTTGCTTTACAATTAAAAATAATATATGAAATAAAAACAATGAAAATGGAGTCAAATAAACTTTAATTCAACGAACGTAAAACTTTCAAAGAGGATAATTGTTGTTGGAGGAGCCTTGAATGTTTTATTTCTTCCAGTTCACAACACCTGGAACACACACAACAACAGAATTATTAGATATTTTATATGTTCATGAAAAGGTTACACAAGTTAGCATAAGCAATCTTTCCTACAGTACTAAGACACGTACCATCAAGCCATGCAAAGTGTGTCCTCTGCCTGTGAGAGACAGAGTAAACATGCCATGCGGTTACAAACTCAGAAACACAAACTAATGTGACAATAACAAAGGACTCATAATGATGTGCCACGACCCATAAAACACTAAAGCAGTTTAACTATGGTATTTTAAAAACCGTAGTAACCACGAATTTACCATGGCCCTACAGTTTAACCATGATTTTGGAATACAAATGCTAATCAAAACATGGCTTTATCCTAGTAAAAGTACAGAAGTATTATTTCTACTTATCTTGTCTGCGGCAAGTGTACTGCTAATAAAATCACCGCGTTGATTAGTCTCTAAATTCTTTAATTTAAGTAAACGTGTTCATTTAGTTAACTAAACGCCATTTTAATACTGGCGAATTAAAAGAAAACAATAATTTACACATACCGTAACTTTGATCCAGTATGGAAGGCCAACAGGGCAAAAACATGTTGAAAATACGTGTTAACACGCACTACGTGTTAACGCGTAAATCACGTGTTAACACGCACTACGTGTTAACGCGTAAGTGCGTGTTAACACGTAAATCACGTGTTAACGCGTTAGAAATCATGGACATGGAGTTTTACCACCATCTAGTGGTGTGGCGAATCTGACCTAAATACACAGAACGGACAGATAGATAGGATTGTAAATTGAAGTATTTTATCCTAAATATATATTTTTAAAAGTAATTAACAGTTAATAATGATCATAAATAGGTTACAGATTGGACTATATATAATAATTATAGTATCATTTAATTTTGTTATAAATAATTTTGTTAGCTTTGTGAATTAGGCAATAGTCCCAATTTCTACTTACTTTGTGTCTAATGTCTTGTTCTTTTAGTACCTGCCTATGGAAAGAATTATATTCTTAAAAATAGAGGTGTTAAATGATGACACAGTAGTGTCATGCAATTCTTATAAACAGTAGAGGATGATTAATATTGCAAGAAAAAATTTATTTAAACACTACTTAACCACAGGTAATCTAATTAAGTTTATGTTAATAACAATTGGTTAATAGCAAGATTATGAACGTAAATGGAATGTATGCTCAAGCAGATGGTACATCTGCATCATTTGTGAACACACACACACATTATGATGTTCTACATATGAAGTCTTTGGACTACCTGCCATCATGATCTGATTGCATTTATAGCTAGTTCAGCTAGTTTATAAATGCCTTATAAAATTTGTTTTTCACTAGTGTCATACACATATCCTTAATAATACAGTATAGCAATACCACACTATATAATTACAACCAATTTAGCATATGAACAACAGATGGAACTCTATATGTATGGCCTAATGGGAGAACATCAATGTCATTGTATAGAGCAGTTAGGCTTTAAAACATGCTTTTTGAGTTTAAATAATAATCTTATTTTGTGTGAAGGAGGCTCTCAACTACAAACCTTTTAAGCTTTTTTTTTTACTTTTTGGCACGCGTTGCCTCAGACAAAGTTTCCATATCAGAAAGTATGTGTCATAGATCAATCTGAGGCTTCCAATGGATTAGTCACGCTCAGACCGTTTCTTTGTCATAGTAACTAGAACTACTCTGCAGCAGATACTAGAACAATTATGCAAATGTAATAAACTTTTGATGCTTTTTGTCTGTGTATTTTCTGATCTATAAGACACTTTGGATGAATGTATATGCTAAATGAATAAATGCATATGTGATGACTGGAAAAAAAGAAGAATGGCAATAAGACACATGTCTATAGCTTTGATTGGAATTAAAAAAAAAGTGCTTTCTTGTTTTCACCTTTAGTTTTTTTTCCATCTGATCCTTTTTAAGGAAAAGTAAAAGTGACATAATGACCAATGTATGGTAACCCATACTTGAAATGTGACGTCTGTATTTAACCTATCAAGTGAGTGGTGAACAAGCACTGCACGTCGTGAACATACACACCCAGAGCAGTACTGCAGTGCCCGGGAAACACTGGGATACAGGTGGCTGGCTCAAGGCACCTCAGTCGCAACCTGTCAGCCGTGAGACTCGAACCAGCAAAACTCTCAGGTTATAAAGCCGACTCTAACTATTAGACCATGACTGCCTATTATCTTATGATGTAAATATTATGTTATATTTAAGAAGTTAAGCTTTTTTTGTAACTGTTAACAGCCTTTTATCAACAATTCATTGTTTCACATATTGATACAAAAAAGCTTAAGTGCAAGTTGTTTTTAAATTAAGCGAGCTCAAATATATATTTTAGTCTAATAATTTTAGGATAAGCCCCTATGATAAGTTAAATAAAGAAATGAATATTTATGATAAACACTTGCTGTTAACAAAAAAAATAAAAACAAGAAGTCATCCTAACAGTGATTAGTTTTATCTTTACTTAGCTGAGCACTTGACCCCAAAAATTTTATTGTTTGTGTTGAAGCATTGTGATAGTTCGTAGGAAGAATACAAAAAATTCTGTGGTAATTTTTAACACCTTGGGTGTGGATCTAAGCAGTGTTGATTTAACTCTGGAGCTTTTGCTGAAATTAGAAATAGTTTCAACTAACCTAAAGGACTGAGTGGCAAGGTAAGGAAAATAACAGGACAAAGAGTACACTTCTATTAGTAATCATAATAACTTCTTACATTGAACTGATTATACTTTGATTTCTGTAATTTTGTTATTATTTGTGTGTAACAGGGTTGGGAGAACTACTTCAACATAATTTCCAATACAGTTACAAATAACCTTAAAGAGATGCAGTAACTAATTCAAGTATCACAAAATGAAAGTAATCAAGACTTACCTTTAGACTACTTCAATGTCAAATATGTAAATAAACTTAATAGAAAAGCATCAGAAGAGTCTTTCAAACTCCAAGCAGATATGAGACAGATAGGCTACTCACTACAGGGAAAACAAAAATATTTATTTTTGATTATGCCCTCGATAATCATGATAATTAATGTTGATTAATAAACTACATTAAAATGCTTAATTGCATTTTAATTCATTTTATAGGCTAAAACGTTTGAATGGTTTTTGCTTGCTTACTAATTCAAGACATCACACTGACTTTCTGAGTGACATGGAAACAAAAGGTTTTTCAAACTTGGACTAAATTGTATAGAAATTGGCTACACTGCACAATAAAACTCCCTTTATAATGGATGACGTGGGAATTACTTGGCCCGTCTGACTTTTGGATTATAATCAGTACAATCAATGTACAGTGGAGAACACAGCAAAATTGTATTGGGAGCAATTTAGGGGCGGTTTCCCGGACAGGGATTAGACTAGTCCTAGACTAAAATAAATGTAAGAGCTGTACAAACTGTTAGATCTGGACTCCACACCACAGACAAAATAAAAAAAGAACGATCCAGCCCCGGACACCAGATCACATCAGAAAATATAAGTTTACTTTGTTAAAGTATCCGTCAGATACAAGGCTGATCAATCGTTGCTGGAGAGCATAAACAGAGTCGTGAGACGGAGGTTTTAGATGATAAAAATAGAACAGAGTTTTATTGATGGACAGCAGTTTCAGTTGCATATGCCTCAATGTTCAAACCTCGTCCACCCCAGGAATACAGCATGCACGGTTATATCCAAAATTGCTCAGCTGCATCATCCCTTAGACCTTGGGCTTCCATAAACATTCTCTTTATCTATCTTGTTTACACACAGACAGAACAGCTCTATGAAACTTAACCACCAAGAGACATATAAAATATAGAAATACAATGAATTAATGAATAATATAATAAAATGTAGAAATATAATAATAAATGAATAATGAATAAAAACAATAATGAATAAATGAATTAATAAACAATAATGTAATAATAAAAATGATAATAATGAAATTGATAATGATAAAATGATATTAAATAATCAAATACAATAATTAAATGGATAAAAACTAATGATTATAAAATGATTATGATGATTATGTAAATAAATGATAAATGATAAAAAAACACAATAATAAAAACATTCTGCACGTGAGGATCTAAGGTAGGATCCTTCAAAACTAAAAAAATGCATTGACATATCTTAAAATACATCAGTGCTCTTTGTTTTGCCTTAAAATGCACACAGGTAATGTTTTTAGTAAGGTATGTTTGTTTATTTTTTCCTAATTAGGCTTAATCCTGGTTTAAGAAAACCCCTGTCCGGGAAAACACCACCTAATGTTTGTCATTTATTTTTTTGCGTTCATATTCTTAACTTTGGACATAGATTTATTAATATATCATTAAAATGATAAGATCATTAATGCATTGTCGGTAAACCATGCTTTCAATGAAACTGGCTTTAACAACAATAACTCGTTTTAGTCATTTGTGCATTGCATGTCGTTACCACTAATGAGCACAAGATGGCAGATTACTTCTTCGCCACTATCATTTTGAGTTGTATTTTAAAGGAAGATTTACAAGCAATAGCATGCAATGATTTTACTATAGCCAACTTATTAAATGAAGATCCAAAATCAGGAAGTCAAATGCAGTTTGAGATTTATTAAGAATAGTGTGTTATATAACAGGATATAGAAGAGGCAGATCATTATTTTCACACTCCACCACAGCAGGTGGCGGTATGCACCTTTAAAGTTGGTTCGTAACCCGCCATTAAACCAAAAGAAGAAGATGAAGATCGTAACGTCAGCTCATCGTAAGCAATAGGTAATTACTCGCTCACAAGCTTATGAATAATTATATTGCAGCGAATGCGTTACGACAGGCACTGTCATTGTGTGAATAATTAATGATATAGTGATCCAAGCATTACGTCGAGTTTGCCGTAAGCTTACCTCATAGCCATCATAAGCCAGGTACGCTGACGGAAGGGTAACGTAACCACACGGAAGAGCCAAAAAGTACTATGGAGGAATACAAACGCAAAAGCAGCAGCAGTAACAACAACAGAAAACAGTTTTGTTAGATAAATGGCCTTGGGCAAAAGTCTTTATAACTGCAATAACATAAGTTAGTGGAAACAGTGTCAGGCTTTCCCAGATGGAGACAATATAGTGAGGTAAAATGTTAGTGCTGTTTAAATGAATGCGTTGTGTTTGTTATTCATTTAAAAATATGAACATAAAGTTATGACTCATGACAAACTGGCAAGAGAGTAAATAACACAGATCTGTCCAAATATGAGGGAAACTATATTCCTTTGTAGGCCTACTGTGTAGCATTATTAGAGTAAGTTGGTCTATATAATTTCCTTGTTGATTTTACATTAATACTATGATTTTACATTTGAATAACCATTGTTTCAAAAATCATAAAAACAAATCTGATTCTAGTTATTACTAATACAAGCAACTTTTTATGGTTTTCTATATGCTTGTCTTTCACAGATTATTCACCCAGTGTTTATTCACAAGATTGACCGAAGCTTATTTAGATGACCAAATTATGAACAATGACCCACCCTGAGGCTGTAAGAGTGGGCCTGATGAGAGAATGCGTACTTGAAGCAGTTATAGGACTTAATATATTCAAGAAGACCAAGCGATCCTTATAGGACTACATGCAAAGCAATGTATTCCAGACCGCACAACTGGACATATAGGTACTTTTTAAAAAGCTCATTATTCTTCTTAACTTAAACATGCATGCTTATTCTTTCTGCTATTGTCTGTTTTATTATTAGTAAACAGTTTTGTTTTAAATTGTTAAAACATCTTTATCCTTTTTCAGATGATATTTTTGTTAAAGATTTTTATTATCTACATGTCATGTCTGTGTTTATTTCAAGTGCAAGCAGTAGAACTGTCACAAATTAATATATTTATGACTTTGCACCTGCACTTAATTTAGACATTTTTAAGCATTTAAGGTCAAAATCAGAGTGTAACTTTTACTTTTCATACTAAATGAAATATTCAGTTTTCACTTGTTAACCTGACCGATACAGCAACCATCACACCAAACATTCCAAAACCTGTTTCTGTCTAATGAAACAATCAATGAATTTGGGCAACCAGTATCTGATTGAATACTATAGCTACAAGTGTGTCACAGCTTTGTTCTGATTGGTTGTTTCTGTTTATGTGTTTTGTACGCTGTGTGTTTTGTCATTGGTTTGTTTTGACAGGTGGCCATGCACGTACCAGTCATTGTCTTAAGCCCAGGATACACTGCAAGATTTTTGCTCTCCTATAATATCATTACCTTATCACACTGTGCGACATGGATCATTTAAACTTGGGTACGACAAGCATGTAGACTGTATAATGATGACACCTATTGACTCATAGGTTGTGATGACTGTGACTCCAGTTAAGTGCAATGTCACCAGCATGTGCTAGTGTTAAACAAATACTGGTAAGCTGGTCGACATAGGACCACCGAAGAGCCACGATCACAGAAATTGCCACAAATGTTTCACGATGGTAATCTTTCGTTTGGGACCGCCAAAAATCATGCAGTGTATCCCAGGCTATATCCTCCCCTCCGTCTAGTCATCATCTCATTAATTATGAGATGCGCTGTCAGTGCCTTTTCTTTCTGACTCTTCTCTGTTCTCTCCAGATTGTGCCCTGATGCCATCTGCCCCGTTCTCCCAGCCTCATCTTCCCTCTCTATGCCTAGCTTCACATCGGTTGGCTCTTCTTTGGCTCTCTTCATCCCGTCTGCCTGCCTCGTTGCTCTCCCTGATAACATTTCCTGACTGATGCCTTGCACTCTGACTCTTTCTGCAAGGTGCCATTCTCAGCAGTGACTCAATTTAGTGCCACCCTGCTGCTTGGTGAGTCTCTGCATTCTGGAATTGAGATTTTCATTGTGCATTCAATAAACTGTTTTGTGCCTACAGTTGAGTCTGTGACTTTTTTTGACCAAGTGATGTAAGTAAGGTCTCAACTTTATACCTTTTAATATTGATTTCTAGTTACACAGTTGTCTTTATGATGGGCCTAGCATTTTTTTAGAGAGTCTGTATTTCTGTTTCCTATGTCAATACTACCTATTACAATGTTTTTGGTTGAAAACAATTATATCCCTTTGTTGCCAATGTTTGTGGTTTATGGGTTTTATTAATAATCAAATATTAAATAAGATTCATTTACAACTGAGCAAAAAAAAAAATCCTTTTGGAGTTTATATTCCATATAATTTGCCTAATTCTTACTAGAGTACATGTAATAAAGTTCTGTTTTCTTTTTCATTTATGTTTTTACTACAGTACATTCTGATTGTATGAAGTTATAAGACTTAACAGTTTACAGGCTGTGATGTGCATTAGGCCTACATATACTAACATTCCTAGGTCACCCAGGGCAGCACAATAAACTTTACCATTTATGTGTTGCAGGCATTGCACTTCTGAGGTCATCACCATCTTTCTTCAGCCAACCAAAATGATTCTCACCAACCACCCCAGCTCTGCTAAGCTTGATGTTGGAGGTCTGCTGTTTTTGAAGCAGGGGACCACTGTCCATTAAAGGCTTCATAAACCATTTAACAAAATCACATAAGATAGGGTAGTTCATACTCCATGCGATGTGCCATACAATGGAAGGGCCATGTTCCTTATCACATCTGGATACTGCAAAGCTCCTGTCTCCTCAACAATTTACGAACTAATCAATTATTAAATGAAGAAATGCTATGGAAAAGCAAAGATATTTCTTCCTGTGGAGTTTGAGTCTTAAATTTAGTAATTACTGTTTAATGGCATAAATAAAAGTTAAATATTATGTTATTTTAAAAGCATCATGTATCTTTCTTCATTCCTAATGTATTCTACTAGTAGTGTGTCAGGCACTTTAACCCTTATGAAAAAAGCCAAGGAAAATAGAGAGCATCATATCAAAACAACTGTTTATTTGCACATGCAACATTAAACTATGGTATACATCTCTGTTTTCATTACAATATTGAAAAGGATGAGTATTTGGAGTCTACAGTACTGCTTGCTCCATCTCCAGCAAAGATAAAAACATCCCAAGAAAAAGGAGTCATTCACATAGTATTCCTCTTTTTACAACCGCAACACATTTTACACAGACAACACAGCATCTGGAGGACGTATGATCCTCACCAGTGTAATTTATAGTTTTTTTCCTGTGTGTGTCTAATGATAATAAAAAAATTATAATTGATCAATTATACTTTGAAGGATAAAGCAAAACTACTATATTTACTATAAAGCTATCTAAACCAATAGCAGCTTCATAAGACTTACGGTGGGTATCAAAGGGACTAACAAACAAATATAATGCATATGGGTTGACCTATGAAAACATAATGTCCTGTTTTCATTTGTCAGTTACCAGTTAGGCTTTAGAAGCATGATAAAGTTAAAGTGTATTTAAAAATATAGTTTGGAAAAATGTGTGAAAGTGGTCATGAATTTCAAGGGTTGAACGATTATAGTTAACTGTTTAAAAATATGTAGTTGTAGCCTACTAATGCTTTTATAAAATGCTCAAAATATATTTTAGATAACATCCTGTGATATCCAAGCCTTGTTTGTTTCTGTGTTTTCAAAGCTCCACACCAGTAGGTGGTGGTAAAGAAAACAGTGTAGGTACGTGTTAACGCGTAAATCACGTGTTAACACGCATTTACGCGTTAACACGTAGTGCGTGTTAACACGTGATTTACGCGTTAACACGTAGTGCGTGTTAACACGTATTTTCAACATGTTTTTGCCCTGTTGGCCTTCCATAATCCAGCCGCATGTCTCTTGTCTGATTCAGCTCCACCTCAGTCTGCGTCTGCAATTCAAGCTGATGACGCAACACACGCAGGCGAGTTGTATACGCCCCCAATCCCTTGACTCCATACAATAGTTTATAATTGATAATAAAAGTTTTTAGGCATATTTAAAAACTGCAGGATACCTCAACTTAATGCTACCGTACAAGTTAAAATGGTTCAGTATGTTTATTTGATCCTTTACCCGCACACTCGTTCTCTCTCGCCCACACTCGGTCTCTTGAGGTGCACTACTGCCACCAACTGGACTGGAGATTTCAACCAGCTTCCGTTTCAACTGAAATGCTTTCACAGAACATACTGAAATGCTTTTACACAACATACTGAAATGCTTTTACACAACATACTGAAATGCTTTTACACAACATACTGAAATGCTTTTACACAACATACTGAAATGCTTTTACACAACATACTGAAATGCTTTTACACAACATACTGAAATGCTTTCACACAACATACTGAAATGCTTTTCAGTTGTGTGTGTGAGAGCGTTTCAGTTGTGTGTGTGAAAGCGTTTCAGTTGTGTGTGTGAGAGCGTTTCAGTTGTGTGTGTGAGAGCGTTTCAGTTGTGTGTGTGAGAGCGTTTCAGTTGTGTGTGTGAGAGCGTTTCAGTTGTGTGTGTGAGAGCGTTTCAGTTGTGTGTGTGAGAGAGCGTTTCAGTTGTGTGTGTGTGAGAGAGCGTTTCAGTTGTGTGTGTGTGAGAGAGCGTTTCAGTTGTGTGTGTGTGTGAGAGCGTTTCAGTTGTGTGTGTGTGTGAGAGCGTTTCAGTTGTGTGTGTGTGTGAGAGCGTTTCAGTTGTGTGTGTGTGTGAGAGCGTTTCAGTTGTGTGTGTGTGTGAGAGCGTTTCAGTTGTGTGTGTGTGTGAGAGCGTTTCAGTTGTGTGTGTGTGTGAGAGCGTTTCAGTTGTGTGTGTGTGTGAGAGCGTTTCAGTTGTGTGTGTGTGTGAGAGCGTTTCAGTTGTGTGTGTGTGTGAGAGCGTTTCAGTTGTGTGTGTGTGTGAGAGCGTTTCAGTTGTGTGTGTGTGTGAGAGCGTTTCAGTTGTGTGTGTGTGTGAGAGCGTTTCAGTTGTGTGTGTGTGTGAGAGCGTTTCAGTTGTGTGTGTGTGTGAGAGCGTTTCAGTTGTGTGTGTGTGTGAGCGTTTCAGTTGTGTGTGTGTGTGAGAGCGTTTCAGTTGTGTGTGTGTGTGAGAGCGTTTCAGTTGTGTGTGTGTGTGAGAGCGTTTCAGTTGTGTGTGTGTGTGAGAGCGTTTCAGTTGTGTGTGTGTGTGAGAGCGTTTCAGTTGTGTGTGTGTGTGAGAGCGTTTCAGTTGTGTGTGTGTGTGAGAGCGTTTCAGTTGTGTGTGTGTGTGAGAGCGTTTCAGTTGTGTGTGTGTGTGAGAGCGTTTCAGTTGTGTGTGTGTGTGAGAGCGTTTCAGTTGTGTGTGTGTGTGAGAGCGTTTCAGTTGTGTGTGTGAGAGCGTTTCAGTTGTGTGTGTGAGAGCGTTTCAGTTGTGTGTGTGAGAGCGTTTCAGTTGTGTTTGTAAAAGCATTTCACTTGTATGTGTGTGAGCATTTCATTATAGTATGTGAATGAATTTGGTTTCATATGTGTATGTGAGAGGAAAAGTACATGTATATGCATGGTAATTCTGAAAAAAGTCCCTAGGGGCACCTCATAGAGGACCTCCCGTTATCGTAATCGACCACCCCGACGATGAACAGGGTGAGAAAGCTAACGTTATACACCCGTGGACGTATTTGTAAGAAATGTTTTTGTACATTGGAATTAAAGATTCCCGATTACCGAATAAAGTGCCTCTTATGCCTATCGAAAATCACTTACATTTTTTTTATTTAAAAACTCCCCGTCCAACCTGAAGAATCACATCAAGGTACGTTAAAATAATAGTTATTAAGTAAAGCCACAATGTCAATGTGATTCAACATTAGTTATCATAAGCCGTATTAGATAATTATCTGTCTAATGTGGTGACCAGGCGCACATGTTAAATAAACGTCAACGTTAACGTTACACCGCTGATTTTCCCATGGATTTATTTAATTCACAGAGAACTCTGAACTGAAACACACTTAACTGTTTATGGTAACATTATAGCATAACTGCCAGCCGAATATTCCCTCCGGTAGGCTATTGTTAGATTGAGAAATATTTTTTAAAAACTGCTATCAGTAGAAAGAAAGTGTTAAGGACTGTATTCAAGTCTTCAAAAGCATCATACGTTTTGTCAAACTTGAGATTTCCTTTTATGTTAATTAACTCAAAACTCAGTGGTTATTGGACAATGTTGTGCTAATGTTATACATTGTGAATGTACGCTTGCATTATTGATAAGTTCAATTCAATTCAGTTTTATTTATATAGCGCTTTTCACAAAAGTTAATTGTTTCAAAGCAGCTTTACATAAATAGAAGCAGTGAAAAGCACATAAAAACGACAGATAACACAACAGAATACATGATAGCATAATCGGTTAAATTTGCTGCGGCTATGACTCAATATTATAAGCGAGCGTATTACTAAAGTAACGTCTAGAAGAGGAAGCTAAGTAAAGCCCAAAAAGGCTGCCTCCCCGAGGTGAAAAACCCCCTAGGAGAAAAAAAAACCCGGGCTTCTATCCGAGGAAAAATAAGTCCTAGAAGGGAAAAACCCTTGGGAGAACGGATAAGGAGATTTAGCGGAGATTAAGCGGGTTCTGCCGGTGATCGTTGGTCAGGCATCAGCTGGGCATCAGGTTGAAGGACGGCCAGTAGATCAGAGGTGTGCCGACTTTCATCTACCGGGACTGGGTCTGTTTGTCTTGTTGTCCTCAGGGTCGAGGACGAGACAAGGAGAGAAAAACAAAATCGTATTAGCGTAGCGGCCGTTCATATGTATGAAGTGTCACACAGTGATGTGGTTTAACTCAGCTTAGTTCCAGACAGAATAACTATTGCGGCATAATTATATTATCCACAGTTGAGGATTTAGCAAATTATAGTATATATGGTAAATAAGGGTCACCTTCCGATCTTTAAGAGAAAATGAAACCTGACGACCCGTTTGACTAAGGCCTAAAGCCCCACTGTCGTCGTTAATGCAGGTTCAGTGGCAAACGGGTCTATATTGTATACCATTTACAAGACCACGAGAAAATGCCAAACATCGCAACCCAACCATACGTGCTAACCCGTTTGACTAAGGCTGGAGGCCCCACTGTCGTCTTTAATGCAGGTTCAGTGGCAAACGGGTATGTATGGCATACTAGGGCTGGGCGATAATTCGATAACGATAATTTTACCGATATAAACTTTTTCGATAAAACGATAAGGACCGTTCGATAAGGGATCGATAATGTTTACGCACTGTGCGTAATGTTGCGCGAGCACTTCCGGATGCGGCACGCGCTCTTGGTTTACAATCACAGTGACAGTCAGACTTGAAGGAGTGGAAGATGAGGCAAGTTATTCATTTATTAGTAGAGACCTATGATTTTCGCGATGCGGATAAAGCGGACGGAATCACGGAATCCAAATGCGCGGAAACATTTTCTTGTGTGTAATGTTGGACGCGCAAACAGGGTCAAACACAGCAGACACAGGTGCGTGCAGTATACTGTACTTTCATTCAGCGTCCGCCTTGCGCACGCACACGTCCGCACAGCTTTAAAAGTATATTTACAGGACATTCACAAATTCAGGAAACTGAGGAAAAGCAGCAGATCCACCACTGCAGTGAATATAGTGTTTGGGTATGTGCGCTCCCACAGCAACGTGACAGTCTTGACATCCATTTATCAGCGTGTATAGCTTGTATATGTATAACACACGCGTGATCACTGAACTAAGTTTTCTTTCTTGTTTAAGTGAACATAAACAGCTGTTACTCAGTATATTGAAACTTAAAGCAGTCTGTCTTGGGTCTTAAAGGGACAGTAGTCTGCTGCTTTTGTGTCAGAAATGTGTTGATTTCATAACAAATAGATTTACATTTAATACAGATGCATTAAAACAAGATTTTAGTTTTTGTATTTGTCATGTTCTGAATAAAAAGTAGTTTAAAACCATTATTAACTGTCTGGTTTTTACAATTTTCATTCAGGAGCAAAAATCTGCCTTTAAATTTGACAGGAGTAAAGATTTGTTATTTATCATGATAATTATCGATATCGACTGATATGGAAAACATTTTCTCGATAATTTTTTGGGTCATATCGCCCAGCCCTATGGCATACTATTCACCAGACACACGAAAACGCGAAAAACGCATCCCGACCGTACATGCCAACCCGTTTGACTAAGGCTGGAGGCCCCACTGTCGTCGTTAATGCAGGTTCAGTGGCAAATGGGTCTGTATGGCATACTATTCACAAGACTTACGATAGCGCCAAAATCGCAACCCGACCATACGTGCCAACCCGTTTGACTAAGGCTGGAGGCCCCACTGTCGTCGTTAATGCAGGTTCAGTGGCAAACGGGTCGGTATGGCATACTGTTCACAAGACACACGAAAGCACCAAAATCGCAACCCAACCATACGTGCCAACCCGTTTGACTAAGGCCGGAAGCCCCACTGTTGTCGTTAATGCAGGTTCAGTGGCAAATGGTGGCAAATTATTTAATGCAATTCATTTTTAAGTGTTCATGCAGAAAAGGTTTTTATTTATTTATTTGGTTGGTCTGTGTTATGACCGTGAGTGCTTTGTTCCGTAAAAATAACTATTGCGAGTTAAGTACCTTTACTAAACAAGTTATGCGAATGCTTTGTTGAAGAGAAAAGTTTTAAGTCTAGATTTAAAAAGATCGACTGTGTCTGATTCTCGGACATCGGTTGGTAAATCATTCCAGAGCTTAGTAGGAAAAGGATCTTCCACTTTTAGACACTTTTGATAGTCTAGGGATAATCAATAGACCAGAATTTTGCGACCGTAGTGTGCGTGATGGATTGTATTCTGATAGTAATTATCTAAGATATGAGGGTGCTAAGCCATTTAAAGCTTTGTAGGTGATTAGTGATATTTTAAATTGTATGCGATATTTAACTGGTAGCCAGTGTAAAGATGCCAGAATTGGGCTTATGTGGTCATACTTCTTAGATCGAGTAAGTACCCTTGCAGAAGCGTTTTGAACTAGCTGAAGCTTGTTGACCTGATTTGAATGGCATCCCCCGAGTAGCGAGTTACAATAGTCTATTCTAGAGGTCATAAAAGCGTGAATAAGCTTCTCTGCGTCAGATGTAGACAGTATATGGCGTATTTTTGAGATATTTCTAAGATGGAAGAATGCTGTGCGGCAGACGTTGGCGATATGACTATCAAAGGATAAGTTGCTGTCGAACATCACACCTAAGTTCCTAACCGTGGAAGATGGCACCACAGTACAGCCATCTATGTGCAATTTGTAATCTGACATATTATGTTTGTAGCGATTTGGTTCAATAATAAGTATCTCTGTCTTATTGGAGTTGAGCTTAAGAAAGTTATGTGCCATCCAGTCACTAACATCGCTAATGCAGTCTTTTAGCTTAGAAAACGTGTGTGTTTCGCTGGGATGCAAGGAGATGTAAAGCTGGGTATCGTCCGCATAGCAGTGAAAACTTATGTTATGTTTCCTGATAATGTCTCCTAGGGGTAACGTGTATAACGAGAACAGGATAGGACCTAAAACTGATCCCTGCGGTACACCGTATTTAACCAGGGAGTGATATGACTCTTCCTCATTTACATAAACAAAATGATAGCGATTGGTTAGATATGACCTAAACCAGGCTAGCGCCTGACCACTGATACCAATATAGTTTTCTAGTCTATTGAGTAAGATTGTGTGATCTATTGTGTCAAAGGCTGCACTAAGGTCTAGTAATATAAGAATTGAGATTTCACCACGATCGGATGTTAATAGTTCATTTGTAGCTCTAAGCAACGCTGTCTCTGTGCTATGGTGGGGCCTGAATCCTGATTGGAACTTTTCATATGTACTATTATTTGTCAAGAATGTGCGTAACTGGCTTGCCACTACCTTTTCTAATATTTTCGAAAGAAAAGGGAGATTTGAGATTGGTCTAAAGTTATTAAGCTCTCCTTGATCAAGCTATGGTTTTTTAATCAGCGGTTTAATAACTGCTAGTTTGAAAGCTGTTGGAACGTATCCTATTTCTAGCGATGAGTTAAAGATATTTAGAACTGGGGTTGACACTACAGGGAATACCTCTTTAAGTAGTTTTGTGGGAACGGGTCTAATATACAGGACGATGATTTGGATGATGTGACTAGTTTAGAGAGCTCATCTATTGTAGTAGGTTTAAATGAATCAAGATGTTCGTATGGTAGTCTAGTGTTAATTGAACTAATGGGTAGAGTGGTGGCTGCCTGGGTAGCTACGATGTTTTCCCTAATAGCCGAAATTTTGTTAGAAAAGAAGTTCATGAAGTCGTTACTATTGTGTTGAAGTTTACTATTGGTTTCTGTTTGTTCTTTGTTTCTAGTCAGTTTCGCAACTGTGCTAAAGAGGAAACGAGGGTTATTATGATTCTCATTTATAAGCTTGCTAAGATATGTAGATCTGGCGGTTTTAATAGCCTGTCTGTAGTATTTAACACTCTCTTTCCATGCTGCACGCCATACTTCTAACTTTGTGCTTCTATAATTTCTTTCCATTTTTCTAGCTGCCTTTTTAAGGGCTGCGGTGTGATGGTCATACCATGGAGCTGGCGGTTTTTCTTTGAATCTCTTTTTTCGAATGGGAGCAACGGCATCCAATGTGTTAGAACAGACATTGTTTAGGTTTTCTATTTCAATATCTAGATCGTCACAGTTATCTGCTACATGTTTCATTTGGGACAGGTCTGGAAGAGTGCTAATAAAGCTATCTTTAGTGGTGGAAATTATTGTTCTGGCTAGTCGGTAGCATGTTGTGGATTGAGTGATCCTATCTAGAAGTACAGTGTATGACACAAGGTAATGGTCAGAAACTGCATCACTCTGAGGTGATATTTCGACGTCATTAATATTGAGTCCGAGTGACAGAATTAAGTCTAATGTGTGATTACGAGTATGCGTTGGCCCTGTCACGTTTTGTCTAATATTGAGAGAATTTAGAACATCCATAAACGCACGTCCTAATGCATCTTTTTGGTTATCCACATGAATATTAAAATCACCAACGATAAGAGCTTTATCTACAGTGACTACAAGCTCAGACAGGAAATCTGCATGGTGGCCCGGAGGTCTATAGATTGTCGCTAAGGCAAAAGAAAGCTGTTTGTGGATACGATCAGTTATTTCCATATTTAACAACATTAGTTCAAATGATTTAAATTTTTGTTCAGAATTTTGGTTTACTTTAAAAATTGTGTTGTATATTGTAGCTACACCACCCCCTCTCCCCTTTAATCGAGGTTCGTGTTTATAATAATAGTCTTGTGGGGTGGATTCATTTAAACTAATGTAGTCGTCTGCTTTAAGCCAGGTTTCTGTTAAACAGATTGCATCTAAGTTTTGGTCTGTAATTATTTCATTGACAATAGGTTCTTTATTGGTAAGCGATCTAATGTTAAGAAGGCTGAATTTTAACATTCGAGGTTCATCTGTTAATGTATTGTTTTCTAATTTTATATTAATCAGATTTGTACCAGATGTAACAAGCGGTGCTCTGTATTTATTTGTTCGGGGAACAGATACAGTTGAAATGTGCTGATATTTCGGTAAGATTGACTCAAGGCTGGGATATAAGTGGTCTTGACATATCACGGCAGCTAACAGACGGACGGTTAAGCCAATCCGTCTGTTTCCTGACCTGGGCCCTGGATAGTCAGACTATATCAGAATTAAGACTATTGATCAGATTTCTAGTGAGTATAGCACTTCCTTCCGATGACGGATGAAGGCCATCTCGGGTTAGGAGAAATGGACTTCCCCAGAAATGCTTCCAATTGTCTATAAACCCTACATTATGCTGAGGGCACCACTTTGACATCCAGCCATTGAAAGAGACTAATCTACTATGTGTTTCATCTCCCCGGTAGGCGGGGAGGGGGCCAGAGCATATTACATTGTCTGACATTGTTTTTGCAATTTCACACATCTCCTTAATAGTATCTTTGGTGATTTCCGACTGTCGGAATCTGGTGTCATTCGTGCCGGCGTGAATAACAATCTTAGAAAACTTCCGCTTAGCATTAGCCAGCACTTTAAGTTTGGATCTAATGTCAGACGTTCTGGCTCCCGGTATACAGTCAACTATGGTGTTTGGTGCCTCAATGTTAGTGTTCCTGAGTATAGAATCTCCAATGACCAGGGCACTTTTAAAAGGTGTTTCAGCTGGTATACTCCTTAGGGGATCGAATCTGTTAGAAACTACCGTAACGTTATGGGTCTTAGAAGGAAGCGGTATATGACTATGCCGCCTGACAGTCACCCAGTTAGACCGCCGACTTGACTCTGATGTTGGAACCGAGCCATGTGTATTTTGATAAACACTCTGCGCGCTCGATACAGTATTTGTAATATTTACATTAGCATCTGATGTCGGAACCGAGCCATTAGTCTTTTCGCTCGATAGATTATTTGCCACAGTAACATTAGCGGTTTTGCTATCCTCAACTAGCGTTCAGATGCGCGATTCTAGTTCAGCAACCTTCTCAGTTAACCTTAATACTTCAATACACTTAGTGCATGTAAACCCCTCTATGCTAACAGCAGAAGCTTAACTATACATGTGACAAGTAGTACATGTTACAATAACAAGCGGAGTCTTACCGCTTTCATGCTGGGCGATGGCGTCTTCGTTTACCCGAACGCGGTCCCCGGAGCTGCATCGCGTGGGGTGTTCAGTTGTGACGCGCCTCGGTCGCCTGCGAACGTCTGGGGCCAGAGTGATGTGGGGCATGCTGAATCTGCGAAGGCCGGGCAGCGGTTCCTCTACAGCTTCCTGATCGCTTTCATGTTGGGCGATGGCGTCTCCGTTCAGTCGTTTACGGTCCGTGAAGCTGCATCGCGTGGAATGCTCATTTGTGGCACGCCTCTTTCGCTTGTGGACGTCCGAAGACACGGTGAAGTGGGCGCTGTACCTCGCGTTGGATCTGCTAAAACCGGGTAACAACTCCTCCACAGCTTCCCGCTCAGGTGAGGACAGGTCAGAAAAGCATATATCAGATGAATCCGCCATTAGATCGGAAAGATGCTAGCGGGCTATATGCTAACACTGGGTAGTTTCACGTGGTAGTACTGCTCAATAATCGTCACGGTAAAGTATTCCTATGTAAAACTAATAAGTTATATTATATTAATAGGAATAAGATGGTAAAAAAAAGGATTTTAGATGATGAACTCGACGGAGCTCCGATACACGATCTGTTCAGCGTGACGTCTCTCTCAGAAAATGAAGGTAACCAATGAAGGAAAACCCTTCCAAAGTCACAGTGCTTTCATTGCCACACAACGAGTTGGCATTTTTTTCTTAGTAGAGCAGCTAACTTAAAGGAGTACACTTTTTTCAAAAATATGCTCATGTTTTGAAAGAAATAAGTTATTATTTATTTTTCATTTTTACCTGAAGTTCATACAAAAGTGAAATTTCTGCTTTTTTATTTGATGTCAGCTCTAAAAATATGCTGTTTGCTCTTTGAACTTAAGAGAATTGTGCCTGAGAAGTCCTGGAAAAAACAGATTTTTATTTGATGATTGAGATTAAGAAGATAATGGGAACCCTGAATATGCTTTACTATAAGAAAGCCACAATAAAGTTCACAATCAAAGTTCTAACCGCTTGCTTAAAGAAAAAAAAACTTTACTTTTACTTCAAATACTTAAGTACATTAAATATCAGAAAATTACTTTTGATACTTAAGTACAGTATATATCAGATACTTTAAGACTTTTACTTGAGTAATATTTTAAAAGACAACTTTCACTTCTACCAAAGTCTTTTTCTAGTACAATACTTGTACTTTTACTCAAGTATTGCTTTCTAGTACTTTATACAACACTGGTTCCGGTAATGGAATCCTATCAGTTATCTTGTTAACTTGAAGCTTACAGTAGTGTTATGATAGCTGTGTCCAAATTCAAAGAATGAGGTTTTGGCGTCACATAATTTTTAGGTAAATTTATCTTACTCCAAAAGATAAAATCTCGCTGTGTATAAAACAAATCTGATTGATTATTACTTTTTAACACTTCCAGAATTTGGATGGATGTTTGTTTATTCTGGTTTAACATAGCATTACACTCGTATCGGTTTTCAGTGTCTCACATGATCCTCATATAGGTCTTTATTAAATATACGGGTCAACAATCATAAGAAAATTAGTATTGGTCGCTGGCAGAGATTGGACTACTTGCTCATTTCTAAACTTCCTTTATTTAGTCCCCTTAGAGGAGACACTTAATTATTACAATAATTATTTCTAACCATAGGTCATGAACACTATTACAAGAATAAATTGACTGATGTCTGACAATAGCTTTGTATTTTCTATGTATACTTATATACAGGGTTTAAATTGGGCCGGGGCCGTCCGGTGCTAAGCCCCGGCACATAGGCTGAAGGTCGCGCTCTGCTCTTGCCAGTGTACTCGCTGTGCGTGTGCACTGACGCGACGGGAATAATGCGTTTTCATTCATTATGGAGCATACTCACCAACGCAAGTTCAACGATTTGCGCGAGCAGATTACATACAAAGTCAATGCAAAGACACAACCAGGCGCGTCCTCGCACGGGGCGACGAAAATAACGCGAATTTGGCGCCGCAATTGCCGCGAAAACACGAGCTTTTCCCTTTAAATGCGTCTTCGCGCAAGTTATGCAACTCAATCGGAAAAACTCAGAACTTCAAGAACGCGCTCTCACGCAGGATCATTTGACGAGAGAGAGAGAGAGAGACAGAGAGAGAGAGACAGGGGTAAGAATGGTGCCCACGTCGAGAAAACTTAATAGAAGACTAGAAACGTGTAAAGGATTAAAGTATGTATGTCACTCATCTAATTACAGTATGTTAACTGGATAACACTGGATATAACTATTGTATAGTTTAATAAAATAATGTATTTTGATTACACAAATCAAACCTAACTATATGATTGTTTTAGCTGCTGACCAGCATAGGGGATCTCTATGGCTAATTTATAAGACATGTTGGTGATACAGTACTGTGTGTTGTACCTTTTCTTGTTAATTGAGTCTTTTGGGGTAGCCTATCTTATGCCTAGAATTATTCAAGGAGGTTGATTCTTTTAAGTTGTGCATAATGACATGTGCAACAAATGGATATAGGGTGTCAAACTCATAGATTTGCATAATTTTAAATTCAGAAGCTCTTTTTAAAATATTTTGGGTCAACCTCTGGCACAGCTTTAAAGCTGAAACTTATCAAATCATATCAGAGGTCCAGAATGTCATTGAAACACACCAGTGGCTTTGCTATCATGAGTATTAAACATGTTACCCCTTGAAGTACCCCTCCCCGCAGAGCCCCCCCACATAACAAATCCCAATTTAACGCCTGCTTATATAGAATAATATTGAAACCATCAGAGGTTGAGACAAGATAACACTTACACTAAACAGAAAGACATTATTAGCCTTCACGCATCAAATTGTACTTAAACTAATGCCAATTGCTAGTCGTTTCTCTTAAATCCTCCCCTGATGCACCACTATGCGCTAACTGGGATTTAGGCCCATTCCTGATTTCATACCTTATGGTAAAAAGGATAGGGAAGAGTGGGGGGATTTGGATCATGCTAATTGTTCAGACTTGTAGGTCTGGGGTGATTTGTGCCAAAGGGCCTGGGTTTAGTTGTGCCAGAGGTGATGTGCTCAAGAAACTACCCACACCCCAAAAAATAGGTTGTACATCCATAAGACAGCATAAGTTTATATTCCCCTGCAGTGTTGACAAGTGGGATGTTAAATAGTAGGCCAGATCCAGACCACCTAGACCAGGGATGGGCAACTTAGATAATGACGAGGGCCAGCATTTTTCTCCTTTATACCAAGGGGGCCAGAACCACACGCACAATTTACATCATTCTTAATTTTCTTTATTAAGAAACCACAATATACAATAAACCGGTCTTTTAAGATTTTAACTATTAAACTCTGCAATTATGCTAATTCTAAATCATAACTTTATTTTCAGTGGACAAAGCATTTTTAGATAAAACTTCTTAACTGCATTGCTTTAACATCTGTAACAAACAAGGCAGTTTTAAATTAGTAAAAAGTCTTTAATCAGACTTTTGCCCAAACCTCATGAGATTTCGCAGAAACGTATAAATGGATATTACATATATGTTGGTAAAATGAAAAATGTGCACATTTCATTGGTGCCAGCATGTTTTTGGTAAAATATCTGCAACTGCTTTTATCACATAATTAGAAACAACATTAATTATGTGGTATATTCAAGGACTACTGAATAAACAATAAACTTTAATAAAGCTGCATGCGCAAAATGAATAGTTTGTACAGGTGCAAAGAATTCTGCTTCTGAAAGTTTCAGGTAAGTAGATAATAATCTTTAAATGTTAATTTATTTATTCATTTGTTTGTGTGTTCATTTTATTTGAAGAGAAACTTAAAATATATATTTTAAGTAGCCTAAATAAAAAAAAAATGAATATGTTTTGGTGCTAATTGCTGCCACTACTTTTATTGACATTTTTACCCTTGCTAAGTGTGTCCCATCAGTCCCATTTTACATGCATGCTGGGATCTTCACGCCCGTCGCCCACTAGAACACTTCATGTAAGTGGTCAAGTGCAAAGACCGCAGGTGTGGTTATTTGGACGCAGCCTTTTAAGAAGACAAACTGAAAACAACAATCTCACCTTAAATGCCGCTTCACAGTTCGTTTGGAGACTCCCAAGATTTCATTTGTTTTGTCCAAAAATTATATTTTAGCAGAAACTGCAACTGCTCGTGTGATAGATAATTGTGGACGACCAGATGAACCCCTTTGCAGTGGAGCACTATAAGCCTGGAGAACTAGGGTAAACAAAAAAGAAATTTTTGAAAACACATTTGATTGATTAACATGATTAATGGAAGAGTCAATCTGGCTATTTGAAGCGTACCGTCCTGTTGGGGCAATGTTTCCAAAGCATCCAGAAATTCAGACACATGATCCAGGATGCCATTTGCTATTTCAGGATCCAGCAATCGTCCTCTGGACCATACCACGCTTTTGCCATTGTCTGCATTCTGTAATGGGTAACAAAATTTGTATCAGGAGTCCAATAACAGAATACTTTTAAAGAACAGTGTTCAGATTCTGCCTGCAAAATACTGTAAATAAAGCAGTAATACAGATTTGTCACGTGACCTGCTTGTCCACAATTTACTTACATTTAACGTAACTTTTTCATAATCAAAACACTGGGAAGGGGTGCCCAAACTCAGTCTTGGAACCGGTGTCCTGCAGAGTTTAGCTCGAAGCCTACACCTGCTGGAAGTTTCTAGTATGCATAGCAAGACCTTAATTAGCTACTTCAGGTGTGTTTGATTAGGGTTTGAGCCAGGGGCGTAGCCAGTAATGGGCCAGGGCGGCACTGGCCCGCCCACATAACTCCCTGGCCCGCCCAGGCAAGTTTAACCAAAATACATTTTTAGTTTATTTTTATTATTCAAATGTATTTAATAAAATATATTAACATAAACCGGATTTATTATTGACTGGTGTGTGTTTAATTTGCTTTCTAAATAAAATGGAATTGTTGAAGCAAGTTGTAGGAAGCTTCCGAAATGTAATTGGTTGCTTGGTTGCTAGGAGTTCTGACAGTCCCGGCGGGCTCTGGCAGTCTGCCAGCTAACTTTGCTAACTGCTTTTTTAGCTAACATTAACATTGCCACAATAATGGCTAAAGTTTCTTTAATGTGTTATTTAAAAAAGCAAGATTTGATGAAGAAGATACGCCACTGCCTCCATCTACCGAGTATTACCAGCCCAGTTCTTCAGACGCTGGTGGCGCCGGCTGCCGCTTGCTCCCTGGCGGCAGTTCCAGTGCTCTCTCCCGGTCAGTCTGACACAGGTTACCCGCCGATCTAACTGCAATTGATGAACCACCTTCACAACCCAATTTGCATCCATGAGTTACTACCCGTCCCGCCTCAACAACCTTTTGTTTTTTGAAAAAGAACTCTGTGACTCTTTGGACTATAATGAGATCATTTCTGTTTTCAACATCAAACCCAGGCGTTTGCGTCTTGTTTTGTAGAATTAAAACAACAAAGGTAGGCATGCTGTTTAACTAATTTCCTTATTTTTGCTGGTGAAGTGATTTAACTAAGTGGTGTGTTGTGAATAGATGTATGCCAGCCTTATAGGTTAAACTTACATTGTTTAATTTAAATGAGTTGCTATTTTTGGCACAAAAGCTTAATTTCCAACAGGCTGATTGCACTGTATATGGTTGATTTAACATAACTTAGGCAGTGTGTTGTTATTTATTTCAAACCGTGCTCTGCTGAGAGTTTTCGTCATTTCAATTTATTTTTAGCCTACTTTATTTCAGGTGAACTGTTTTTGCACTGCTGACTAGCCTGAATAAGCCTGGTTTGTCCAGCCTTTATTGAGCTCTGTTGGTTGAACATGTTTAGACAGTGTTTTATTATTGACTTCGCCAAAAATTGAAAAGTAAAGATGTCACTGTTTTTGCAGTTTGTCTATTGTTTTTTTCCACTCTAAGGTTTATTTATTATTTAAGTAATTTTATTCTGATAAACTATAGGCCCACTCACTTTTGCTCCGGCCCGCCCAAAATACAATTTCTGCCTACGCCCCTGGTTTGAGCTAAACTCATGACACCAGCCCTCGATTTCACGTTATTGGAAGGCAGCCATCTTATAAATGTAATGTTTTTGGACATACCTTGTTATCACAACATTCAAAACATAATTTGTTTGATAAGATGAGGCCAATCGCATGCAGTCCGAAAAGGTCCTTTTGCAATTTGCAACAAATTCCTAAGCGCCATTTTAGAGAACAACGTTAACTTACTTTACAACTGACTTTCCACTAACTTACACGAGGGCATGCTGGGATGCAGGACAAACCATGACAAAATCTGACATCATAAACAACGAAGCAATACGTTATACTTACGCGTTCGTACATGCCAACGCATTATCACGATGTCATTCGCGTACAAATATTACGTCTGACGTTTGCATAGGTATTTGCTTACCTAATGTCGTGTCATCCCTCACGAACAAATTCGACGTCTGATGTTACCATCACATCACAAATGCAAATATATTAGGGCTGGGCGATAATTCGATAACGATAATTTTACCGATATAAACTTTTTCGATAAAACGATAAGGACAGTTCGATAAGTGATCGATAATGTTTAAGCACTGTGCGTAATGTTGCGCGAGCACTTCCGGATGCGGCACGCGCTCTTGGTTTACAATCACAGTGACAGTCAGACTTGAAGGAGTGGAAGATGAGGCAAGTTATTCATTTATTAGTAGAGACCTATGATTTTCGCGATGCGGATAACGCGGACGGAATCATGGAATCCAAATGCGCGGAAACATTTTCTTGTGTGTAATGTTGGACGCGCAAACAGGGTTCGTCAAACACAGCAGACACAGGTGCGTGCAGTATACTTTACTTTCATTCAGCGTCCGCCCAGCTTTAAAAGTATATTTACAGGACATTCACAAATTCAGGAAACTGAGGAAAAGCAGGAGATCCACCACTGCAGTGAATATAGTGTTTGGGTATGTGCGCTCCCACAGCAACGTGACAGTCTTGACATCCATTTATCAGCGTGTATAGCTCGTATATGTATAACACACGCGTGATCACTGAACTAAGTTTTCTTTCTTGTTTAAGTGAACATAAACAGCTGTTACTCAGTATATTGAAACTTAAAGCAGTCTGTCTTGGGTCTTAAAGGGACAGTAGTTTGCTGCTTTTGTGTCAGAAATGTGTTGATTTCATAACAAATAGATTTACATTTAATACAGATGCATTAAAACAAGATTTTAGTATTTGTATTTGTCATGTTCTGAATAAAAAGTAGTTTAATACCATTATTAACTGTCTGGTTTTTACAATTTTCATTCAGGAGCAAAAATCTGCCTTTAAATTTGACAGGAGTAAAGATTTGTTATTTATCATGATAATTATCGATATCGACTGATATGGAAAACATTTTCTCGATAATTTTTTGGGTCATATCGCCCAGCCCTAAAATATATCCTTGAATATGGCAATGGCATTGGCTGGTGTCCGGTTTGACGCAAAGACCCGAACAAAGTAACCCTATTGATGCGGACAAACTGTACATGTTGAAGCGTCCAAATTTCACGCGTTTCTTGTTAATACATTTGTCCCTGTTCGCGTTCCATAAGTTGAGGGCGCGTGTGCGTTGTGCGAGATATCGGAGGGAGATTATGCGTGGCTTCAAGTTCGGTCTATGTTTTCACTCCAAGAGGTCAAAAAGAATCGTTTCATAATGCGATGCATGCTTTGTTAAACGAGCTGACATATCAGCGTACAAGAATTCAAGATCCAACCTGAAGTAAGTGTCACAGTATTGTCTATTTGAACACTATTAATGGTCATTTCACACACTGTCCGAGTTCTTTTGCCATATGCACTCTTGTGCAAGCGATGAGAAAACCTAGTGTAAGTTAAACCATACAAACAGCACGTTCACATCTGCACATTTCCATATCATTTCCCCACAACTAAAACAAACTGAACAGCGTAATGCAAGGACGTCTTGCTTTTATACACAAATCTGGATACCTCACTAGTGTGTAGAAAATACATTCAAATAAAAACGAGATTGTGTTTTATTTAAATCCTTCCTAAAGAATGAATGAATAAAAATAAAGGAATAAAGTTTGATTTTAAAGAATCATGTATTATATATTATAATAAATGTAGAGTTGATTTGCACAAACAGATAAGTTCCATATGAAATTCTAAAATGATAATTTTTATTAAGCTGCTGTTTATGTTCAGTAATTGCACTTTAATGGCAATGAAAATAACCTATTCATATAAAAACATGATAACAAATGGACACACACGTTCTTTTTTGTTTACTGTTTGCATGTTTAAAGGCAGATGCTGACAAGTTTGTGTTGTGAACATTAAATAAAATACAGAGTTAACCGTCAGAAAAACATCTGTGTGTGTTTGAGATTTTTTCTCAAATTACACATTATGTGATGTTAATGTCCCATTGCAGGACTGGGATAGGCTGCTTTACTTGTATATAAGCAGAACAATGAGACTTTTAAGGAGAGGTTTGTGAAAACCCTCCAAGTAGTCTGAAATTCAGTGCTTTTCGCTACTTCTTTATCAGATCGGAAGTAACGAGTAACTAACTACTTGAGTAGTTTTTTCATCTAATACTTTTTTACTCTTACTCAAGTAAATAATTCGATTTGATACTTTTACTTTTACTGGAGTACATTTTTGTATAAGTACTTGTACTTTTACTTGAGTACAGATTTTGGGTACTCTACCCACCTCTGCCTAGCGCCCACTCCTGGTTGGGAGGTTTTACGTCCGAATACAAAAATCATCATTTTAAAAGTATTTGATTAATTATAATATGGTCCAGCCAGCCATAAAATTTAAAATTTACCCCGGGCCGTGTGTGGCCCTCGGGCCGCCAGTTGCCCATCCCTGACCTAGACCTACATACTCACAGGGGATAATCTGGAGAAGTGAGGAGATGGACATGCCTCATCAATGTTTGACTTAGGCCTACCTGCCATTTGTTTCATTTAGCTCACATTGATTTCAGTTTTGAGTTTGCACTTTGTTATTAAAGAGAAGTTTTATTAAGTTTTTAAGTGGCCAAGTCACAATAGGATGTTTAGAAATTAGTCTATTCACTTTATTCTTATATAATTACATAATTGACAGACAACGTTCTGTGTATGTCAACAGGCATCTATTGCCAAAGCCACTTTGCCTGAAATTATTCAGAAATATCCAGAGGTGTCAAGTAACGTTACCTTACTTAAGTAGATATTTTGGGTATCTATACTTTACTGGAGTAATTATTTTTCAGACGACTTTTTACTTCTACTCCTTACATTTTCACGCAATTATCTGTACTTTCTACTCCTTACATTTTAAAAATCGCCTCGTTACTTCTATTATTTCGGCTTGTTTTCTTTTTTTACATTCCGGCTTGTCATCGTTAAAAAAACTATCTTGATAAATTGCATCATCCAGATGAATGCGATTGTGGTTGGATGAGAAGTATAAACATACACCATTCCGACTCCCTACTGGTTTGTACGCAATCCCCGCCACCCCAGCTGACTGCAGATGATCAAAAGTTTGTTCGATGCTACTGCACAGAGAAACATAAAAGAACCACGAGAGCGATTAGAAAGCATGCGGAGCAGTTTGCTCTCGCGATGCTTTGATATCATCCGCCATCCGTTTGTACAGTAACAGACCGCGGCATTCTGTCTTCAAATGGATAAGTACGAAATAAAACTTGCGCATCACTTTCAGGTCAGTTCACATTCACAAGCCTGTGTAAATATATAGCTGGCTGCTGACACCAACTCATCTGTGTGATTTAAATAGTGTAACAATACCAATTTATATCATGTAACTTCAGTTGTTCAACTTAAATGACATTGTGCTGCGTTGCGTTTTGAAGCATGGCAAATATATCTATGCTAAAGACATTGTTGTTCCCTTTCGAGAGCGGTCACTCGACATTGCGTCCGCTGACGCTATGGGAAACTCCTCCCTCTTCCGGTTTCTGAAGCTTTTATTGAACAACGCAAGTGTTCTGGCCAATGCCGCCCATGACAGCCTTATAGGGGCGGGACTTCCGCTACTATATAGCCTGTTTAGGCGGCAAAATACTCAGATTCTTTCTCTTCACCGTGACTGAAGCGTCTCGCCGTAGATCGTCGCACTTGTGAGGGACGCAAGGATTGCGTCCCTTACACGCGTTCTGGCAGAATTTTACAAGGATTTTGAGCTTCGCTCCTCGAGTGAAAGACCGTGTATCTTATTGACCCCGAGATATATCGAATAACTGCGTTCTCGGCAGCAAACCACCGCCACCAGAGCGCCGTTGGTGGCAATGCTGTCAAACTGAGGAGAACGTCGCGTGCCTTCCACGGTAACGTTACGCCCGCCCTATTAGCCTCATACCCCCGGGGTATCCGAGGTTATGGTCGCGGGAAAGACACAAGGCTTCCTTTCCCCACCTACGCAGTGCTGAAAATGCCACAGTGTGCACAATACATTTACCGTTGCAATACCCTGTACTTATAGCGCGCTTCGGCCGCTCCCCTTACATGATTAGACCCCCACCCTGGTGTCTGCTTTGTAATTTAACACACTTCGGCCGGTGCTAGCATGCACAGACCCCCTTCGGGACCGGTCGCGTGCGAGCACAGCGTGCAGACGGCTCCTTTCATAAGACCTTCACCTGCGACATGGCCGTCTGTCACGCTTGTATGAATGTAACATAAGAGTATTTCCTTGGCTTCTTTGTGTGATACAGTGCGATCTGGCTGATTTTTCACGTTTCAGCCACTAGCACAGAGGCTGGCCTAACATAACATATGCTCGCCTCAGGCTGTACCACGTGATCCCCCGCCGTGGGCATGGCTGCGCGCGCATTTTGGCCACGTCACTACGCGAGCTATTTTGTGTAGCGTCATACGTACACACGGACCTGCTATTCTTCGGACGTACTGAGGGGGGCAGCAATACACCATTAATGTGTCTAAGCTGCCGCAAAAATGATACGAGAAGAAACGTTACGTATTCAGAGAGTTATACTTGTGCCTGATATTCATGCTACATTTATTGCTCTTCGTATGATCAGTGATGGTACCGCATCACACACCACACACACATTCACGCCCCCCATCTGTTTCGAGTGACGACGGGAATATGTGTTGGCTATGCTTAATGCTTTCAGATGTTGTGTGCAATGGCCGCTGACGGGCAGCGAGCTACCAATCAGCTCATTATTGTACATATACAAATATACGTATGAGTATATATACATATAAATGTATATACTCATACGTATATTTGTATATATACACATTACTAATAGCAGCCTACACGCCTGGCTATTTATGTATATTGGCATTGAATAGAGAGGCTATCTCTCTCCTCACTCATTCCGCTCTTAGCTCCCTGGCTGAAGGCGGTGAGCCGATGTGGATGTAAACTTTTAGGAGTTTTGTTGCTGTACCAACAGAGGATTACTATTGTGCCTTACACATCCGTGCAGTGTTCGGGCAATATCTCACTACAAACACAGGTATCTGACTCCCTGCGTGCGCATGGCGAGCTGTTACTAAGTTGTTCGTTCTTAAGGAAGTGTCTCTCTTTCTCTCTCGGGTTCTGCATCCGACCTTGCAGAAAGCAGCAAGCCACTGCTCATATCAGCTCTACTGTTCGTTCAATCGAAAGAATCTGAGTATTTTGCCCCCTAAACAGGCTATATAGTAGCGGAAGTCCTGCCCTTATAAGGCTGTCATGGGCGGCATTGGCCAGAACACTGGCGTTGTTCAATAAAAGCTTCAGAAACCGGAAGAGGGAGGAGTTTCCCATAGCGTCAGCGGACGCAATGTCTCGTTCCCGTCTCTCAGGGAACCGAGGTTACGATAGTAATCGAGACGTTTTGTATATACTAATAACTGCCCTAAATTTTATTCGCATTAACAAAACCTACAAGCTGAACGCTTGAGTGTTAAATCAATCAAACACATAACCATACATACCAACTTTTGCTTTGGTTAATAGACATCAGCTGTTTCCTTAAACCTGAATTTTAATTACAAGAAAGACATTTAGTAATTCTCCAAAATTGCTTGGATTTATACTGACTAAAGTAAAGTATACTAAAGTCCATTAGCTACACAAGTACAGATACAGGAATATAGGCTATAATATATAATAGCATATTTGTATAATTGTAGTTTGTGTTGCTGTGAAAATACAATTATAAATGATAACAATAGCATATTTCTATTCTCACACATACTATAGTTGTGTGTGATTTTGTTGTTCCCTTTCAGTCGGTCACTACGACGTCACGTCGTGACCGACGAATTGGGAACTCGCTTAGAGAGACCAATCTGCTTCTTACTACTAAAACGCCAATGAACTTGGCATTAAGATATTTGCATAATGCTGGCGCCGCCCCGCCAGGTGCGTATATAAGCAGCAGGTGCAAATATGGAAATTAGCTTTTTCGCTTCGAAAGCCGGCATTATCTGCTACTGAGAAGCTACTTGCTCTTCTGGGAATGGTTGCTGAAGTTGATTGACAAGCAGTACTAACACAGCGGACGCTCGCAGTATTCCACTGCTCTGCATCTTTTTTGTTTTAAGTTTAGTGTGTGCATTGCCTCTCCCTGTGCGCATCATCAGCTGAGCACCTAAAGAGTGATTTCCCTAAAAGAGTGATACGTGACAACTCTGTGTCTTTTTAAAGACAGCCACTCTCTCGTATATTCGGAGATCAGCGTCCTTTTCAGGATAGTTTTTCGTCCGTGCGATCTTGGATGCGAGAAGTATAAGGGCTCCAGTGACGGTCACAAGCGCTGTCTTCGTGCTTGGGCATCGAGCACTCCGAGGCTGCGTTCGTGGAGAATTTTTGTTCTCTTAGATTGCGGAGACGACTGTCGTTTCTACGGGAATGATATCCGCGCCTTTGCAGTGCTGACGCCACCATGGTTCGGCTGTCAAGCGCTCGCAGGACGCTCCTCGCATCACTATGCTGAGTAGGATGGAGGATGCGTCCTCCACCTACCGGCCTTCTCATCCTCAGCCTGTTGAGGCTCCGGTGAAGACTGCAGAGTCGTGTTCTACGATTTCTGCCGAATCCATTGGACCTCCGTCTGGTCCCGTCACTTCTGCAGCATCAGAGGGGTGCCCACTTTTCCCTCTGAGGCGGAGTCGTCCCGGAGATAGCGGCCGTGCCCGCTCGAGCGGCGGAAACGTTAGAGTTGGAGGGGTTAACCCCCCTCCGCCCGAACCGTCCCGCCTGCATGATTGGTACATCCGGAGCTGCTCGGGCCTCTCGGTCCTCACCTCCTGTGCCTTTTCTTTGGGCACGAAGGGCTGACTCTATGGAATTATCGCCCGTCTACGGCCGTTCAGGCTTCACCCCTCACCTCCCTCGCTGTTGCATGCCGTCCCTTGCACGCCACGGGGCTGTGCACGTCTTGAGATCGGCGCGAGGGAGGCCACGACCCTCGATCATGCGATGTCCACCACAGTGGTCCAAGAACGCCACCTTTGGCTGTGTCTGGCTGACGCGACGGACGCAGACAAGAATTACTTCCTGAATGCTCCTGTCTCACAGACCGGCCTCTTCGGCGAGTCCGGGAGTTTCCACGACGCAGACTGAGGCGATCTCTTAGGTCGTGCCCCGGCGGAGGAGAGCTGCCCTGGTCCACCAACGCCGGCTCCTCAGTCTGCCTCTCGCCGAGGGCGTCCTGCGGCGGCCACCCCCGTTCCTCCTCCTCGGACCCCATCTCGGCAGCACAGGGGAACCGGTCGTCAGCAGCTCGCCCCGCCCGCTACCCGTGGCAAACGGAGGTTCAAGCGGCCCCAAGTCGGGCGACCCGGAGTTGGAGAGGATCACTCTTCGGGAAGAGTGCCGGGTGGAAAATCTTTGGTTTCATTTTGTTCCTCCAGCTGTCCGGCCGGTACCCACATAACCACACTAAGAGTGCATTCCTCTTCCCTCTACAGGTCTCCTGAGGATCGAGAGAGCCGTGAGCGGGCACACACCAGCTCACCCTCCTCCTCCTCTTTCGCCAGCGGGTGTTTTTCGGAGTCTGCGCTCTCCGCTGAGGAGACCGGACGACCATCACCCTCACCGGAGTCTGCGCTCTCCGAAGAGGAGACCAGACGACCATCACCCTCAGCGGGCTCAGGTCAGTGTCACACACACACATACTGTGGATGTTTATGCTGTCACAGCAGACGCACCGGCAGTCACACCTGTCCCGCTCGGCTGCCCACCGCGGGTACTTCGGTAGTGCCGTTAATTCCCCTCGTATGGTCCCTGGGTGCTTGGCTTCAGCTCACCAGCCCGTCTCGTTGGGTTTAACGCACGATACGCCTCGGTTACGAAATACAATTTACCGGCATACCCCCAAATTATCGGGCATTCGTTTCACTACAGTGAAAGCGTCCGATGCACATGTACTGCGTGCAAAAGTCGATATCCTGTTGGCGAAGGATGTTCGAGCCGGTCCCTCTTACCGAGATGATGATAGGGTTTTTCCAGCCTTTATCTTATAGTACCCAAAATACGCGGCGGATTACAACCGATTTGATTTACGCACCGGCTTTTCAAATGAGATCCTTCAGGATGATACCACTGAAGCGCGTCACCGAAGTTAGCAACATCTCCGATCGGCTTATGTCAATCAAAATCATAGCTGGCCCGACCACCATACGCGTCGTCACCTGCTACGCCCCGCAGACAGGATGCCGGGATGAGGAAAAGGACGAATTCTGGGAAGAACTTGACGCCCACCTCAGACTGGTGGATCCCGAAGAACACCTCCTGATGGCGACCTGAATGGCCACGTAGAAGCGACGAGGGATGGATACGAGCAGTGCCATGGTGGCCAAGGTTTCGGAGACCGAAACGATGACGGACGCCGGACCCTCAACTGTGCAATGGCCCACGACCTAGCCATCGCTAACACCTACTTCAAGAAGAGACAAACGCACCTGATTACCTATGTCAGCGGCGGGACCTCTACCCAGATCGATTATTGGATGCTGCGGCGCCGGGACCTGAAACTTGTCCTGGATGCCAAGGTGATCCCATCAGACAACATCGGCCCCCAACACCGGCTACTCACCTTGGTCCTCCGGCTCCACCTGCGACAACCCCGAGTACACAAGACGGGCCCCGAGCGGATCAAATGGTGGAAATGGAAGGACCACAGAGCGCAACTGACGGCGGAGCTCAATTTCCTCAATACCAGCCTGGACCACCCAGCAGAAAACCAGACATTGGAGCTGCACTGGAACCAGATTACTACTCAAATACATGAGGCCGCCACAAACACGCTAGGAAAGACGAAGATGGGAAGAAGACTTATTGACAAGGCGACGTGGTGGTGGACGGAGGAAGTCCAAACGGCGATCAAGGCAAAGAAGCTGGCCTACAAGACCTGGGTCAGAACACGCCTGGACACCGACCGCCAACAATACCGAAACCTCAAGTCAATGGCGAAAAGGGCTGTGGCAACAGCGAAAGCAAGGCACTACGACGACCTATACGAACAGCTCGACACGCCAGGAGAAGCGAATGGTATATACCGCCTCGCCAAGTCCCGACACCGAGCATCCCAAGCCGTTGGACACGTGCTACACGTCAGAAGCGCTGACCACCACCTTCTACGCGACACGCCAGCCATCCTTCAACGATGGCGGGACTACTTCGCACAAATTTCCAATGTGGAATTCCCGCACCCGCCTATCCCCAGCCCGGAACCAGTGCTCGGACCCGTGCCACTGATTAGCGTGCCCGAAGTCATGGTAGCATCAACAAAATGAAAAATGGAAAGGCAACGGGACCCGACGACATTCCCGCGGAAGTGTGGAAGATGATGGGACAAAGAGGAGCGGAAACCCTCACTACCCTCTTCAACCAGATCACCAAGGAGGGGAAGGTGCCCCGGGGGACTGGACGACCAGCATCACGGTGCCAATATGGAAAGGGAAAGGAGACGTGACCGAATGCACCAATTATCGCCCGATACGCCTTCTGTGCCACACGATGAAGATATTCGAGAGAGTTCTTGACCAGAGGCTTCGAAACATCGTCAGGATCACGCCAAACCAGTGCGGCTTTGTTAAAGGCCGAGGGACGACCGATGCCATACACGCCGCCCGACTCCTCCTGGAGAAACACAGGGAGAAAAACAAGAAGATCCACCTGGCTTTCCTAGACCTAGAAAAAGCCTTTGACCGTGTCCCCCACGACCTAATCTGGCGAACACTCCGCGTGCACAACGTCCCAGAAAAATACGTCCGATGGACGCAACTGCTGTATCAGGATACTACCAGCGTTGTCCGATGCCCAGCTGGCATTTCGCCCACCTTCGAAGTAAGCGTCGGAGTGCACCAGGGATCGGCCCTTTCGCCCCTCCTGTTCATCCTCTGCATGGACACGGTGACGGCTGATATCCAAATGGACCATCCGTGGACACTTCTGTACGCCGATGACGTCTTTCTCTCCAACGAGGAACGCGAAGCCCTCAGCGACCAAGTGCAGCGATGGAACGACCACCTGAACGAGAAAGGCCTCCGTCTCAACCTCAAGAAGACTGAGTACATGGAGTGTGGCCCACAGTCTGATGGCACCATCAACGTCAACGGACAGGACCTACAGAAAGTCGACCACTTAAAATACCTTGGGTCCACCCTCTCGTTGGATGGGGACTCCCTGCCAGACGCGCACGCACGAGTGAATGCCGCATGGATGAAGAGGCGGCAAGTCACCGGAATCCTATGCGACCAACGGATGCCAAACCACCTCAAGGCGAAGATATACAAGACCGTCGTGCGACCCGTCGCGCTCTACGGAGCTGAATGCTGGCCAGCATCGACCAAACATCACCAAGCCCTCCGCGCCATGGAAATGCGCATGCTTCGGTGGTCGCTTGGACTGACTCTACTGGACCAGGTTATGAACAAAGATGTCAGGAAAGTGATGGGGGTGGCACCAATCACCGAGAAGATGAGAGAGGCGCGACTCCGGTGGTACGGGCATGTTGTGCGCAGCGATGAAGACTCTGTCGCGAGGACTGCCATGCGCCTGAGCCCAGAAGGATGTCGACCACGAGGACGGCCGAAGAAAAGATGGCTGGATCGAATAAAGGAGGACATCAAGGAAGTCAACGCCGCCCCGGAAGATGCCTTGGATTGGAGCAAGTGGAAGAGAATATGCCGGAAAGCGGACCCCGCGCCAAGACGGGACAAACGCTAGGAAAGAAGAAGATTTATTGGCGTGTTTTAAGAGCGCACACCCAGTCAATTCTGACTTGCCTCGGTTTAGTTCGAGGGAAGAACGCGGTCCCTCTGAAACCATTTCAGAAGCTCCTGGACATATGGCAGCAGCTGCGGCTGTGACACCGCTCGAGCTGCTTCATATGAGACCGCTTCAGCGTTGGTTTTACGATCGAGTCTCGAGGAGAGCGTGGCGCAACGGCATACACCGTGTAACCATTACACCTGCGTGTCATTTCTATTTTACCCCGTGGTCAGACCCAGCATTTCTGATAGCAAGATATGCCCCTGAGTCGGGTCTCCTGGCATTCTGTAGCACATGCGATGCCCCCAGCACGGGATGAGCAGCCACGTATGACGAGCTTGCAGTCTCAGGGGTGTGCCTAGCACCCCAACTGCCGCGAGCGGTGCGCTGTATATCTGGGACTTGTACGCTCCGCTATGGAGATGCGAGGGAAGGATGTATTAGCCGACACCGACAACATTGCGACTGTTGCGTTATTTACCGTTAAGGCGGTTTTTGCGCTCTCGTCACCTGTCGCATCTCGCTCGATATCTCCTCCTTTGGAGTCAGAAGCATCTGAGGTCCCTTCGTGCCATTTACATCCCGGGTACGCTCAATACAGCAGCAGATGCGCTTCCCGAGCTGCGCGCCCCGGCGAATGGCGACTCCACCCCCAGACGGTTCAGCTAATTTGGAAGAAGTTCGGTCGTGCGCAGATATATCTGTTTGCGTCGCCGGACGATACCCACTGTCGCCTGTTTTATTCACTAACCGAGGGCATGGATGCGTTGGCACACAGCTGGCCGCGGGGATGCGCAAATACGCATTCCCTCCAGTGAGCTTTATCGCACAGATGCTGTGTAGGTCAGGCAGGATGAGTAGAGACTTTTACTGGGCGCGCCTTACTGGACGATCAGGAATTGGTTTCCAGAGTTAATGCTCCTCTCGACAGCCCTCCCTGGCGGATTCCCCTGAGGAAGGACTTTCTTTCTCAAGGAGGGGGCACATTAGGCACCCGCGCCCCGACCGGTGGAATCTCCATGTTTGGTCGTTGAGCGTGCGCAAGGTTTAGGTGATTTATCGCAAGCGGTATCTAACACCATCGACGCGGCTCGAGCACCGTCCACAAGACGGGCTTATGCGCTTAAATGGAACCTTTTCTTCACCTGGTGTTCTTCGCAACGCGAGGACCCCCGAGAATGCCTCATTAACATTGTGCTTTCATATCTTCAACACCGTTTGGAGCGTAGGCTGTCCCTCCACCATTAAAGTTGATATCGCCGCTATTTCTGCTCATCACTCACTTATCAACAGCAGATCAGTGGCCAGCATGATTTGGTTATTAGATTTTAAGAGGCGCTCGCAGGCTAAACCCCTCGCGCCCTCCCTCTATTCCTCCTGAGACCTGTCCATGGTGCTGAAGCCCTACAGGTCCCCCGTTCGAGCCTTTGCAGTCTGCGAGTCTGAAGTTTTTGAATGAAAACTCTGACCCTGCTAGCATTTGCCTCCGTGAAGAGAGTAGGGGATTTACATGCATTCTCTGTTGACGATTCGTGCCTTCAGTTTGGTCCTGCTGTCTCACTGAGACCCAGACCAGGCTACGTGCCCAAAGTTCCCACCACTTCCTTCAGAGATCAGGTTTGCGGAGGAGGCAGACCCAACCATGGCTTTATTATGTCCCGTACGAGCTCTACGCCTCTACGTGGATCGCACACAAAGCCTCAGGACCTCAGATCAGCTCTTTGTTTGTTCTGTGGTCAGCAGAGAGGGAAAGCTGTTACTAAGCAGAGGATGTCTCTTTGGATAGTTGATACTATCACCCTTGCTTATAATCTGCAGGGCATTCCGTGTCTATTTAATTTGAGAGCTCACTCTACTAGAAATGTTGCCTCATCTTGGGCACTCGCTCGTGGTTCCTCGCTAACAGACATCTGCAGAGCTGCTGGTTGGGCGACACCTTATACGTTCATTAGATTTTACAGTGTTCCTGTCGAGCCTGTCTCCTCTCGTGTTCTTTCCTCGTTAGGGGAAGCACAGAGAACAGGCTCGCAGGTCGGCTTGCAGCCTCCGACTGACGCTACACAATAACTGTCAGTATGGAAGGCCTTCAGGACAAAAATGCGTAATGGTTTGATTTGTCTTCCTCCGCTGCCTTGGCAGCCTGATGTTGCGGAGCATCCGCTGCCAGCCTTTCACTAGCTGCATCCTCGCGAACCTATGTGTTTGGCTCAGGCATCCACAATGCGAACCCCCAATGGTTCCTTTGTGAGTATTTTTCCGTGGGGTTAATCCTACTAGCCCACGTTTCCCTCAGCAGAGCACTGCTTTGCTTACACAGCCACGGCTGTCTTTTACCTCAACTACGGTTGACTTTCGCCCACCATTAGCCCTTAACGGGGCGGTGGCTTCCGCAGCGTTCCTATACCGCTCAGATAGGGTGCTTCCCAGTCGCTGGCACTACTGTGGGGTTAAAGGAACATCTAGTGCCCGGCCTTCTGCCTTAAAACCTAATTCTCCTTCTCCTTAAGTGGAACCGGAGGGCTTTGCGCAGACACTGGAAAAGGTCAGCCCTCAGTGGCGTTTTGGTAGGAATTCCCAATTCGTCGGTCACGACGTGACGTCGTAGTGACCGACTGAAAGGGAACATCTCGGTTACGTATGTAACCCTCGTTCCCTGAAGGTAGGGAACGGAGACGTCACGTCCCGTCGCCACAGGGCTCCCTGCTGTTTATCGGCCGGTCACACTTTCCGGCTTTCTCAGCGAAATGAAGCTAATTTCCATATTTGCACCTGCTGCTTATATACGCACTTGGCGGGGCGGCGCCAGCATTATGCGAATATCTCAATGCCAAGTTCATTGGCGTTTTAGTAGTACGAAGCAGATTGGTCTCTCTAAGCGAGTTCCCAATTCGTCGGTCACGACGTGACGTCTCCGTTCCATTCCTTCAGGGAACGAGGGTTACATACGTAACCGAGACGTTTTTTAACTAAAGAGGGCACCACTGTAAAAGTTTTGCCAGCAGCGGCCCTGCTCTGAAGTTTGACTTTTTACACCATTACAATATTTATAGGCAACTAGTCATCATATCTTCCTCTCTATGGAACACATGTTAAAGGAATATTCCATTTTCTTAAAAGAAAAATTCAGATAATTTACTCACCACCATGTCATCCAAAATGTTGATGTCTTTCTTTGTTCAGTCCAGAAGAAATTATGTTTTTTGAGGAAAACATTGCAGGATTTTTCTCATTTTAATGGACTTTAGTGGTTTAAAAGTGTATATTTGTTATTTTTATTGTCAAAAATGACAATCGTTTTGCTAGATAAGACCCTTATGCCTCATTTGGGATTGTTTATAGTCCTTTGAAACTCCGTTGAAAAAAAACGTTAAGTGTTGAGTTAAGTATTAAATGTTGGGCTCTATTAAAGTCCATTAAAACGAAAATGTATGACATAAACATTCTAAAACTTACAATTTGAATTAAACAAAACATATTAAATTATACAATGTATTGCTTTTGTTTAGTAGCCTTATTTTTCTGAGGTTTAATTACACAGAATTTATAATAAAGTAATGTATTTCATAAAATATTATAAAACTGGGGCCCCCTGGCACCATCTCGCGGTCCCCAGTTTGAGAACCACTGCTTTAATGCATTTGTTTGCATTGTATTAAAATGCGTTCATTTTTAATGGGCATATACCGTATGTGGTTGAAACAGATAGTCTAGTGCAGGGGTAGGCAACATGGAGTGCCGATGTCCTGCAGTGTTTAGCTCCAGGTCTAATCAAGCAGACCTGAACAAACTAATAAAGGTCTATAAAGTCACCTGAAACTACAGGTAGCCAAGGTTTTATAAGGGTTGGAGCTAAAATCTGCAGGACATCGACACTCCAGGACTGATGTTGCCTACCCCTGGCCCTAGTGCATCCCAAATTTTTTAACATTAACATTTTTAATATAACACTATTGTTATTATGGCCTTTAGAAACATGTTTTAGAGGAGATAGTGTAGTGCACAAAAGGCCCCTGTGGTGCGGCCTAGGCTTTTTTCTGTAATGACATTTTTTCCTTACATTACTTTTACTTTTATACTTTAAGTAGTTTTGAAACCAGTACTTTTTCACTTTTACTTGAGTAAAAAGCTTGAGTTGATACTTCAACTTCTACAAAAGTCTTTTTAAACCCTAGTATCTATACTTCTCCTTGAGTAATGAATATGAATACTTTTGACACCACTGGAAATATCATATATTGTGTATTTAAGTTGTGCTTTTCCAAAAACTACAAAATATGACTTATTCTAACAGTTTAATAGAGTGACAATATCTAAATAAACCTTAAATGAGTAATTGTGTATTGAATTTGTCTTGCTTTAATATAGCATTACAGTTCATAACCAGGGATGGGCAGTATTTCAAATACATGTATTTAAAATACGTATTTGAAATACAAAATAGTATTTTGTATTTTGTATTTTAAAGCCTTTGAAAAAAATGAAATGTAATTTGTATTTAAATACATTTAAGATGAGTATTTTTGTATTTTTAAAATACTCAAAATACTTTGAGCCAGTCAGCCAGTCAGGGTGCTGTTTTCATGCATCAACTAGTTCAGACCAGACACCAGAGTTCAGGTAAGCAAATAGCTATATCTGTGCAGCTTTTAGTGGGCAATAATTAAAATGTTGGAGTGAGAAAAAAGGAAGGGCGATTGGGTGTGATGTGATTTGTGTTATTATAACTGTTGCGAAAGAAAATTTTTATTCACACTTGCACATTGGCAGGCAGTTTAATGCACGACTGAGAGAGTGTGAAACGCTGACACACAGGCCTACACTTTTGACTTAAAGGAAAACCACCATTTTTCAATATTTTACTATGCTCTTACCTCAACTTAGACAAATTAATACATACTATAACTATCTTTTTCCAATGCATGGAGGAAGAGCACTTAGTTTGCAGCATTTCGACCTCAGCGCACAGTAACATCTTCACAGGACTGATGATGTTACTGCGCCAGAGGTCGAAGTGCTGCAAACTAAGTGCTCTTCTGCCATACAATATAGTTCTCATTTTTATCCACTTAAAACGTTTTATTTTGTGCCACCATACTTACTCGTGTAACTACTCATGTAACAGTCTTTAAATAGGGAAAACATGGAAGTGTTTGGTGGCTTCTAAATTCTTCCCTGTTTAGATCCTAAAGGAATAAATGGGACTAGGCTAAATGCTAACACATTCATGACACGCTGTGCAAAGATGAAGTCCACATATTGATAAAAGATAGGTATGTATTCATTCATCTAAGTTGAGGTAAGAACATAGTAAAATATTGAAAAACGGTGGTGTTTTACTATAAAGGCCCTTTCACACATGACGCGGCAAGTGGTGGAACCAGCACTCAGTTGCTGATTTCTTTTTAGCTTTGTGCAGTTGAAGCCTTGTTTACACTTTTGCAATTTGCATGGCTCTACTCTACGGCGTGAACCTGCAGGGCTCCTCAGTAAACCTACAAGACTTTTATGCTTGACATGCTCTCCGTTGTATAATTCTGTAAATGACAGAGGGCGACTCGTGAGTAATTGTTCTCAAAACCATCAAAAAGCAGCGATGAGAGGAAGTAGTTTGCCAAATAATTTGTCAAACACTCGTCTCGTGAGAAATTTGTAAATACGTGGATTTCTTCACCTATAAACTGATTAGGTTGTGGGTCATTTTGACGACACATGAAAAAGTTTTTATGATGTTTTTATAAAACATCACTTTACTTGAATGGGTGTTCATAAGGCTGACATGAGACGTGTCATGAATATGAAAGAGATTTTATGAACGTTTATGACTACTGTCATTAAGTGTCATTTGTTCAATTATGTCATTTTTATTGCAAAGATGACATTGTATGAGATGTCTTTGTTATGACAACTTGACATTACCAAGACAACATAACTGACCACTTTTTACCAGTGATACAAATTGAATATGTCATTAAAATGTCATTAAGTGTTAATACTCTGTAAAGTTTTATAACAGCATCATGAATATTCTTCAGTTCATAATGTTTATTTGACAGAGTATTAATAATATTTGACATAGTAGTAACACTTAATGACATTTAAATCACAGTTTAATGTAATGTTAACCCACAAAGTTAGGTAGTTTCTTAAGTTTGAGAATTATTGTTTATGATTTATAACAAGTTGTGTTCTATTGGTTTATGTCAAGTTGTCATAACAAAGATAACTCAAACAATGAGGTATGTAAAATAAAACGAAAGTTTCTAAGCAGTTGCACACATCTAAATGCTTTTTGGCATTCAGAAATGGACCCAGATAGATTTCAGCATAATAGGGATACTTGCACTGAATCACCAATTTCACATGTATTTTGTGTATTTTTAAAATACAAAATACTGTATTTGTATTTAAATACATTTTTCCACACAGTATTTTGTATTTGAAATACATTTCCAGGTATTTATGCCCATCTCTGTTCATAACATTAAAATATTCTGTTACCCCACACCTGCAAGTTGTGCCACAAGACCACTTTTTTCCCAAAAGCTATATTTCTGAAACAATTTATTTCAGATCCAAAGTTATTGTTCTCAGGGATGCACAACATCCTGAAATATATGTACATCCTTAAGTTGCAGGCATTACTGTCATGGCCTCACTTTAAAGTCACTTTGAGTAAAAACTGGCACAACCCACCCCACTCTCCCCTACACCGTTATTAATTGTAGTGTCAACAATTTAAGGACCAACACGGAATAAAGTCAAACATTAACTATTTATTAGCCAGGTAGGTAGATCATAATTCAAATGCCAATTCACGGTTCAATTCATATATAAAACATAAATCCATAAAAATTTGTAATCAAAAGAAAGCATTGCATACCTGGCAAAAATGACAATACACAAACAGTGTAGGAGATCTGACTACAGATTTATCAAATAAGATAAAATACATAATGGGGTTTACTAAGAAAAATCAAAATGGGGTTCATTAACATTTAAAATTATATCAAACAATACCAGATTATCTGTGTATGTAAAATTTTATATTTCATACACAGTTTATAAGTGAGATTTTAAGATGCTCTAGGCCAGGGCTATTCAAATCTTACCCTGGAGGGCCAGAGCACTGCATAGCTCCAACCCTGATCAAACTGTAGTGGAAGATTTTTATTATGCTTTTATTTTTCATATTATTATGTTTTATTTTTCATCCTATTTTTCATTTTTTAATAACAATCATAAGCTCACAAATTGTGATTCATATGGAGATCATGTTTTTCTGCTAACGCACATAATTATGCTCTTTCTGTCTTTACAGCAAGTACAATGTCCAAGGATTTAAACATCATGTACCAACATGTACTGTGCTATATGATAAGATAAGGGGGCTTAACGAATGAATCATTAAGTTAGAAACCCAGTAAACGGTAGAGTTTGCTGAGAAACAAACTGTATGTTTTATGATTATGTTTAACGGTTTATGTTCTTAATCACTGACAACTGAAGGCTATCTTCTAAATGACGTAGAAACGGATGATTGTACGTGTTTCAGCATCTTACTATAAATGTGTGTTCAACCTTGTGATCGGGGCTCTTGGGTTTAGACTTCTAGCACCAGGGAGTGAGAGCCTATTCTGCAGAATATATTAAATTCAGACAAAGAAAATTCTGTCGACAGTGTGTCTGTGTGATCCTTGACTTTCACTCTTAGTGAGTATTATTTGATGCGGCCAAAATTCCACGACAAAACACACCTGATCAAGCTAATCAAGGTCTTCATGATCACTAGAAAATCACAGGTGGTTAAGTTTGATTAGGGTTGGAGCTAACACAGAAAAATATCTAATCTTGGTAAAGTGTGACTCTTCTTTCTCTGCACAGTTGGGTAGATGTGAACTCTTTGAGAAGGATTTCAGATGTTAATTCAACAGAACTGAAATATTTTTCAAATAAAATTAATATTTTTCTGGTTTAATATTTATTTTACTAAGTCAGAAACGTCTCTGGTGTGTCCCACTTTTCAAAAAGTGTTTTCAATTCTGGCAGTTGCTAGGAATAGCTGAGACAATTTAAAAGTGTGCTATATTTTAGGTAACAATACCATAATAACAAATCATCTAAAGTTTGATTTGGTGACTTACACACCACACTCAGAAATTTAGAAATGACATTTGATTAAAAAAAATGCTTTTATGCCTCCATACATAACATTTATTTGTCCAGTATCTTAACAAATACACATCAAAACTTTTCTCAAATACCTGTGTATGTTTGTGGTTTGAATTGAATGGAATGAATTACCACTTGTATGCTCTTAAAAAAATAAAGGTGCTTAAAGGATCTTTACAGCAATGACATAAAATAATCATGTTTGCTTCCTCAAAGAACCATTCAATCCCAGGTTCTTTAAATAACCATTTCTTTCTTACCTTTTTATAATTTGAAGAACCTTTTTTTACCTCAAAGAACCTTTTATTTTTAAAAACAGAAACAAAACGTTTTTTTGGGATGTTAAAGGTTATTTAGAACCATTAAGCAAAAAAAAAAAGGTTTATGTCATCGTGGAGCACATTTATGTTTATCAGCCTGAAAATAATGCATTGGATTTTCTATGCTAGTATTTTTAGCTAAACTATCTCCCCTTCCCCCTTAATCCTAGGCTTGTTCTTGGTCCTCCATGTGCCTTCCAATTTATACAATCCTGAAAAAACCTCTGGTATGACTGGCAAAGGAACAGGATTAACATGACAGTTCTACCTTCAACCATTTCCTCAGGTAAAAAGAAAGCTAACTAACATTATTAGAGTATAAATCAATATTGTTTACAACAATAGTATTCATTGTTTAGTTTAGACCAAATCACACCACTAGCGACAAAGTCGCTGTATGTTGCACATCTTTATATGTCATTAGGAGGCCTTTCTACCCTTACGAAAATTAACCATGGTTTTATTGTGCTAAAAGTGTAGTAACCATGGTTTTTTTGGTGTGTTGATTACTATCAGCAAAACCATGGCTTTACTACACTTAAAATCATGGTTATTTTGTGGTTATCATGGTTTTACTACAGTAACCATGTTTTTTTGGTTTTAACGGTAGTAAAACCATGGATAATTTTCATAAGTGTAATTCTGGTTTTCCTAATAACAGTTGTAAACATGACTGCAGTAGCTAAGAACCCAGCTAACCAAAATAGGTGACTGTTATGCAACTGTATCATAATCTGATGACCAAGCTTTCATTGTAAATAGTGAGATTCCTGGATTCGTCAACACAGCGTAACATTGCCAGTAACAGCAACATTGTGACAACGTCATGTGATAATGTTCAGTTGGTAATTTTTACTTTAGTTGTCTAATTTGTCATTTTGTTTTTCACTTGCTGTTACATAATGATTTAATGGGCAGACAGGCAGTCTATGTACAGATGCTGGTCATATAATTAGAATATCATCAAAAAGTTGATTTATTTCACTAATTCCGTTCAAAAAGTGGTATATATAAACATATCATATAAACTTACTGTATATTCATTCATGACACACAGACTGATATATTTCAAATGTTTATTTCTAAAAATTTTGACGATTTTAACTGACAACTAAGGAAAATCACAAATTCAGTATCTCAGAAAATTTGAATATTGTTAAAAGGTTTAATTTTGAAGACATCTGGTGCCACACTATCAACAACTAATTAACTCAAAACACCTGCAAAGGCCTTTAAATGGTCTCTCAGTGTAGTTCTGTCGGCTACACAATCATGGAGAAGACTGCTGTGCTGACTTGACAGTTGTCCAAAAGACGACCATTGACACCTTGCACAAGGAGGGCAAGACACAAAAGGTCATTGAAAAAGAGGCTGGCTGTTCACAGAGCTCTGTGTCCAAGCACATTAATAGAGAGGCAAAGGGAAGCAAAAGATGTGGTAAGAAAAAAGTGTACAAGCAATTGGATAACCGCACCCTGAAGATGATTGTGAAACAAAACCCATTCAAAAATGTGGGGGAGATTCACAGCTGGAGTCAGTGCTTCAAGAACCACTATGCACATAAGTATGACATGGTTTTCAGCTGTCGCATTTATTGTTTCAAGCCACTCCTGATATATATATTATTTTCTATACTTTCTATACCAAGAAAGTGACTAGATGAAAACCACTATTTTCTGTTACAAACTTTCACATAGCATCTTTAGGTTATAAAAACATAAAAAATGTAAATCCATAAGTTTATTTTCAAAATTATATAAATCTATTGAATCAATCTATAAATGTCCATTCATCTTTGTCATGTTATAGTATTCATTTAGTTGACTAGTGGTATACACTGATTAAAAAAATAAACATTAATGGCATTAACCAAAGCACTTGTCATATTAAGTACACTGTCATTGCTGCGGTTATACTTGGGATGTCATTGCGTCGCAGAACTTTATTCACAGCGATCACCTGTAAAATGTTTTGGTCCTGCTCGATTTTCTTTAGCTTCGCGTAAATTAAAAGTTTTTATAAGATCCCCTGGGGTCAGTGTATTAGCACGAGAGAAGCTTGATGATGGGGGAACAAGCAACCAGCATTTTCCTTCTCCCGAGTGCCTTTCAAGTAAATTATTAGATGTTGATGGCTTACATTTCTTTCCCGTCACAGAAAACCACCACAGGTTTAGCAATGCCATCAAAAGTATTATTTTGTTTGTTTGTTTGTTGATCACGAAGTACAAGATGAGGAAAACTAGGATTCTGTGTGTATTCAACGTGCCGGCATTGGAATGGTGTGCTGTGATTTCTTGAGTGGATTTATTGCATTCTGTAGAAAAGGAGTGGCGTTTATTGAGTTTTGGGAAAAAATGAAGAAAAGGTGACAGAATAACACGGCGGATATTGTATTTTGTGTAAAATTATATATATATATATATATATATATATATATATATATATATATATATATATATATATATATATATATATATTAGGGATGCCACAATTCTCAATACATTATCGAACCGTTCGGTTCGACCCCCACGGTCCAATACACGCATGTGAATTGCGGTTTTTCGGTTTATCCATCCAAATCTGTCAGTTTTATATTCCCTGCACTTTTGTTAATGTGCGCATCCTCGTGATCTGCACGCTTATAAACGCCACAGCGAGTTGATATCCAGTCACTGTGCGCTAGCTGCGCTCTGCTTGAACTCTGCTTGCAATGCTGGTGTCAGATTTCATTCGCGTGAACACACACGCGCGTTATTTGCCTCAAACACGTCTTCCGCGCAAGTTGAAAAAGTTCAACTTAAGAAGAGAATGCGCCTGATGCTAAAATAAATCCCACCAGTAATGTTGATGGAGGAACGCATTTTTGGTTTCTACACAGACAGCATGATGTTAGATTTAACAGTAGTGCATTAAGGTATAAGCTTCATTTACAATGTAAAGTTTAATTTACTAAGTACAGGTATATAAAATGGCCAATTTATGAAATTTAATGAATTCACATGTTCCCCAGTTTGAATAGGATGTCATTTTTATATGTCTTTATTTAATTATATCTTATATTATTGTATCAATACACTAGAAATATGTAAGATGATTTTTGCATTTACATAAAATAAAGAGAACTGCAATTAAAACCAGTATTTTTTCTTCTTAACATCTCACTGTTCCTGTTACCTAAGCATTGAATAATTAAAAACACTTTAGGCCAAGGCATCAGAACCGAAACCGAACCGAAAACCGTGGACAAGAACCGAAATATGTATTGAACCGTGAACTAAGTGTATTGTTGCATCACTAATATATATATATATATATATATATATATATATATATATATATATATATATATATATACATGGCTCGACATTAAGGCTTGTCCGCTTGTCCGGGACAAGTGGATTTTTTGAAGGACAAGTGTAAGAGAAAATTTGTTGTCCGACTGGACAAGTTAAATTTCAAACAATGTTACTTAACGTTATGTGCCGTTAACGACAGAGCAGAACGCGCAGCGCAAACACAGAGCGGAATATTGAACAGGGAACGCAGCGCGTCGACACACACACACACACACACACACACACACACGTTTACACCTTACTGTGTATTGTTACTAAACAAGCTGCGCGCGCATGAAACCTGATCGCCAAACCAGTGGGGCGGGACGGCATGGAGTGGATGGAGAGTGATGTTTCTTCCAGCGTGAATATATAAATGACAGGCACTTCAACCGCGTTTTCATCACTGTGTGTGAAAAAAGCAGATTTAAGTCCGTATTTTTTCTTCTAAAGTTTGGTAAAAACACATAATGGGCTTAAAATCTTGTTTAAGAATCTGTTTTATAATAAGGATCTCTCTTTCAGCATGTGTGCGCCACGCGACAGCCGTTTGAATCTGACAGAGTTCGTCACTTCAAGAATCCCACAAAAACATTACATCGTAAATGCTAGGATTAAGATTGATTTTATATATAACAGATAATCTAGATACATTTACCCTAATAAGTTTTTTAAAACATGGTAATGTTCTAATGTTTTGCTTTAGTGTTTTAATGTCAGACAATCATTGAAATGTGGGAAAAATGAAGAGAAAGGCAGCAGATATAGCATCCTTCTTCAGAAAGAGTAGAAAGAAGCAGCCAAAGAATCTTAGTAAAATACATTTCAGTGGCCTACAAAATTCACGTGATTTTCTGGTCTCTATAGTTTTTTCAGCAATGAAAGATATAAATTCTGGTTTCAAAGTAAATTTCAAAAGTTTTATTTGATTAAATAGTTAAAAAAACATGAGGTTGAATTATGACTATAAATTGTATGTTAATCTCAATTCATTTTAATTAAAATTAAAGTATTGTAGCAATTGTATGTTATACATCATTTTGATTAACGCACCTATAATACTTAAAGTATTTTAAGGTTTGTTGATAGAGATTTTATGTGCCACCCCAGAGTAACTGCTGGCCCCTGCCTGGCCACCCCTATGAAAAATCCCTGGCTCCGCCACTGATAAGCAAAACACACAAAAAAAACATTATATTATAAATCTTTACCCGGACAAGTGACTTTTGTGCATGGACAAGTGAAACATAAATTTTACTTGTCCAAAGGACAAGTTCCTCAAAAAGTTAATGTCAAGCCCTGTATATATATATTTGAAGAGTTTGGTTCCAAAACGCAATAAATCCATTTTGACAAATTTTGGTAAAAACGTGTTTTCTATACCAAGAAAGTGGCAAGATGAAAACCACTATTTTCTTTTACAAACTTTCATATAGCATCTTTAGGTTATAAAAACATAAAATACTCAAATCCATAATTTGATTTTTAAAGATTTAATATAAAAATGAATATTTTTTTTCACAAAATGCAATAAATCCATGACAAGTTTTTTTTTTTCAAAATGCTATAAATCTATTGAATCAATATATAAATGTGCATTCATCTTTGCCATGTTATATTCATTTAGTTGACTAGTGGTTTACACTGATTAAAAAAATAAACATTAATGGCATTAATCAAAACACTTCCTTTGTAATATTAAGAACACTGTCATTGGAGAATATGAGATTGACTTCAGAACTTTTACCAGGAAGTTTGAGTTTTGCGCAGAATACGGTTTTATAATTTGTGTGTTAAGCAATCACAAAGAACTGTAATATGTTGTAATGTGATTCTTTACATGAAAAAAACAGATCTAGAAAGTGTAATAGATCAGCCAAGAAACAAACCAAAAATTTATTTGTTGAATAATTTGTTGCATAAGCATTCAACAGAAAGTGATTAACATGAAATATCTAATAATTTCTAGATAGTACAATACCAAACAAATACATTTTCAGTCAAATCACATTTATTTGATATGCCTTTTTACAAAAAAAATTCATCGTCTCACAGAAGCAAAAGAAGAATATTAGCAAAATGTGATATTTTGGCCTTACAGTTGCATCTCACAACAATCAGATTGTTCAGGGAACATTATTTAAAAGTCCACAACAAACAATGTGGTTCTGGCATGGTACAAGTCCTTGTGGTGACTGAAAGAATGACATCAGGTCATTACGAACACTCAATAGAAGCTCGGTTGATACGGCACCTTGACAGGTAGCGTGGATCGAGTGTGTCACAGGTCGGAGAAGCGGACCGCCCCTGTCGCGTGTCATGCTCCTCCTAGTTCCACCCCAAGGAGGTCCCAAAACACCCCAATGACCAGACAGACAGAGAATTAAAATTTAACAACTTTTATTAAATATTAAAAAGTAGATAGGGGAATTAAATATTTAAAAACAACATATCCCAGTCCTCGGGCCTTCATAGCAAGGGGGGGGGGGGGCGCTTAGGAGGCTCTGGGCCCTTGGCTGTGGGCAAAGGCAAGTATTACACAGGTGACTGGGACTTTAACTTTTCCTCCTCAGGTTTGTGGCTGCAAGCAGAGGTAAGTTTTGCACAGGCGACTGGAACTTTTCCTTCTCGCTCCTTGTATTCTTTGCTATGATTTCCCATGACTCCTCTGACCTCGAAGTGGCTTCTGTCAACACAAGTACAGCAATACACTGCAACCTTTCAAGTGTACACACTCACAATGAAGACCAAGACTCACCCACGGCACTCCACACACTTTAAGTGAACTAAGGACTGAGCCAAACTCGACCCGGATTCGTCGTGTGGTTGGTTAGGCAGTGTTTCTTCAAGGAAGAGAAAAGCACCTAAATAGTGGACGCCGGACCTCTTGTGTTTTCTCCTAATTGTACTCCTCGGCTCACCCACGTTTCTCTCCACGGTGGGGCCGCAAACTGTTCCTTGAACTCACAACACACGTTAGGTAATATACCCTCTTCCACTCTGCACAGTACAATGTACAGCGTTACTCACGTGCGATGTCAATGCTTCACAGCGTTGGCTCTCTATATAGACTACCAGTATTACTCCCCGGCTCACCCACCCTTCTCTCCACGGTGGGGCCGCAAACTGTTCATTGAACTCACAACACACGTTAGGTAATATACCCTCTTCCACTCTGCACAGTGCAATGTACAGTAGGGCTGTCACTTTTTATTCGATATTCGAATATGCATTCGAACATGACGTGAAATATCCGTATTCGAACTATAAATAAACCATCCGGTTTTTTAAATGCCATATGTAGCGCATTTTTTTTACAGTAACACCTCGTAATAGGAATGAGGCTGAGAGTGAGACCGACGACTGCAACTGTGCGCAAGAGAGGAAATCAAATTGGACCAACACCTGTGCATGTCAAGATAGAATTATAGTTTGTATATAAAATGACATATTTAACACTGCTATAATAAGTGTTAAACATTATAGCAGTATAAAAAACTTGCGTTAATACGTTCGCATTATGAAATTAGCATGTATGAAGATAATTTCATAATTTTTACAACGCAATGTAAACTTTATATTAAACAACAACAGCATTTGTCTTGTAAACGGATTTGAAATGATCATGTGCTGACTGTCGCGCGTCACATAGACGACAGAGTCAAGTGAGATCTGCTTAACTCAGCGGTAAGTTTAATTTCATCTCAAGTATCAAAGGGTTTGTGCTCTTTATCATTGAAAACGGGCGAGCAAACAGCACGCGCAGGGTTAATGTACTTGTCACTGACGGCTCACAAACGCGCATGTGTTTGCTTGTTGTCAATGAGATTACTTCCCACAAACACGCTCAAGGATGGGATATGTGTGCTTGTCAATGACAGGCATTACATCCGCAGAATTCCACTGAGTTTTCTGCCGAAATCTGCGGGCGCAAATTCCGTTTGGGCTCCTATACTCCTGCTTTTGTTGTCACGTTATTGTCTGTAACTGTTCTGAATCGTTTTTTCATATATAAGTTTTGTATTCATAAGTTGATAACCTGCTGTTTCAAAAATTAAGTAAAAAGGTAATCCAGACAGCCCAGTTTATGACTGTCAGTGTTAATAATTTTGTGATTCAATCTCCATTACAGTGGGTTTTTGATGCGCGCCAGGGGGGCGGGGGTGCCCAGATATTCAAATATATTCGGATACATTGCATGATATTCGAAATCCGTTCGAATTTGATTTTTCTCAAAAGTGACAGCCCTAATGTACAGCGTTACTCACGTGCGATGGCAATATTTCACAGCGCTGACTTCCTATATTCTGTAAGGAACACAAGAGAACAGATTCCAAAGCAGAGGTAATGTTATTAAATTCACAGTAAGTCTCTCAGTCACCAAAGTCACTAAAGGGCATCCAGGAATGGGAAAACAGAGCTCGCAGAAATTCTCTGGCAAACAGAGCACAGAGTGAAAGCAGGGGGACTCCGATACGGGGCGGGACACGTAGGCCACTCCCGTGAGCGCCGCGTCACGGGAGTACAGGGGAAAAGGGAAATAAATCCTCCGTGGAATTACTCGAACGAATCGAACCACGGCACCTCCCAAAAGGGACAGCTAGTCAACTGCAACAGTCCAGAGCTGTGATACACAGGAGAGACAAAGTTAGAGATGGTAAAATCTCTCAGCGCTAAAAGCACGACTCACAGTTCAGTTCGCTGGTGAACTTCAGCGACAGAGCTCTGGTGATGATGGTAACAGTCCAGTGACAAAGAGACAACTCAGCTGAGTGTAGCTGGAGAGCTGATAAACTGAGACTCGAAGTAATCCAATCTCTTCAGAGCGAAGACGATCTAGTTCATGTGGTGACAGTTTGTAGAACTGAAGACTGAGAGACGACTGGAAGTCTGCAAGAATGAGACAGCAGATAACACAGGAAAATACTTAAAATAATACTGAGAATATAACACAACATGACAGGACAAGATGGCGAACTGCATAAGAAGCACCTATAGCACATACAATGACGGATTCGCAAAGACTGAGGAGAACTAGCGAGTATAAATACTACTACCGATTGGGAACAAACAAGCTTCAGGTGGTGGTGACGTCAGTGAGGAAATCATAATTTAACGAAAACACCTGTAAAAGACGCGCACATGGATCAGTGACATACAAAAACAACACAGGGAAACAGGAACACAACAAACCGGTAAGACCGAAATCATGACATATGGACTTCCAGTATTACTCCCCAGCTCACCCACGCTTCTCTCCACAGTGGGGCCGCAAACTGTTCATTGAACTCACAACACACGTTAGGTAATATACCCTCTTCAACACTACATAGTCCAATGGATAGTGTTACTCACGTGCGATTGCAATATTTCACAGCGCTGGCTTCCTATATGGACTTCCAGTATTACTCCCCGGCTCACCCACGCTTCTCTCCGCAGTGGAGCCGCAAACTGTTCATGGAACTCACAACACACAACAACGGCAGAGAAAAGCACTTTTTCCGTGGTGCTCCTTTAACAAACGGCCTCCACTCCTTCCTTTCGCCTACTTCGGCCCCGCACTCTTTCCGCTCGCTTAGCGATCCCCGGATCAACGGCGCCTTCAGATTCTTCAGAGAAGTGGGTGTTTGCCCCGAAATCGAGACTCCCTTCCTCTGTTTCTCTGGATCTATTTATGTGTCTCATCCTCAATACATCCTCCAATCACAAGGTTGCCACATTAACTCTGCACACCTGTTGCTCGTAAGCCCTGATTGTGTTGCCCCAGAAGACCAGGAAGTAAAAGGTGTCTGCAAAATTTGGTCTGGGCGGAAACCATCTTCGGGCGAAACCAATCTTCGCCGCTTTTGGTTCCGCCCTATAATAGTCACCCTGTGACAAGTGCATGTAAAGTACCATTGTCTGCAACAATTGCTCGCCATTCCCCAGGTTGAGGGACACCAGAAGCATCTCTGTCCACAAAATTAGCAGGGATGTATCGGTTTGCAGGCATGTTCACATCATCTGTGTAAGTGAGAAAGTTGTAAAGCATGACACAGGCCTTCACAACATCGACTGCTTTGTCCAGATAGAATTCCAGGGCTCGTCCCAGAATTCTCCATCTTGCCACCAAAATTCCAAAGCTGTTCTCGATTACGCGTCTGGCTCTGGAATGTCTGTAGTTGTAAATCTGCTTTTCCATTGTCATGGTTGTGCCTCTTTTGTGAAAACAAATACAATTGTTTTAATGGGGTAGTTACATAACTTTTACATACATAATGTACTCAAGAGTATAATACAAAGGATAAACCCACTGAGAGAGAGACGTCACGCTGAACAGATCGTGCATCGGAGCTCCGTCGAGTTCATCATCTAAAATCCTTTTTTTACCATCTTATTCCTATTTATATAATATAACTTATTAGTTTAACATAGGAATACTTTACCGTGACGATTATTGAGCAGTACTACCACGTGAAACTATTTATCACTAATAAACACCCAGTGTTAGCATATAGCCCGCTAGCATCTTTCCGATCTAATGGCGGATTCATCTGATATATGCTTTTCTGACCTGTCCTCACCTGAGCGGGAAGCTGTGGAGGAGTTGTTACCCGGTTTTAGCAGATCCAACGCGAGGTACAGTGCCCACTTCACCGTGTCTTCGGACGTCCACAAGCGAAAGAGGCGTGCAACGAACGAGCATTCCACGCGATGCAGCTTCACGGACCGTGAACGACTGAACGGAGACGCCATCGCCCAACATGAAAGCGATCGGGAAGCTGTGAAGGAACCTTCGCAGATTCAGCATGCCCCACATCACCCTAGCCCCAGACGTTCGCAGGCGACCGAGGCGTGTCACAACCGAACACCCCACGCGATGCAGCTCCGGGGACCACGTTCGGGTAAACAAAGACGCCATCGCCCAGCATGAAAGCGGTAAGACTCCGCTTGTTATTGTAACATGTACAACTTGCCACATGTATAGTTTAGCTTCTGCTGTTAGCATAGATGGGTTTACATGCACTAAGGGTATTGAAGTATTAAGGTTAACTGAGAAGGTTGCTGAACTAGAATCGCGCATCCGAACGCTAGTTGAGGATAGCAAAACCGCTAATGTTTCTGTTGCAAATAATCTATCGAGCAAAAAGACTAATGGCTCGGTTCCGACATCAAATGCTAATGTAAATATTACAAATACTGTATCGAGCGCGCATAGTGTTTACCAAAATACACATGGCTCGGTTCCAACATCAGAGTCAAGTCGGCGGTCTAACTGGGTGACTGTCAGGCGGCATAGTCATAAACGGCGTCCTTCTAAGACCCATAACGTTACGGTAGTTTCTAACAGATTCGATCCCCTAAGGAGTACACCAGCTGAAACACCTTTTAAAAGTGCCCTGGTCATTGGAGATTCTATACTCAGGAACACTAACATTGAGGCACCAAACACCATAGTCGACTGTATACCGGGAGCCAGAACGTCTGACATTAGATCCAAACTTAAAGTGCTGGCTAATGCTAAGCGGAAGTTTTCTAAGATTGTTATTCACGCCGGCACGAATGACACCAGACTCCGACAGTCGGAAATCACCAAAGATACTATTAAGGAGATGTGTGAAATTGCAAAAACAATGTCAGACAATGTAATATGCTCTGGCCCCCTCCCCGCCTACCGGGGAGATGAAACACATAGTAGATTAGTCTCTTTCGATGGCTGGATGTCAAAGTGGTGCCCTCAGCATAATGTAGGGTTTATAGACAATTGGAAGCATTTCTGGGGAAGGCCATCCGTCATCGGAAGGAAGTGCTATACTCACTAGAAATCTGATCAATAGTCTTAATTCTGATATAGTCTGACTATCCGGGGCCCAGGTCAGGAAACAGACGGATCGGCTTAACCGTCCGTCTGTTAGCTGCCGTGATATGTCAAGACCACTTATATCCCAGCACTTCGAGTCAATCTTACTGAAATATCAGCACATTTCAACTGTATCTGTTCCCCGAACAAATAAATACAGAGCACCGCTTGTTACATCTGGTACAAATCTGATTAATATAAAATTAGAAAACAATACATTAACAGATGAACCTCGAATGTTAAAATTCGGCCTTCTTAACATTAGATCGCTTACCAATAAAGAACCTATTGTCAATGAAATAATTACAGACCAAAACTTAGATGCACTCTGTTTAACAGAAACCTGGCTTAAAGCAGACGACTACATTAGTTTAAATGAATCCACCCCACAAGACTATTATTATAAACACGAACCTCGATTAAAGGGGAGAGGGGGTGGTGTAGCTACAATATACAACACAATTTTTAAAGTAAACCAAAAATCTGAACAAAAATTTAAATAATTTGAACTAATGTTGTTAAATATGGAAATAACTGATCGTAACCACAAACAGCTTTCTTTTGCCTTAGCGACAATCTATAGACCTCCGGGCCACCATGCAGATTTCCTTAAAGAAATAGCAGATTTCCTGTCTGAGCTTGTAGTCACTGTAGATAAAGCTCTTATCGTTGGTGATTTTAATATCCATGTGGATAACCCAAAAGATGCATTAGGACGTGTGTTTATGGATGTTCTAAATTCTCTCAATATTAGACAAAACGTGACAGGGACAATGCATACTCGTAAACACACATTAGACTTAATTCTGTCACTCGGACTCAATATTAATGATGTCGAAATATCACCTCAGAGTGATGCAGTTTCTGACCATTACCTTGTGTCATACACTGTACTTCTAGATAGGATAACTCAATCCACAACATGCTACCGACTAGCCAGAACAATAATTTCCACCACTAAAGATAGCTTTATTAGCACTCTTCCAGACCTGTCCCAAATTAAACATGTAGCAGATAACTGTGACGATCTAGATATTGTAATAGAAAACCTAAACAATGTCTGTTCTAACACATTGGTATGACCATCACACCGCAGCCCTTAAAAAGGCAGCTAGAAAAATGGAAAGAAATTATAGAAGCACAAAGTTAGAAGTATGGCGTGCAGCATGGAAAGAGAGTGTTAAACACTACAGACAGGCTATTAAAACTGCCAGATCTACATATCTTAGCAAGCTTATAAATAAGAATCATAATAACCCTCATTTCCTCTTTAGCACAGTTGCGAAACTGACTAGAAACAAAGAACAAACAGAAACCAATAGTAAACTTCAACACAATAGTAACGACTTCATGAACTTCTTTTCTAACAAAATTTCGGCTATTAGGGAAAACATCGTAGCTACCCAGGCAGCCACCACTCTACCCATTAGTTCAATTAACAGTAGACTACCATACGAACATCTTGATTCATTTAAACCTACTACAATAGATGAGCTCTCTAAACTAGTCACATCATCCAAATCATCGTCCTGTATATTAGACCCCGTTCCCACAAAACTACTTAAAGAGGTATTCCCTGTAGTGTCAACCCCGGTTCTAAATATCTTTAACTCATCGCTAGAAATAGGATACGTTCCAACAGCTTTCAAACTAGCAGTTATTAAACCGCTGATTAAAAAACCACAGCTTGATCAAGGAGAGCTTAATAACTTTAGACCAATCTCAAATCTCCCTTTTCTTTCGAAAATATTAGAAAAGGTAGTGGCAAGCCAGTTACGCAAATTCTTGACAAATAATAGTACATATGAAAAGTTCCAATCAGGATTCAGGCCCCACCATAGCACAGAGACAGCGTTGCTTAGAGTTACAAATGACCTCCTATTAACATCAGATCGTGGTGAAATCTCAATTCTTATATTACTAGACCTTAGTGCAGCCTTTGACACAATAGATCACACAATCTTACTCAATAGACTAGAAAACTATATTGGTATCAGTGGTCAGGCGCTAGTCTGGTTTAGGTCATATCTAACCAATCGCTATCATTTTGTTTATGTAAATGAGGAAGAGTCATATCACTCCCTGGTTAAATACGGTGTACCGCAGGGATCAGTTTTAGGTCCTATCCTGTTCTCGTTATACATGTTACCCCTAGGAGACATTATCAGGAAACATAACATAAGTTTTCACTGCTATGCGGATGATACCCAGCTTTACATCTCCTCGCATCCCAGCGAAACACACACGTTTTCTAAGCTAAAAGACTGCATTAGCGATGTTAGTGACTGGATGGCACATAACTTTCTTACGCTCAACTCCAATAAGACAGAGATACTTATTATTGAACCAAATCGCTACAAACATAATATGTCAGATTACAAATTGCACATAGATGGCTGTACTGTGGTGCCATCTTCCACGGTTAGGAACTTAGGTGTGATGTTCGACAGCAACTTATCCTTTGATAGTCATATCGCCAACGTCTGCCGCACAGCATTGTTCCATCTTAGAAATATCTCAAAAATACGCCATATACTGTCTACATCTGACACAGAGAAGCTTATTCATGCTTTTATGACCTCTAGAATAGACTATTGTAACTCGCTACTCGGGGGATGCCATTCAAATCAGGTCAACACGCTTCAGCTAGTTCAAAACACTTCTGCAAGGGTACTTACTCGATCTAAGAAGTATGACCACATAAGCCCAATTCTGGCATCTTTACACTGGCTACCAGTTAAATATCGCATACAATTTAAAATATCACTAATCACCTACAACGCTTTAAATGGCTTAGCACCCTCATATCTTAGAGAATTACTATCAGAATACAATCCATCACGCACACTACGGTCGCAAAATTCTGGTCTATTGATTATCCCTAGACTATCAAAAGTGTCTAAAAGTGGAAGATCCTTTTCATACTTAGCCCCTAAGCTCTGGAATGATTTACCAACCGATGTCCGAGAATCAGACACAGCCGATCATTTTAAATCTAGACTTAAAACTTTTCTCTTCAACAAAGCATTCGCATAATTTGTCTAGTAAAGGTACTTACCTCGCAATAGTTATTTTTACGGAACAAAGCACTCACGGTCATAACACAGACCAACCAAATAAATAAATAAAAACCTTTTCTGCATGAACACTTAAAAATGAATTGCATTAAATAGTTTGCCACCGTTTGCCACTGAACCTGCATTAACGACGACAGTGGGGCCTCCAGCCTTAGTCAAACGGGTCGGCACGTATGGTCGAGTTGCGATTTTGGCGCTATCATAAGTCTTGTGAATAGTATGCCATACAGACCCGTTTGCCACTGAACCTGCATTAACGACGACAGTGGGGCCTCCAGCCTTAGTCCAACGGGTTGGCATGTACGGTCGGGATGCGTTTTTTGCGTTTTCGTGTGTCTTGTGAATAGTATGCCATACATACCCGTTTGCCACTGAACCTGCATTAACGACGACAGTGGGGCTTCCGGCCTTAGTCAAACGGGTTAGCACGCATGGTCGGGTTGCGATGTTTGGCGTTTTCTCGTGGTCTTGTAAATGGTATACAGTATAGACCCGTTTGCCACTAAACCTGCATAACGACGACAGTGGGGCTTTAGGCCTTAGTCAAACGGGTCGTCAGGTTTCATTTTCTCTTAAAGATCGGAAGGTGACCCTTATTTACCATATATACTATAATTTGCTAAATCCTCAACTGTGGATAATATAATTATGCCGCAATAGTTAGTCTGTCTGGAACTAAGCTGAGTTAAAGGGCGTGTTGCAGGTTAACCACCACTGTCGATTAATGGGTACATAAATCACTCAAGATATGTGTATAATTTTTAAAATGTCTAAAAAATGGTCTTAAAGAACACTTTTTTTACGTTTTTGGTATTAACGGTTTTTTTACGCAATTCTGCGATGACGTCACGTTGGGTAGAAGTGGAGAAAGCCTCAGCCAGAGCCATAGAGATAGATGAGACATTTATTGCTGTTTAATACTTACGTATACAATTTGGAAATCATATATACATCGTAGGAAATATATAATGTGTTATACTGCAAAGTTACCATGCTAATTATTATTTATGATATCTGTGGAGATAAATAAAACTTCGCAAATCTGCTGATTTGATCCATTCATGTCCTGACCACCAGGCTAGAGATTTTTAAACATCCTTAATCCACACTTACTAGTCTATCAAATAATATCTCAAATATATTGTTTTGTGAAATAAAAGGATGCTTTGTTATATTGTTTATGCGATTATAACGAATCACACGATCATTTTATACGCAGCAGTCAGCAGCTGCAGCACACTCGGATCCGACCGCATACATACTGTAATAAACAGGCGTTCGGCGGCTTTTTACATCACGTCAGACTATGCCATTTGAGGAGGAACCGCTCATTGATCACCGTATTTTTATAAATCCTGTACATGTTTGGACCTGCCGAACAGGTTGAGCACTTTCATATACTTTGTTGAGCAGAGAGGCTGCACTTTGACCAGCGGGCTGCGGGAACCGGCGCACATCACGCCGCCAGACGGTGTTGTTAACTCGAAACGTATAACTATTATCAGATCGACCCACCGGGAAAGTCCCGACTCTCTCGATTGCCATTCCGCTACTGGCTGTAAGAAAGTGAGTGTGTTTGGGTCGCTGGTCCCCGCGAACAGATGTGACGTGCCTCACTCACCTTCCAGGATTAGAGACATGCTGCCAAAACCGTTTGTGCTGAAGATCGCATAAAGTTACACCCATTTCAGGCAGGATCATGGACCCCCTCAAGCCAGCATGCACGAGTATGTTAATTGTTTGTTTACTTTCTACACGAAGATATGCTAACGTTATGCTATCTGCCTGTCTGCCTATCTCTCTATACTAGCCTGTCTGTCTGTCTGTCTGTCTGTCTATAATCTGCGCTATCAGAACTGTACTTTACTCGTCTTTCTATAGTCATTCTCAATGCTCTCAATGCGGCTTTGGTAAATTCTCTCCCCAGCGTGACGTCATACAGTGCGTTGTGGGGGAAAGGAGAATCATTGCAAACCGCTGTACTTTTTCATACTTTTTCGGGTTTTGTGATACCCAACAACATAAAATACAATGGATAACACTTTAAATGGTTATTACACACAAACAAGTTGCACAAATTCATAAAAAAAAACCTGCAACACGCACTTTAAACCACATCACTGTGTGACACTTCAATACATATGAACGGCCGCTACGCTAATACGATTTTGTTTTTCTCTCCCTGTCTCGTCCTCGACCCCGAGGAGAACGAGACAAACAGACCCAGTCCCGGTAGATGTGAAAGTCGGCACACCTCTGATCTACTGGCCGTCCTTCAACCTGATGCCCAGCTGATGCCTGACCAACGATCACCGGCAGAACCCGCTTAATCTCCGCTAAATCTCCTTATCCGTTCTCCATTCGAGGTTCATCTGTTAATGTATTGTTTTCTAATTTTATATTAATCAGATTTGTACCAGATGTAACAAGCGGTGCTCTGTATTTATTTGTTCGGGGAACAGATACAGTTGAAATGTGCTGATATTTCAGTAAGATTGACTCGAAGTGCTGGGATATATAAGTGGTCTTGACATATCACGGCAGCTAACAGACGGACGGTTAAGCCGATCCGTCTGTTTCCTGACCTGGGCCCCGGATAGTCAGACTATATCAGAATTAAGACTATTGATCAGATTTCTAGTGAGTATAGCACTTCCTTCCGATGACGGATGGCCTTCCCCAGAAATGCTTCCAATTGTCTTTTTCTCCTAGGGGGTTTTTCACCCCGGGGAGGCAGCCTTTTTGGGCTTTACTTAGCTTCCTCTTCTAGACGTTACTTTAGTAATACGTTCGCTTATAATATTGAGTCATAGCCGCAGCAAATTTAACTGCTTATGCTATCATGTATTTTGTTGTGCTATCTGTCGTTTTTCTGTGCTTTTCACTGCTTCTATTTATGTAAAGCTGCTTTGAAACAATTGACTTTTGTGAAAAGCGCTATATAAATAAAATTGAATTGAATTGAATTGAATATTATAATTGTAATCATAGTTATAATAGACATGCAATGTGCAATGCTCAAGTTTATAACAAACATGCATAGAAATAAATATATAAATGAAATACATATACACATTACACACACACACACACACACACACGCATACATACATACACAGGATATACCACAACATGCCTTGAAAGGGACGCATGAGATTATTCAGAAGTGGAAAAGCAGCATCTCCAACTATCACATGTGGCAGTGTGACTCTGGTCCCTGGGAGATTGGCTGGCAGGGGCAGATTCAGTTTCTGCTCGAGAAACATGTAACCAAATTTGCTCTCCTTAAAGATTCCTCCATCACTTTCTCGCCCGTATCCTTCCACATCAACCATGGTAAATCTGTACCTGCGTTGCAGGTAGCCAAAAGGACAATGGAGTGTACACCCTTTGTTGTTAAAATAGTCACTACTAGATGACGGCGGGGCCTTGATGTTTACATGCTTTCCATCGATGCTTCCAACACAGTTCGGATAGTTCCACAACCGCCAAAAATCAGCTGTGATAGCTTCCCACTGCGCTGCATTTCAGCATGTTACAAATTCTGGCTGCAATGCTTTCCAAAGTGCTTTTCAGACCTGGGACACAATAGAAGACACTGTGCATGCCGCTATTTTGTAGCTAGCAGCTACTGTCTGTTGGTTAGCACCTGAAGCTAACAAACGAAGGGTCACTGCCAGTCTTTGCCAAAGATCTATTGGCATACCATGGGTAGACTGATGACTTATAAAGGGTTGTAAATGACGAACCAAATCGTCAAATTGACTTGCTGACATACGGAAATATCGGAAATGTATCTCCTCATCCATATCCCGCATCTGTTGGACAAGCGTAGCAAACTCTCCTTCATGTTCTCTCGTTTGATGCAAACTAGGGGTGGGGCGATCAACTTTTTTCATTACCGTTCCGATTTCGATAACTGAATTCTGAGTATCGACTGATACCGATCCAATTCTAGTATTTTTCTTGATCCATTTAGAATTGTGTGTGCGCGCGTGTGTGTGTACACACATAAATATATACACACACATATACACACAAAATCAGAAGAATATCATGTCAAATGTAAAATGAGATACAAGTTAAAAGAATGTAAGTGTTCAGATGATTAAAATACGGTTATTGTGTGTGTTTGTGTGTGTATGACGCATTTTATTCACCGCTACTCCAGTGTATTAACTCCGCGAGCACCAGACCATTGAGTTTTTGTGACCTAAAATATCTTCATATATGCAATTGTTTTTCACATAAAGCTGTTGAATATATTAGGAAGACTTTGAATATAGTGTATAAATATGTTTATGGTGCTTTTGGTCACACTTTATTTTACGGTATCACTGTTACAGTGTAATTATACATTTAAGTACTAAGTAATAATCACTAACAACATGTACTTACTATAGGGTTGGGGTTAGGATTAGGGTTTGGTTTAAGGTTAGTTGCATGTAATTATGCATAATTAACTGTTATTACAATAATAATTACATGTATCATGTGTAACAAAGGCACCGTAAAATAAAGTGTTACCGTGCTTTTATAATAGTCTGACTTTTCTATAGCATGACAGTAACAACCACAAGTAATGCACAGTTTTGTATTTGGATCGGCCCCGTTATTCCGATATTCGAACCAGCAAAAAAGGTCTGGATCGACTCGATATCCGATCCAAAGTATTGGATCGGCCCACCCCTAGGTCAAACACCCCATCTTCTGTCATTTCGTCATCGTCTCTTTTATAGTAGTTTTAAAAAAATTATCTGTTCTTCAATGTTTAACATTTCAAGCTCCAACAACAGTCGCTGTCAACATGCCGCCATTACTGCGTGTTTCTTCCAAACATACACAATGTTGCACTACTACTGTGATTTTCGTGGATACTGCCAACTAGCGGTCTGCATGTGTAAATACACGTCGATGCGGACAACGACGCAGAAGTATAAATGAAAACCGACTCGTAGGCTACGGCGTTAAGGCTACGCCGTAGGACCTACGCACAACTATAACGAGCCCTTTAGGAATGAACCGGGGTAAACACATGAGCTACGTCGTCATAATGAAATAAAAAAAATTGTTGTTGTTTTAACATTTGTTTGACAACTACATAAGCTTTTAGGCTCATCATTGTCGATAACTGTAAGCTATTTGGGTCTATTTAATAAATTCAATAGAGATAAATATAAATAATAAGAGATTCATAAAGTCAAACCAGAATATGCCACAATTATTTATATAAAGATCTTTATTCAGAAATATAAATTGTTCTGTGTTTCTGGACTCAGCCTATTTCTTTTTTACATATAATTTCTCCAGCCTTTGAAAAAATTCGGGACACTTATTGCTGACATGCAATTTTTTTGTAAGTTGCCTAACTTTTACATACAAATGAGGAAAATTTACTTCTTTTCAGTAATTTAGAGTATTTGATCTGGGCAAAAACGCATCTATGATGTATTGTCAGATTTGTTTCCTACCCTGTCAGTCTAATGCAGATTCGACAGGTACCACCTATTAAAACACTTGTGAAATGCACCACTTCGTTTAGCCATAGTCAAGTGACTATGTGTTTCGAATCACTTCATCACGTGACATGGGTGTTTTGAATCACATTTCGGAGCAGTGTTTTGAAACATCTACGCTTTGGGATCTCGACACTGTGTCAAAACATTAGTTTTGCGGTAGCCATCCCTAAAGAAAAGTGGCTTGGGGGTAGGATTGACTACAAGGGTCTAATTAGGGTTAAGGTAACGGTGTCACGCGTTAACCATTCTGCAGCTTTCATGTCTTTCATAACATTACATAAAACAATAATATAGCATTGTGCCTTTTGAAAAGTGTTTATCTTTGCCTATATATGAAAACTTCTTAAGAACAACTTTTTCTAACTCAACTTTGTACATTTATCCAAAGCGTGAACTCGACAAGGGATGAAGTGCACTGTTTTATTGTTTTATTGTTTTATTAGGTACCCCATTAGAGACCCATTTAATGGCAGCTAATCTTCCAGGGGTCCTCTTTAAAAATAATTCACAACATAAAATTACACAGAGCAATAACAACACGAATTACAATCAAGATAATTCAAACATTGCACTTACATTCAGAAAAAAAAAATTACCAATTGAAAAAAACATGACAATTTCCAGCTAGCACTAGATCATTTGCAGCAATTCCTGGGTTACTGTCCTCTTAAATTTGTATTTGTTCTGAATTCTGCGTGATGAGACAGAAAGTCGATTCCAAATAGATATTGCTCTGTAAAGTGATGTGCGTTTCAGAAAATTTGTCCTGGGAAGCCGAAGTTTTATATCACCACCTATGGCCTGCCTGGTGGCATATAGGTGTCCATTTCCTACAAAAACAAGCTGCTCAGAGAGAAACTGTGGCTGTTTCATAAATACTGCATTCCACAATATTAAAATTAATCGTAATTTAATTTTGTTGTCAACTGTGAGCCAAGAAAGGCGTTTATGCATCAGGGCCACGTTAGTCTTAACTCTTTCACCGCCAGAGTTTTTAAAAAAAGTTGCCAGCCAGCGCCAGCGTTTTTCATGATTTTCACAAAAGTTGAATGCCTTCCAGAAAATGTTCTTCTTTAAATATAAAAACATACAATATACCAAATGAAAGAACAGACCCTCTGCTTTCAAAAAAAAAAAAAAATGTTTCATATTTCCTTCAGTGGTTCTTTTTTAATCAGCTTTTTAATATGGGTAGGTTTCTGCAAAAACACCACATTTTGAGATAATTCAATTTTTGTGACTGACCTTTCATAGAGATCCCATTCAGAGCAATCTTTAAAACAGACAAGGACATGCAGCCGCTTGCAATAGGGCAATACTCCCGGGTTTAAAAAGTTGCGGAGGGCGCCTTCTGGTAGATAATAGCGGTATTGCGGAAAGACGGAAAATCTCGTCATTGGCAGGGAAGCGTTTTCTCTTAATTGATGAGTTATCTTGTCAATGGTGGCGAAAGAGTTAAAAGAGCACTGGAGGACAGTCCTCGCCGCCCTATTTTGTGCCACTTGAAGCTTACGAAGATGTTTTAGTGATGTAGACGACCATATAATTGGACAGTTTTCTAAATGGCACACAACAAGAGACTGGACCACCTGTCTAGCAATGGACATAGGAATATATGACATAAATTTTCTGGACATTGTAATACCCTTCCCCATTTTAGCTATCATTCCATCAATATGAGCTGACCAAGACAAGTAAGAATCCAAGGTGACACCCAGTAACTTGGCTTGCGTCACTTCACTTGTCTTAGCTGCAGCCCATTGACTGACAAGTTCAGAGAGGGCTTGGTAGTTAGTTTTAATCTTTTCCAGAAAATCATAGATGTTGATTTGTCTACATTTAAAACTAATTTGTTTTCTTTTACCCACTTGCTTATATTCTCCAAATCATGATTTAATAGATTTGAAACATTGTGAGGATTTTTTTCAGAACAGTACAATGTGGAATCATCTGCATACATAACAACAGTTGAATGTTTCACAATAAAAGGTAAATCATTTGTAAAGATCAAGTATAACAAAGGCCCAAGGCAGCTACTCTGGGGCACACAACAATGTATTGTCTTAGTAGAAGAATATTGACCATTAAAGAACACCTGCTGCTTCCTATTGAATAGGTAACTCCCCATCTATGACAGAGAAGAAGGTGTAAAACCATAACATTCTAATTTTTGAAGCAGTATTTTGTGATCTATCAGGTCAAACGCTGCACTAAAGTCCAACATCACTGCTCCTACTAATCTGTTTGCATCAATTTCTTCTAACCAGTTGTCGGTCATATAAGTTAAAGCAGTACATGTGGAGTGACCCTCCCGATATGCATGCTGGTACTTAGTGATCAGCCTATTAGAAAAAAATATTTATAAACTTGTTCAAAAGCAATCTTTTCCATGACTTTGCTGAGTAAAGGTAATATATTGATAGGCCCGCTATTCTGTCCTGTAAATGTGGCTCTTTTATTTTTAGGCAGTGGTATGATTTTATCCTCCTTCCATTTCTCTGGAAATATGCCCTGCAACAAACTTAAATTGACCAAATGAGCAATAGGAAAGGACAGAGCTTCAGCTTCCACCCTGATAAGCCTGGAGTCCAAGTGGTCCATGCCTGATGCCTTTCCATCAGGAAGAGCTGCAAGAATTTTTCCTACAGAACCTCTGCCAACTTGACTGAATGAGAAAGTGACAGAATGGTTCTTCTCACTCATTATCTTACTTAATATTGCATCATAAGATGCTGAGATATTTGGACTCATACCAGATCTAAATTTCTCTACCTTACTAATAAAATAATTTTTTAAATAATTAGCAATTCCCTCTGGATCTGTGATGAACACTCCATCATTTTCAACATATGAAGCAGCTGAGTGCTAACTCCTGCCCATTATTTGATTTGTTTTTACCATCATTTTTTGCTTCATTCTTGAAAGTACTCTTTTTTCTTCTTTCTTTTCACCTGTGTTGTGAATAGAAAGCTGTGCTGTGTTGCAAAGTCCTCTGCTTTTTTGCGGACTTAAGATTTGGGCTACTTTTAAAGAGCACCTAATTTGTTTCTGATATAATACAATGTTTTCACGCAGTTTAAAAAAACATTATTTTTTACACACCGTACATTTTTTGTAGCTCCAGATTTCCCTGTCTTCTCAAACGCTGTGATTTGTTACAAAGCTCATCAGTCTAAAAAGCGCTTTGTCCCTCTCTTTGTGTTTAAAGAGATAGGGACCGTGGATAGATCCCATGATAGAACAGTCTGCATGCGCCTCTGAGGAATTTAATGACAAGATCATGCTTTCCAACAAAGTGCTATAAGAGCGTGTTTCGCTGCAATCGTTGCTACATAGACATTAAGCATTGAGGGTGCCCGACCGTTGTCCATTAACTGTAGAAAGGAGAGAATGTGTTCCACGCCACAGTTTTCCAGGTTAAAGCATTTCGGTGTGCACCAGACAGAGAAAACAGATAATTTATGAGCATAAAGGCATCTAGTAGTTGGGGCCCTAGCTTCTGTTACAGTGTTTAGCACTCGTCCTGAAAGGCGTGAAGGCTGCCATTCAGAGACCATACGTGTAGGTTCCATAACTCCGGCTGTAGATGACATATCGTACCTCTCGCTTGAGAGAGGAGGTCTTTACCTCAACGGTATTGGCCACGGTGCTGATGTTGTCAGCCGGCACAGGTCAGGGAGCCACGGTTGATTTTGCTAAAGCGGGGCGATTAAAGCATTGTGCTTCTTTCTTCTCTGATACTCTGAAGGATCTGTGGCAGCAAAGCCATGGGGGGAAAGGTGAACAGTAGACACGCTGGCCATGCTATTGACAGGGCATCGCAGTGTTTTGAGAAGAACGTCGGGCAGTGCGTGTTCTCTTCTGAAGCTAACAGATAGATTTTTGCTCGGCCAAAGACGGTCCATATTTTCTCGACCGTCTGAGGATGCAGCCTCCATTTTCCCGACAACGGGCGTTGCGCGAGAGAATGTCTGCACCCATGTTGGCTATGCCCGGTACATGAGTCTCCCTTATCGTACACATGTTCTTGTGAGCCCATAACAGGAGATGTTTCGCCAGCTCGGATAGGGAGCGGGACTGTAAGCCTCTTTGATGATTTATGAATAAAACCACCATCATATTGTCCGACTGCACTAAAACGTGGTGATGTTGGATTTTCGGTTGAAAATATTGTAGCGCTAGAATCACTGCTCACATCTCGAGGTGGTTGATGTGTAGTTGAGATAACTGGCTGTTCCACGAGCTGAGCTCTGTGCCCAAGATGAAAAGGTGAGGGGATGTCCAGCTTGATAGAGCTTTTACGTAGCTGTGCGTGACCTTGATTGTTAAGCGTCCCGACTGTCATGCTCAGGGGGTAACTCTCGCTTTTAACCGAAACTGGAGCAGTCTCATGAACAGCATGCCCAACGGTATGAGTAAAGATGCTGCTGCCATGAGACCCAGCATTGTTTGAAATCGTTTTAGGGGGAAGCGTGCGCCGGCTCTGAACGATATCACTGCGCGTCTGACCGTAAGTGCACGCTCCGGCATAAGTCACGCTTGCGCTCTGATGCAGTCAGGCGTCATGCCTAAAAATGTAATCCATTGTGTCGGGATAAGCAAACTCTTTTGGAGGTTGATTTTAAACCCTAAATTCTACAAATACTGGAGCATGACGGACCTGTGCACAAGAATTTCCCTCTCTGACTGGGCTAAGACGAGCCAATTGTCGAGGTAATTAAATATGTGGATTCCGCTCTGTCTCAGCAGAGTGAGAGTAGCATCCACACATTTGGTAAACGTGCGAGAGATAGGCAGCACTTTGTATTGGTATGCTGTCCCGTCGAATGTGAATCTTAGGAGCGGTCTGTGGCAGGGGGCTATCGGGATATGAAAATAAGCGTCTTTGACATCGCCTAACTGAATTAATGCCATAATTCATTTGGTTGTTAAAATTTTGAAAGGCCGTCTGACGAGAGAGCGGTTCAAAATTCGTAGGTCTAATATCGGTCTGAGGTTGCCTTCTTTCTTCGGAACGAGAAAATAACGTCTGTAAAAGCTTGACTCCCTTTGCGCTGCCGGGATAGTCTATATACTACATCCTTTAATAGTAAAGAGCACACCTCATCTCTGAGGATCTGTGCGTGATCGTCTGAGACTGTGGTGCAGAAAACGCTGTAAAACCTGGGTGGTCTGCGAGCGAATTGAAGCGAGTAAACGTTTTGATTAGGTGGGTGAAACCCTTCATGGCGGCGCTGAAGAGCCCTGATGGTGAAACAGGCGAATTAAGGAGAGCCACCCATTTCATGTCTTTGATCTCCGTCAGGTTCAGCCACAGATGTCTCTCCATGAAGACCAGGCTAGCCATAGCTCTTCCCACAGCCTGGGGTGCGATCTTAGTGGCACGAAGGGCCAGGTCAGTCGCACTGTGGAGATCCGTAAAGGATCCACTTCGTCCATGTCATGGAGGAGTTTTGCTTGATAGACCTGCAGCACCACCATCGTATGAAGGGCGGATGCGGCGTGTCCATCAGCGGTGTAAGATTTCGATGCCAGCGATGATGGCAGGGCTTGGACGGGTGGTTAAACTAAGCACTCTAACCACAGGCAGAGAACAGACAGAGGTGGGCAGCTACAGACTCCTTGAGTGGCGGCAGTTTTGAATAGCTGTGTTCATCCGTGCCATCCACCACCGATGGGACTTGGGAGACAAAACTTTGCACTCTGGTGGCGTGAGCTCCTGGTGGACCTCGGGTAAGAATGGCGCCTGTCGTTGGCGAGCTGTCTGCTGACGGCGGCAACCACTGAAGCCCAAGCTTAGCTGTTGGCTTTGTGAGGATGCGGATTAGCTCCCAGTCATGCTGGGGGCATGTCTTGCTCGCCTCCTCAGGTGTGGGAGCTTCTTCGTCCGAATCCGCCCAATCCTCCTGCTCATTGGAGGATGACATCATATCCACGGCATCACTCACTCCAAAAGAAACCATGCTGCTAGCGCTCGGCAGGGGACGCTGGTCCTTCTGGATGAAAGTGACGGGTTGACGGCGAGGAGAAAGGGCACACGGGGGTAAACTGGCGTGGACCCTGTTTAAACGATAATCTGCAATTTTGCTATTATCCACTAGATGGCGCTCTTACCAAATTTATATTTTTCCGTTTGGTTTATTTCTATAAAAGCAGAGGGTTGTTCTTTTATTTAATATATTTGTATGTTTATATATTTATAGAAGAATTATTTCCTGGAAAAAATAGGATAAATTTCAAAGTACTGTTATTAGTTTTTAAGTCGTTAAATGGGTAAGCACCGTCTTACCTTTCTGATCTGTTCACAGTACATCTTTCTACAGGAGTTCTTAGGTCTGCCTCAAAACTAGGGGAGATCGAGCATTTCTCATAGCGGCACCAAGACTACTCTGTTCATTTTAAAATCTAAGTTAAAAACTTTTTTTTTTTATCTGTCTTATACTATATGACTGGTGATGTAGTTGTCCTGGTTTGACGTTTTGTTGTTATTTATCTGTGACTTTGTTGTTTTTACTTGTACAGCACATTGGTCAACAGTTTAATTGTGATTTATAAATACATTTTAATAACAATTTATTAAGATGCACGGTATTACTTTTAATATTCTTATTTATTTATATTCAGAAAACTTGTCAACAAAACACTGATTAAAATTAAGAAACAAATTATATAAAACAAAATTTGTTTAAAGAAGCAAACAAATTGTATTAATTGTTCGAAAATTAGGTCTGACCTATTCCATTTTTTTTCCTATCATATTGGCATTCAATACATTACAACGTATATATAACGTTAAAAATTACAGTTTGTCTTTTGTAATAAGCTAATTAAATTGAAACAAAACATAAACCACACTACAACAATATCCAAGCACAATAATACTAAAACATAATTATAAAACTTTTAAAAACTATCTCTATTAGAATACATTTTAAAAACAATCTGATATAACGTTTAGAATAGTTGGTTGCACTATGTTTACTATTTTGGGCAAAACCTCAGTTGCAAACTTCCATTTAACTGAATAAAATCACTTTCACTTCAAAAATGATACCCTGTCAAGTTAAAGTCAGCTGTTAGCTTACATAAGACTTTACCTGGAGTCTTCAAACTAAAACATGGTCAGCAGAGTTTACGAATGACTTCGAAATAAAAGGCAAAAGTAGCAAAAGTAATGCATTTTAAAACGTAAACGCATTAATGTAAACATGGCCCAATACTTAAAAGCTCAAAGTCTAGTGTGACGGCAGCTTTAGCTGGTAGAAGAATAATGACCTGACTCCACTGACTTTACTCAATTTGGTAGCCGCTATACCAAAAGTCCCTAATCATATACATAAATTAAACTTTCTTTAATTTGTGGCGTGGCTGGACACAGCCACTTCCTATCACCAACAGTCGCTTGTTGCACCCAAAGTAGCTAATCTTCAACTGGAATGAATGAGATCATGGCCGCTACATGATCTCATTCATTCCAGTGGAAGTTTGCTTGGAATGATATCCCTGCTAGTCGCTGGCGGTGTGAATGGAATCAATAGAAACAGATTATCTACACTTGAAAATATCCCCTACCTTATATCTTTATCGAAAGTATTAATGTATCTGCCTCACTGTTGTCATGTTAATTTATCAACATACATATTTGTAGCAATTGAATCAAGTAGAAATATACTTAAAGTCAATACTGCATATTCTCATGCTGTAATTTTGTAGTTCAAAGGTTCAAAGTGCCGGCAGTTTGTCTAGTGCTGATATTTCTGTGGATGGTAAGTTCATTTAATGCTTTAAATGTTTGTTATCTTGAATTATTTTGTGATTAGTTGACTTGAATATAAGGGGTGGGTAAAATCGATTCTTCAATGAATCACGATGTGGACGATTTTGGATCGATTCACAAATCTATTCTTTAAATTTAATTTACAAAATAATATTGTGACATTACCAGAACCAAAAGTCGTAACTCTACTGCGGGAGCAGTTATGCACATAAATTGCTTGAGAGCGAACACCGCACATGCACCTACAGCGGAGCTTGCACAAGCAGTAGAGAAAAAAACAAATACATCTAGACTAGCCCTGTCTGACGAATTCTAAACTGCAAGAGAAAAAAATACACTTTGGGACAGTGTTGCCAGATTGGGTGGTTTTGAATTTGATTGTTTCTGTAAAAATTGGCTTGGGCGGGTGTGCAAAATTTGGGTGGGTATGGGATCAGATGGGCGGGTTTAAACATGCATTTTATAGGCTAATTATTTAACAAAAAAACTGCAAAAAAACAAGTGTGCATGCATTCAGTTGTGATGTTACTAAACACACGGCCACTGCATGTGTTTGTATTGGCGACACACGGATGATGAGCCCACGTTTAACCAATCACAAGTGATAACAGCCAGCTTTCAGTATCAGCGGGAAATCAAGATGTCAAAATCAAGATGTTAAAATCGATTCTGAATCGATTCATGAGGGTACAAACGATTCCCTGTCGACAGAGTGTTGAATGCCCTGTCAGTCTTACCCCGGATTTCCACCGACTGCGGAGCGGCTGCAGATCTGCTCCGCTGCGTTACGGCTCCGCAATCTACCGTCCGCCAATACCCACCAGTTCCGTATTGGTTGCAGAGCGGCTGCGTGCTGAAGTGACGAGGACCCATGAGGTCTCGCAAATTCACGTGATGATCGCGCAATACCTAGTTCTGTCTCCACCAATTATGACTTGAATTATAACGTTTTTACAAACCAGCCCAGATCACAACACGAGATCTCGCGTAGACAGAGCCGTACATCAAATCCATCCAAAATTCAAAAAATAAGAAAGCTGCTAAAACTATTTATTTATGCTCTATCTTTAATGTATTTATTATACCATATACTTTACCATTTAACTCCCCCTGTCTCTGTTCTTGTCTATTATTTGTTGTTTCTATATTAATGACTTTGTAATGTTTGTATTGCAAAGATTTAAAAAAGGAAAAAAACATGAGATCTCGCGAATTCAGGTATGATAACGCGATAAAGTCATGGCTCCGCCCTGCGGAGCTGTCCGGCATCCGTCAAAAATAGAAGCTCTGCGTATTTGTGCCGGAGGGCTGCGGATGGCTGGAGCTGTGACGGATCCGGAGCGCAGTCAGTGGAAATACACATATTGACTTGAATGGAAACCGATTGACTCCGCCACCGTTCCGCAGCGGATCCGCAGCCTTTCCGCAATCAGTGGAAATTGGGGGTTAGAGCATACTCAACTAGAGCGGCAGCAGGTTAGTTGCCTCAGAACACCTTTGCTAGGTTTTACATCTTAGACATGTCATCCCTGGCTTCCAGAGTGCTTTAGGTTTGTGAGCCTTCTACCTCTATCTCTCATGTCTACATCACCCTGGCTGGGTTCACTAGGTTGTATAGGCACGATGGGGTCAAAGCCTGCGTGCTGACATCCATTTGCTCTACAGCAGAGATGAGTGCTGCTGAGGCTGCTGCCCTCGTCTCGTCTGGGATTTCTCTCTGTGTTTTAAGGATATATTGCAACGCTGGTTCCCTTTCAAGGCATACTTGACGCTGTGTCATGGTAATGACATTATGGGGAACGCTATGCAGCGTGACGCACGTGAATATTCTTTCAAACTAGGTCTATATATAGACGCCGGCGGACGACGTCATGTGACGTCGCAACGCGAGGCTATAAATAGGCGGAGATAATGTAGGTCAAACAGCTTTTGCTATTTTCAGCGAACGCTTTTGTGAATGTGTCTAATTCTATATCTAGTGAGATTAGATTAGATTAGATTAGTTTAAAAAACTAGGAAAACATGGATAAAGAAAGGGATATAGAAGGGATATATAGTTACCCCCTGTCCTAGATTATTATTGACGGGGATAGCACGAGCTTTGTGTGTGTGTTTGGTGCGAGGGGGAGGCGTGCGGGCATTGTGAGAAAATAATATTCAAATGCTCCGCTCTCGATGGTTTTGTTTGATCAAACAAACCCCGCAAGCCTCGTGTTTCAATGGGTGCCCGTAGGTCGGCTTCACCCGTTTTAACCGAGTGCTGTGAATTACTCTAGTTCTGAGGATCTAGATGTAATTAATGTTTATACACAAAACACAAATGAGCTTACTGATAATACCCTTTCTCCATGTTAGGAAGAACTATTATGTTGTGACCCGATCGGCTGTAACAATTTAATATTGACTGGCCAGCACTTGAACAAAATATGAAGGCTGCCAGTGAACTTGACGAAAGAGGTTTCACTTTCTTCTCTGATTTACACTGAGAAGTTATTAAACGGAAGACCATGCAGATTCCTCTCATTTATTGTTAACACATCAGCAAGTTTCTCAACCATTTTGGGTTTTTAAATAATCCAGATACGGCAAATGCCCCGTATTGAAAGTTTCTTGCGGTTTATTTGTTGCGAGAGACAGCAACAATATAAATAGATAAACAAGTTTATATGGTCGCGGGTCGCGCTGGAGCTTGCCTTCACAATATTGGCATTCTTCACGCATATCAAGCAGATTTATTGGATGAAATTAAGGATGAACCTGAATCCTGAAATTTTAGATGAGGTCAGGAGAGCGGCAGACTTTTCTTTCCGTGCTACTCAAGAAAGGGGTTTTTCCTCGCCGTAGTTTCCCTCCAGAATCTGCATCTAAACAGTTTTACACAACATACAGATAATAAAAACAGAGTGTTATCTCTCGTGCCCCCCCTCCCTCAGAGAGCCTGGGGGACGAAACAACAACCAGCAACAGAGGCATATAAAGGCTGATCTGAGAGCAGTCATTGTCTCAAATCATAAGGCTGCGTTAAAGGGGACCTGTCGTTCACACGTGGCCTTTTGGGGCACCCCTCATGAGAGCGCAGATAAAACCTGCGCTCGATGTGCCCTCACATACAACATAGTTTGTTAACCCCTTATGTTTTGTCTTCATTAAAGAAGACCTATTTTTTGTCTCCATTAAAAAAGACATATAAAACAGAACAATAGGACATTTTAGTAGCTCAGCTGTGCCCTGCCGGTCCTCCGCTTCAGGGCAGTGAGCATTCGATTTCCGGAATCAATCTCCTTTTTAGTGTATTTTTCCCACGAGTGGAGAAAATTATAAAATGTCACAAAATGGCTGCTAGAGGTATTGTACCAAAGAAGGATGGAGGGCTGAGGCCTATTTAGATCGATCTCTGAGGAGAAACAATTCTAAAAAAGACAATTCCTTCTATTGTGGCGTCAATCAGGTCTGAGGACTGGCTCGTCATGATACATTTAAAGGAACCCTATGTCCATATATCTATCCTCCTGCAGCATCTGGAATTTCCCAGGTTTGCTTTCGGGGGCAAAGCATACCAATATCGGGTTCTGCCGTTCAGCGTAGTTCTTTCACAGCGCATAATGCATGGATTTAACCATTGCTCCTCTGAGACTTCAAGGGATCCAAATACTTAATTACATAGACTACTGGCTAGTGTAAGTCCAGTCTTGAGAGATGGCAGTTCGGCATCGAGATGTCGTTCTTGCCCATATGAAGTGCCTAGGGCTACGGAACAATGCCAAAAAGGGCATTTTAACACCCTAGCAGAAAATATAATTTCTTTGGGTAACTTGGGACTCAGTGAAGATGTAGGCACATATGTCTCCTGCACACACAGAGTCTATCCTGGCATTAGTGTCTAGGATCAGATAAGGCCAACTTTACACTGTAAAGCACTTTCTAGAGTGTTAGGTCGGTTGGCGGCAGCATCCAGTATTAGGGAGACCTGAGGTCGCGCCCTCTATACAGACTGGCGCATCAGGTTCTCCTTTGGTCTCACAGGAAATTTTTTGTCATTCAGACATCCCCGGAGTCCAAAATGTGAGAGCAGACACCCTGTCGAGGCAGGGGCTGAGGCAGGGGGAATAAAGACTCCACCCAGAAGTGGTGATGGAGATCTGAAATTGGTTTTGTCGAGCTAAAGTCGACTTATCTGCGTCTCGAGGGACGAGTCATTGCCCATTGTGGTTTTTCCCTTTCACCGACGCTATGGTACAGACGTGGCTGAGGCGACGTCTGTAAAGTTTTTTCCCCCAACCGCTCTGCTCCCGGGAGTTTCAGCGAGAGTTTGTCAAGAACAAACCAATCTGGTTTTTGGTAACCCGGTAATGGTCAGCCCGAACATGGTTCTTAGACCAATTTGTAAATCAGGGACTCTCAATCGAGGTTGTAGAGCCCATACTATTCGAGAGCCTTCTCTACCAGAAAACAATTATGGTTTAAAATGGAGATTACTCCAGATTTAAGGTCCAAACTGCCCAGTGGCTTCAGTTCTGGAATTTTTTACAAAATCGGTTTTCATCCGGTTTATATCCATTTACTACCAGAGTTTATGCTGCGGCTATCTCTGTTTTTATGCTCCTGTTACTAAGGGCTATATCTGTAGTTGTTTCGAAAGCCCTTCTCATGGCCTCTTTCAAACACATTTGGATCATGTACAGATACATTTCTGTCACTGAAGTTAGCCTTTTTATTAGCCATCACTTCTCTGAGGAGAGTGGGTGACTTACAAGCTTATCGCTTCTTGTTCATGCCTGGAGTTCGCTCCAGACGAAATTAAGGCTATTTTAAATGGAGACTATTCACTACTCGGTTTAGTGACAAACATTTATTTCCAAACTGCCCAGTGGCTTCAGTTCTGGAATTTTTACAAAATTGGTTTTCATCCGGTTTATATCCATTTACTACCAGAGTTTATGCTGCGGCTATCTCTGTTTTTTATGCTCCTATTACTAAGGGTTCTATCTGAAGTTGTTTTGAAAGCCCTTCTCATGGCCTCTTTCGAACACATTGACTCATGTACAGATACATTTCTGTCACTGAAGTTAGCCTTTTTATTAGCCATCACTTCTCTGAGGAGAGTGAGTGACTTAAAAGCTTATCAGCTTCTTATTCATGCCTGGTGTTCGCTTCAGATGAATTAAGGCTATTTTAAATTATTCACTACTTGGTGTAGTGACAAATATTTAGATCCAAACTGCCCAGTAGCTTCAGTTCTGGAATTTTTTACAATACCGGTCTTTTATCCGGTTTATACCCAGAGTATATGCTGAGGCTATCTCTGGTTTCACACTCATATCCCTGAGGGCTCTATGGGTAGTAGCATCACTTCTCTGAGGAGAGTGAGTGACTAACAAGCTTATCAGCTGCTTCTTCATGCCTGGAGTTCGCTCCAGACGACATTAAGGCTTTTTTAAATGGAGATTATTCACTACTTGGTGTGGTGACAAACATTTACTTCCAAACTGCCCATTGGCTTCAGTTCTGGAATTTTTACAATACCGGTTTTTCATCCGGTTTATATCCATTTACTATTGGAGTATATGCTGCGGCTATCTCTGCCTTCACGTCTTTATGCGTGGTACATTTAGGATGAGGCCTCCTGCTCAAATCAGAGTTCAAGTATGGGACCTGGCAGTAGTTCTGAAAGGGCTCTTTATGGCACCTTTCGAACCCATTGACTTGTGTACAGATAAGTTTCTGTCACTGGAGTTAGCCTTTTTATTATCCATAACTTTTTCGAGGAGAGTGGGCAACTTTCAAGCTTATCAGCTTCTTCTGTAGCCTGGAGTTTGCTTCAGGAAAAATTAAGGCTATTTGTACCCGAGACCAGGTTATGTTCCCAAGGTTCCTAGCGATGTGGCTAGAACATTGGTCTTTCAGGCTTTTCATCCTTCTCCTCAAGAGTCGGCAGATCAACAGAGGCTACATCTTCTATGCCTTAAGGGGTTTTTAGATGTTTACATTAATAGATCTTCCACCTTAGAAGATCCGACCAACCTTTGGTCTGTGTTTGGTTCTCCAAGAGAGAACATCCTTCCTCTAAACAAACAATTAACAATTGATTGTGGAGGCTATTTTTATAGCGTATGAGGTGCGCAATATGCTTTCACCTCTACGGATTAGGGCACACTCGACTAGGAGTATGGCGTCTTATCTGGCCCCTTTGTCAGGGACCTCCATGCAGGCTATTTGTTGTGTGGCGGGATAATCTTCCCCACACATTTTTATGAGGTATTATGATTTTAGACCTCCCTTTTCTACCTGGATCTCAGGTCTTTATGTCTTAAGTTGTGCGTAGACACCTTCACACTTACAGACAGTCACAATTAATTATGGCGTAGTGGGTATCTCGTTCCCCATAATGTCATTACCATGACACAGCGTCAAGTATCCCAAAAAGGGAACGTCAGGTTACGACTGTAACCATGGTTTCCTGAGATCGGGAACGAGACGCTGTGTCCCATAACTCCTTGTGCCTGTAGCATTCGCTTCTTTTTAGCAGAAGCTGTTTGACCTACATTATCTCCGCCTATTTATAGATTTGCGTTGCGACGTCATATGACGTCATCCGCCGGCGTCTATATATAGTCCTAGTTTGAAAGAATATTCACGTGCGTCACGCTGCATAGCGTTCCCCATAATGTCATTACCATGACACAGCGTCTCGTTCCCTATCTCAGGGAACCATGGTTACAGTCATAACCTGACGATATCTCCATTGCTGGGAATGTGTATTATATTCTCATTAAATATTGGTGCTTGCTCGCTACACTTGCTAGCGTGGCAGTAAGAACTGTAAGAAAACTGTACATTATAAAATATATATTAAATAAAAGCAAATTCATCACTTTTGTAACAAATTATTATGGTAATGCTATATTTTCTTGCCAATGTCACCTTTCGCTTGGTCACTACATGTTTGCTGAAATTTGGTTTAGGATTACAATTAATAAGGTCACTTGCATTAGTGTTGTCATGGTTACACGCCTGAACCGAAGTGAACTTCTGGGGTCTCATTTATAAAGCGTGCGTAAGCACAAAATAGCGCTGAAAACATGCGTACGCCACTTCCCATGCAAAGGTTGTGACCTATAAAAAAATTGACGGGAAAATGTGCGCACCTGTAAGTAAAAACATTGACCCATACGCATCATTTTGTGACAAGGGGAATTGGCGACACAAGCTGGGTTTCCATCCAAACGTGAAGCGGATCTTTTTAAAATTCACAAAAAAAAGAAAAACAAACAAATTAGGCGCATTTCCATCAAGTTATTCGAGTGAAAGATGTTGATAATGGTAACCTAGTAACCAACAGTAAACAAAACAAGGCACGCTTGGAAAATGGGGATAGGACTGCATGTAGTCATAATGGGGCAAGTTATTAATTTATTAGCAGTGCAGCATGTAATTGCCAAACTAAATGCTGTGCACAGAAAAATGAATGCCGTATTTTTGATGCAGGCACTAGCAGCAAGGGCATTAAGACAATGTAGAGCCCCATTTATAGTAAAGACAACGTCACGGAGACAGCTAGATGGTCAGTCCCGCATATTATTATGAAAAATAAATCCAGCATTGTTATTTGTGTTTGAGTGATGATTGTTTTATATAGGCAATTTCATCTTCTTGTAAAATCCAATCTTAAATCAAAAATCATTTTAAATATTTAACCAGCGCTGTCTCACCATCACATTGTCTACTACGGGAGTCCAGGAGAAGATGGCTCGATTGCATGGAATACAGGGTAGCCATCAAATTCCCTTCTATTAGATAACAGTGTTATAGTCCTGTTCTGTTTCCTTGTTTGTTTCCCGTTGTTTCCACTGTTATTGTATATTGGATTATTGGTATTATATTGGGATTACCCATCATCCTTTACTCTCCCTCACATAATCTGCATTTGTAATCACTAGATTAATCATTTTGCTGATTTTATTGGCTGATATAAGCCTGTTGCACATATATCTGTATAGGCGTCGCAGATATGCTGCCGATATGAACTTTTTTACAGAAAAATAAATGCTTTTGAATGATATAAGTACTTGTTTGTCCAGCAGAGTGCGCTCCAGTGTTTGCTACTGGCAACACAGGTCACTGGGTAGTGACATGAGCCAATCTTTTCACTTTAGTCAGTGGTCTCTTGTTCAGGCAGTAGATTGTCATGAGTGCAACGCTGGCTCTGCTGATCGTCACGAGTGCCACGCTTGCTCTATTAATCATCGTGAGAGCCTAGCTCGCTCTCCTGATTGTCTCGAGTGCCATGCTCGCTTAGCGGTTTGTCATGGATACCATGCTCACTCATCTGTCTGTCATGAGTCCCACTGTCATGTTCCTTGTCTTCAAGAGGTACATGCACGCTCTCAGAGTCTCTATGAAGTGCATATTCTCTTACAAGACTCTAATAATAATCCATTGATTGACTTTGAAGTCGATCCAGTAACCCCACTCATCTCTGTGAGTTACTCTACATCTATGGACATTATTGAACAATTTTTGAATCATCTTTGCCACCCAAACTATTTTCTGTGCCCCTACTTGAACCCTGCCTCACTGAACTCAGCCCAGTGCCCGCTGGTGTCCCTGTACTCAGCCCAGTTCCTGCCGGCATCCCTTTACTCATCCCAGTGCCCGCTGGCGTCCCTGTACTCAGCCCAGTGTCTTCTGGCGTCCCTCTATACAGCCCAGTGCCGCTGGGGAACCTCTACACAGCCCAGTGCCCACTGATAAACCTGAACACAGCCCAGTGCCCGCTGGTAAACCTGAACTTAGTCCAGCACCTCCCGAACAGGATGCGGTTGGGCCGTTCATTCCACCCGATGCTTCCCCAAAGGTTTTTTCTGGGATCGGTGGCATCTTGCCCTGCCAGCATCACAGAGGCATCCTGCCCTGCCAGCACCACCATGGCGTCATGCCCTACAATGCCCACCATGGCCACCTGAACTGTCAGCACCTCCGTGGCTACCTGTACTGCCCGCACCTTCCTGTGGTTACCTGTGAGGGCTGAACTGTCCTGATACCAGGTGCATCGTCCTGGAGGCTTCCTGTCCTTTCCTGTCCTTCTAGCCTCCAGGATAAGGGGTAGTACTCTATTCCTGTTTTAGGTGTGAGGACGGGGAGGGGGGAGTACTGTTACATTCCCAGTGTTTCCCATACGTTGATTTATTCGTGGCGCACCGCCACAGAATCAGCGCTGGCCGCCACAAATAGATTTTTCATGATCCCCATTTACATTTATATTTTACTGTTTAAAAACGTCTTAATTCATTGTTGCAAGCACCCAGCGCGCCCTCCCTTTCTATGTTGCATGCAGCGCGCGCCCCTCTCTCTCTCTCTCTCTCTCTCATGAGCGTGAAAAGGTGGCGGTGTTTCAATGTCCGTTCCTCCGTATACTGTACTTTCTTTTTCGCGTAAACGTCAACAGTCACAGATTTTACTGACAGAGAAGACGGCGATGACTTGACGAAAGGTTAGCATTAGTGTTTCCCACACACACACCCGTTCTCTCCCTCTCTATAATGCGATATGCCTGCGCACGTGTTTTGTAGTAACTTTGTGTAACAGTTACTGTGTATTCTCTCATATTTCCGAATTTGCACCCAATTGTCTGCGCTATACGCGACAATAAAAATCGCATTTAAATAAAAAGGGGCTCATAACAAGACATTGATGAGAAGAGCAATGTAAATGTATGGTGATTTATATACCAGCTGTAAACATACACGTACGTTTCGTAATTTTCTGTTATTTTGCGGGTTTCTTTCAAATATAAAAGCGCTTAAGCATTTACTTGTATTCTAGGCGAAAAAAACAAGTCAGTGGCAAGTCAGTTCCTGAATAACACGACACAAACTTTAAAAAGGCAAATTTACTTCTCAGAGGCACAGAACTGTTCCTGAAACTGACGTTCTCCCCAAACTGAAATTAAACACAGTGTTTCGAGTTTTTCTCGTCTGTGTCATGTTGATATCAAGAAGCAACGTGCACATGACGACGAGAGAGGTGACCTGCTGCGCAATCGAGTTACCCCTCCCACTTCTGAATGTTTAACTGAGATTTCTAATCTCGTCCGAATTGACCATCAATATTACAGACGTCCTGTGGTAAAATTACATTACGCCATCTACAACCGTAAAACTAATCCCATCCGAATAGGGCTATAGTCTGCTCATTTTATGTCTGACAACAGAACTGATAATATGTAAATAATAGCAATCAGTTGTGTTAAAATGCAATATAACGTGACAGATCAAAGAGTAGAAGTGAAACATATTTAAGGTGCCAACACTCGATCAAACCGGATCAAAAGCAAACACGTGATGACGTCACATATATGCTAATTCGAGTGTGACGTCATCGCCGCCACAAGTCTCTCAAAATCCTGTGGGAAACACTGCATTCCTGTTCGTTTTCCTTGTCTGTTTCCTGTTGTTTCCCCTGTTATTCATTACCCATCATACTTCACTCTCAATCACATGATCTGCATTTGTAATCACCGTTACCTGACCCCTAACACATGATATGTGTCAATGTATTGTGGTCCGTTCTTGTCTGTATCATGCTTGGTTATGTGTTACGCTACGCTGTGGTTTGTTGTGTTTTCTAGATACTCTGCCTTTTGTTTGTTTAATAAAGTTTATGTTTATTGTTATACTGATATATACATATTTGCTTAACAGCAGTATTAACATAATGTTCAGATTACAATCATACAGACAACTATTTTACAGTTAGTCCTGATAATATTTGACTGTTGTTGTGGACTTCTTTCAGGCTGTATGGATGTTTTTGGATGGTGGTCAGGGGAATCACATCCAGCTTCCCATGCCCAGACCCTATTTACAGACAAAACACATACAAACAAATCCCTCATCCACAATTTCAGTGCTTGACATGGGAATAAGTGAGGATGAGTGGGATAGACTACAGAAGGCTATTGACTGGCCAAGTACAGACCAAGAAATCACTCAGCTGGAGCAGAGCACAAGTCCAGTTCACACAAAATTCTCTATTGTGGGACTCAATGAGACTTACAAAGTGGGAGAAAAGATCCATGTTATTATCACAGCTAGAGATCACAACAACAACTTAAAATTATATGGAGGTGATTTTTTTCAAGCAAAGCTTTTCAATTTAAACTTAAAGGTATGTATCAGAGTACACTTCAATTACTTCAATTTATTAAATGTGCTGTATTATTGAACGTCAAACTAGTATATCTTATGTGTTGTTCTAATAGATTGTGTTTTGTTATTTTTACACTTTCATGTTGTTGATGTTTTAAAAGTGTTTAATTTATATATGTTAGCTTCTGTCACTTGCAGAGTAATCACTATATACAGTGCTCAGCATAAATGAGTACACCCCGACTGATTTCTTAAGAAAACATCCATCTTGCTTTAAAGTTCATACTTTCAATGGAATCCTGTATAGGGGTGTAATAAAAAAATCACAATACACACTAATAATACATGTCCGATATCAATTCAGAATCGCAAAAACGATATTATGCACAGCTTTCTCATGTACTACGGCTCTTTGATCAGTAGGAAATCCTTATCAATCTAGAATCACTGTGAGTTTGAGTCGTTTAAAACATGCATTTACAAAAGCAACACTCATAAAAAATAATCATTATACATATTTTTTATTATCACAAAAATACCTGAAAAGATATGAAGAACAGCGATATATTTATGCTTATACATTTCCTGTAAAGCCGCTTACACACTAGATTTTGAGCATGCGAGTATTTGTCGGAGGTTGCTGCGTAGAGTGGGCAAGAAGTGATTTGTCAATATAATCTTTGGGTTCATCCATTTGTGCTTTTTAGTAGAGAGAAAGGTCACGCAGTGACATACTGGTTTTGTACTTTTCACATTAATTTGCATATCTCATATATTTGAATATCATCACACGGGATTGCATTCCTGTCTGTAGGTATGATGACAAAATAAAAAAAAATAAAAAATTCATCACATCACATTCCCCTTTACAAAGATACCTAGATTGTAAAAATCTGTTAAGGATTGAGAAAGTTATGATATTTTTAATATTTGAAATCAGAGGGAAAAGTTATATATATGGATGTCAATAGAAGATGTGTGACCGAAAATGCTGCCTTTTCTAATGTTTAGAAATTTTAACAGGCGGTAGAATTTTGTTCTTTTAAATGAAATCATGAACATTTACTGTTTTAGTTGGAATAGGCCATTTACTTGGAATTAGTTTGTCATATTCAGACTCAGACCCATGGTTTTTAGAACGATAGGTTTCAATTAAATTTCGTCAGTACCAAGATAAAAGATATTTTGTCAACCCTACTGTTTAGTTGTGCCCCGAGTCTAGCGGAAGCACACTGACCAGTTGAAAGTATTAAGTAATACTAATGCAGCAAAAAGTGGATATTGCATGACTTGCATTTTAAAGTAACAAGCCAGATGAAACAAATGTATCACCCCAGAAATTCGATGCGCGTGCTTGCAATGTCAGCATTGCTACTGTCTGACTCATTCCAATGCGCATCAATGGACGTCAGTGGAATGAAAAGTCATGGCCGTTTCTCAATATGCGTTCTTGTCTGTACTTGTGTTCTTGTGGAATTGTGAATCGTCATCAGTCGCGGACCAAGTACTGTTCCAAATCAAAGTTTGCATCAAGCCCAAGTTCACATAAAATCCCCGGATGTGTTCTTGATCCGCCCATTTTATCGAGGATGCATCAGAGGAGACTTGTGTGGACTTATGACAGCGAAGTTTCCCAGAATGCATTTCGCGTCACGAGTTTGTTCTTCCAAGTCTGAACTTGCAAGTTCGAACTACGAAGGACACAAGTCCGAGTTTGGCGTACTTGGTATTGAGAAACGGCTCATGTGTGAACAGCCCTTAATGGTCATTCTTGTGCAGCGCATATTTTGTTTCTGCACGAGAGTGCCCTCTGACTTTTGGATGTAACGGCATTTTCTAAATATTGTCTCAAGATTTCGAATAAAAATTTTCAAAGTAGAAAAGCATTGCCAATTAGTTTGAATACAGTTACCAAAGTGACAAAAAAATTCTAAAAGGGTGGACTTTTGAGACGTCCAGGTCATCATCTAAATTTAACACCCTGTGAAGTGCGTTTTGTGATTAAAGAAATGAAAAAATGCAAGTTCACCATGCATGCAAGTTAACCACAGTTGACTTAATCATTAGAAAGTCAAGCAGGTTGAGTTTTTCCTGAAAAATGCATGTTAAATAGCTCCAATAGGAAAAAAATCCATTGCATTACAGTTTTTTACAGACGCTAGGACACATTTCTCAATACTTTTGCAAAACTCTTCACACAGTGAGCACAACAGAAGTCTATGTGGGCTAATCTGAGGATCAATTATCATTGCGTTGGCACAAAATGCATTCAATGACTACATCTTTCAAAATTCATAAATTCTTTTCTCACTCAGACATAACAACTGCCAAAACTCTTTATACATACAGAAATACAAAACTGTATCTTTTCTGTCACTGGGGCTGTACCCTAAGTTTCCGTTTGGTACCTTTACAGCAGGGGTATCAAACTCAAATTGGCTTGGGGCCATTTCTGAGATTGACATGTAATCGGAGGGCCGCAGAGCTATTTTAAGGTTAAAAAAATACAATATTTCTGTAAATTGACTGTTAAAATTCTATTATGTAATGTATAATAAAAGCAGTGGTTTTTAGCTTTTAAATATACATTATTTTAAATAAGTAAATAATCCGATAACACATTCCGTTATCCTCGCAATCACAGAGTGCGCGCGGCTCATGGCTGCGTAGCAACGCGTGACGTCACGCCACGGAGCGCAACTTCCGCTCCCGAGCACTTTAGAAAGTAAGAAACGCCTTTACTCGTTTTAACACACGTTGTTAGACGCGACATGTGAACAAACCCTTAACCGTTTAAATTAAAAATGAAATGAATAGGAAACAAAGTGAATAAAAATCTTTCTGTGGGCCAGATTATGTTATATTGTTGAAATGTGCCGCAGAGAGGGGGAGGGCGGGCCGCAAATGGCCCGCGGGCCGGGAGTTTGAGACCACTGCTTTACAGGAATACAAAACAAAATACAATTTTGGATAGATTACTGTACCTTAAGGAGCTACATTGATAGAAAAAAGTCAAAATGTGTACCCTAGCTGTCAGTGGGGCAGCACCCTTTAAAAAGGTAATTGTATGGACCATTAGGTACAGATATGTAAACATTTAGTATCAATATGTACCTTTGAAATACTAATATGTATTTTTGAGGTACTAATAAGCTCTCTTTGGTCCCAGTATGTACCCCTAAGGTACTACAGTTTTTTACAGACGCTAGGACACATTTCTCAATACTTAGGTCACTTTTGCAAAACTCTTCACATAATGAGCACAACAGAAATCTATGTTGGCTAAACTGAGGATCAATTATCATTGATTTGGCACAAAATGCATTCAATTACTACATCTCTCAAATTTCATGAATTATTTTCTCACTCAGACACAACAACTGCTAAAACTCTTTGTACAACCCCAAAACAGAAAAAGTTGGGACACTATAGAAATTGTGAATAAAAAAGTAATGGAATAATTTACAAATCTCATAAACTTATATTTTATTCACAGTAGAATATAGATAACATATCAGATGTTGAAAGTAAGATATTTTGAAATGTTATGCCAAATATTGGCTCATTTTGGATTTCATGAGAGCTACACATTCCAAAACAAGTTGGGACAGGTAGCAATAAGAGGCCAGAAAATTTAAATGTACATATAAGGAACAGTTGAAAGACCAACTTGCAACTTATTAGGTCAATTGGCAACATGATTGGGTATAAAAAGAGCCTCTCAGAGTGGCAGTGTCTCTCAGTGGTCAAGATGGGCAAAGAATCACCAATTCTCCCAATGCTGCGGTGAAAAATAGTTTTCTGAGCTTCTCAGAAAAAAATTGCAATGAGATTGAAGTTATCATCATCTACAGTGCATAATATAATCCAAAGATTCAGAGAATCTGGAACAATCTCTGTGCGTAAGGGTAAAGACCGGAAAACCATACCGGATGCCCGTGATCTTCGGGCCCTAAGACAGCACTGCATCACATACAGGAATGCTACTGTAATGGAAATCATAACATGGGCTCAGGAATACTTCCAGAAAACATTTTCAGTGAACACAATCCACCGTGTCATTCGCTGTTGCCAGCTAAAACTCTGTAGGTCAAAAAAGACGCCATATCTAAACATGATCCAGAAGCACAGGCGTTTTCCCTGGGCGAGGCTAATTTAAAATGGACTTTGGCAAAGTGGAAAACTGTTCTGTGGTCCAACGAATCAAAATTTGAAGTTCTTTTTGAAAAACTCGGATGCCATTTCATCCGGACTAAAGAGGACAATGACAACCCAAGTTGTTATTAGCGCTAAGTTCAGAAGCCTGCATCTCTGATGGTTTGGGGTTGCATGACTGCGTGTGGCATGGGCAGCTTACACATCTGGAAAGGCAACATCAATGCCGAAAGGTTTATCCAAGTTCTAGATACATATGATCCCATTCAGACGTCGTCTCTTTCAGGGAAGACCTTGCATTTTCCAACATGACAATGCCAGACCACATACTGCATCAATTACAACATCAAGACTGCGTAGAAGAAGGATCTGACTACTGAAATGGCCAGCCTGCAGTCCAGATCTGTCACCCACAGAAAAGATTTGGTGCATCATAAAGAGGAAGATGCGACAAAGAAGACCTAAGACAGTTGAGCAACTAGAAGTCTGTATTAGACAAGAATAGGACAACATTCCTATTCCTAAACATTGGTCCTCCTCCAGCTGTTCCTTATATGTACATTTAACTTTTCTGGCCTCTTATTGCTACCTGTCCCAACTTTTTTTGGAATGTGTAGCTCTCATGAAATCCAAAATGAGCCAATATTTGGCATGACATTTCAAAATATCTTACTTTCAACATTTGATATGTTATCTATATTCTATTGTGAATAAAATATAAGTTTATGAGATTTGTAAATTATTCCATTCCTTTTTTATTCACAATTTATACTATGTCCCAACTTTTTCTGTTTTGGGGTTGTATGTACATGCCAATTTGCACATGCTTACATACTGTTTTCAAAACTGTTAAACTTATGTTCAAAATAACATAATACAAAACTCAATAAGACAATAATTTGCTACATTTCTACAGTAATATTTTAATGAAATATATTTTAAAACTGTATAAACAGAGATGTGTCCTTGTTTTACACAAGAAAACACTGTATAATGCTACATGTTGTTAGTGTTTTTTAGGTCATTGTTTTGTGGGTGACAAAGTGTGTTTGTCGGCTGTCAACCTTTGCTCGTGTTCTGAAAGAATGAGTTTATTTAAGACCTGAATAAAGTGTTTTGGTAGTAGTGCATTTTGAATGTAAAATGAACTGCTTTGCCAAGCTGAAACTTTGTTAGGAGAACTGTGTGAAGTTTTGCAAAAGTGACCTAACTATTGAGAAGTCCTAGCGTTTGTAAAAAACTGTAACAATGCTTGCATTTTTAGGGCCTGCCATTCAATATGGTTGTATATCTAAGCTTTGAATCTTTCAACAGATAACATTTTACACACCATTTCATAGCTCAAATTTCAGTTTTTAAAGTTCATTTATAAAAAAAAATAGTTTGTTTAAAAATGCTATTTTAATTTTTGACAGACAACTGTCAGTAGATATTATTTTCTTTTTCAAATTTAGTTCCTCAAATTCAGTGGTTTAAATTTGACTGGAAATCAACGTTTCACATCTTGGAATCTAAGGAGAATCAGTAAATTACTGATGCATGATCACCACCTGCTGCATCATCATCAGTGGTGCAAGTGGATTCTGAGAAAGACCAAAACAACAATAAAAGAAATATTAGAGAGAGTTTTCTGCAATCTTTTTAATATGTTATTTTAAGTGTTCTTATGAAATATTCACATAATCTCTTAAGCGTCATCTACATTTTTGGGACATTTTTCATGTTAAAAGCGATCATATAATGTAATAATAAATAAAAGCTTGCCATTAAAGATGCAACAATAGTGTTACTTTGAACAAACTGTTGCCAGTAAATAACATCAATGTAAAAACCACAGTAAGTTACTGGCAGCTGGTTGCCAGTAATAATACTGTAATTTCTACAGAAGAGCTGGGAAGAGCTACCAGTTGAAGCGTCAAATTAAAACCTCTCGACGCGCACTAGCTCGGGGGAAGAAAGACGTCAGTTTTTTAACGCTGCTAACAATATCCAGTGTTGAGGAAAGTTACTTTTAAAAGTAATGCATTACAATATTAAGTTACTCCCCAATAAAGTAACTATTTGCTTTACTTAGTTACTTTTCATGGAAAGTAATGCTTACGAGGCTTGATCTCTTTTAGGCCTTGCAGGTGTTTTTTATGATCGCAAAAATGTCAAGCTCTGGCCGGCCATTTCCGTTTTTGACTCAAACTGTTCCCGCTCAGGCGCACAGAGTGCGTAATTCTACGTTTATATGTTCAGTTTAATTCAATACATTATTTTATTTTTTAATTTAATTAATTCAACTGAAAAGTAACTCGCATTACTTTTTAGAAAAAGTAACTCAAATATTAATGTGTTCATTTATAAAGTAATGCGTTACTTTCTCGTTACTTCAGAAAAGTAATATTATTACGTAATGCGCGTTACTTGTAATGCGTTACCCCCAACACTGACAATATCTATATAGCCTACTGTCTACAAACAATAATAATATTAACATTACTATACATCGTTTAAAAGGTATACAGGTTTAGCATCAGTGTATGGTCTCTGTTTTGAGATACAGATGCTCTAGCATCATAAATATAGTATTTTGTTACAGAAGTCCAGATGACAACATGCAAAATATAAACGGGACTCCTTACCTTTGTGTTGGTATAACGATCGCGAATCGAATCCAGTCTGTTTCAGATGTGTGAATAACCCATAAAAACTCTCCAATGAAATGCATCCAATGACCATTTTTGTCCACAAATTCGTATAATCCGTGAAATATAGATATATTGTCCATTGTTTACATCAGTTTTCACATGCACGTCTTGTAATAGAATATAATATACAATCTGAGGACTATTTACATCATAACACTTGTATATGATATTACACTCGTGTTCAAAACCAGTGGTCAAACATTGTTTCTAAAAGTAGGCAGGAGTAAAATACATAATATCCAAACAGCGCTGTCAAATATCGTGATGTCATCTGAATCGCTCGTTCCTCCAATGACTTCATGGAAAATATTGATAGACAGAACATGTAGCCAATAGATAACGAATCCAGCGATCTTTGTGTGATGTTTTATTTCCTGGTGTGGAAACGGCATTTTATACGCTTACATAAGGATAAATATTAATAAGAACGAACGTGTATGCATGTAAACAAAAGACTTCTATTTTGGGGCTGACTGGCACTTAGAAAAGGCACTAGTCTTACAAAAACTCTTGCAAGAACCTCATTTTTGGGCCTATTGATCTCAAACGTGACACATAACTTCTTTAGACTTGTGGCTTATGTATATATATATATATATATATATATATATATATATATATATATATATATATATATATATATATATATGTATGTATGTGTATATATATATATGTATATATGTATATATGTATATATATATATATATATATATATATATATATATATATATATATATATATATATATATATATGTATATGTATGTATGTATATATATATATATATACACACAAAGCTCAGAGCCAGAATGGCTACACCTCCTTTGAAATTTAAGATTGTTTTAATTATAATAATATTTACATGATATACTCTATGTCCTTAAAGGCAGGTGTTTATGGGAAAGTTGTTGATCACCGCAATGGGACATACACTGTTGATCTTCTGCTACCCTGGGAAGGTCAGGCACAGGTGTCTGTGCGACTGGTCCACTCTAGTGAAGTTATAAAGTTTACTAAAAAATACTGGGAGTCCTCATTCGCACGCAGCCATTATTATGGTTACTATGAAGGACCAGGACCTGATGGAGTCATAAGAAGTGAAAAAGTGGAATGTAATCTTAAATGGGGCCCAGACGGAAGTTGGATTAAAGGCAACTGCTGCTGTGAATATAAAGATGTAAAAACAGGAACGGTATGGCAGTGTGAGAGACCAAAGAACCTTACCTGTGACTACTGGGTGTATCATGAAAGAGGACCAATGAAAAGTCCGTTAACTCCTTTTGAGAAGCAACTCATTTTACGGTAAACAGATCTGTGACAGACCCATAAAATTATTTATTTTGTATAGACTTTTTTAACTAAAATATGAAATGTATAATGTTTTTATAGTGCATTTAAGTTATGCCTACATTATTTCAGTATCTGTGTTTCCTGGTTTTTAAATCCATGACTCATGCCCTGTTGAAAATAAATGCTTATTTATCAAAATGCTTTTCCTCACAGAAATGTAACAAATGTTGGGATTCCTGGAGACACTAAAATCATAAACGTCCTTCCCAGTACTGCAGGCAATGGTATGTCTATGGTCAAATTGTATACATCATATAGTTAAATAATACAATAAATGAAAGGGATAAAAATTACAAATTTGTAATTATTACCTCAGCCTCATGTTAAAAAAAACAACTTGATCACCATCCACTCCCAAAAATGTCCTGAAAAACCATAGACATTGGGGGACAAACAACATGAGGGTAAATTAGTAGTAATAATTGATGATGGGCCATTAAATTATTCGAAAATTTTGCAACACCCAAATAAAGCAATGGACAGGAGTCAATCAATCTGCTTCTACCACAGTTACCACAATATAAGACATTGTTGGGAACATTTATTTTAAACCATTTGACCGGTTTTGTACTTAAAATGCTATTCAGTTTTAACCCAAATTAACAGACTTAACTAGAAAATTGTGTGAAACCTGTTGCACTACATACTTTTTGCTCAGGGTGAAACAAAACACATTAAGTTGTAGTGGCTGTAGCAGACAAGTTGGCATTAGTATTCTTTAGTAAAAAGCATTAGTTCACATTATGAATTTTTTAAAGCCCTCCTAACTTAGAAAATGCACTTTTAAATGTGTTTCTATCAAAAAATGTCTCGCCAATGTGTGTGCAGAAAACATCCTGTTTGAAACGAACTGTATCTGTGTACCCTTGTCTGGTACTCTTTTTTTTTAAAGGCATGTCTGTGTCATCCATGTCTGTAGTTCTTTGTAGTTCTTTTGTATATGGTCCGTGTGATGATTGTTCCCCAGGTGTGTCTTGTTTTCCCTGATTACCCCGTGTATTTAAACCTAGTGTTTCCGGTGTCTGATGTCTATCGTTGTTTGATGTTATGGTGTTTTGTGTTCCTTGTTGGAGTTGCCTGCTATGTTTTTGCCCATTTGTTATAGTTATAAATAAACCTAACTGCATTTGGATCCGTATCCTGTCTTACCTGGATTTAACTGTAACAGAACGATCGACCAAACCAGGATCCAGCAGTATCCTTCGTTCCTGTGTGTTTTCTCCTCGTCTCCATAGAATCCAGTATGTCAACTTACAGCGGTGCAGACTTTTGTGTTCCTCCCCCCACCTCTGAGAAGGAGTTCTGGCAGAGGCGTACCAAACTTGCTTCCCTTCGTCCGCAGGGTGAATCGGTGGAGGATTTCGCCCGGAGGTTTTGGGCGGATTCACAGGGTCTGCGTCTCAACGAGACAGAGATGAAGATCTGGTTCAATCACTGCTTGTGTGAGCCGGTCCTGATGCAGAAGATTTATGAGCTGAAGGTGTTTGACTATTTCGCTTTTGCCCGTCATGCAGATTTACGTGGCGGAGGGCATGTGCGATTCATGCCGGAGTTGCCGGAGACAAAATCTGCAGCATCCGCGCTACAGACTGCCGAGCCGGTGAGCGCTATTCCCTAGCGCTGCCCGCGCAGTCGACGGAGGAGTTCCACGCCCCAGCAGTCCATTGTGAGCGTTGATACCTCTCTCTAGTCGTATTCTCCCGGTGTTGACACCTGAGCCACTTCACAAGATGGCTGCCACCACACCCGAGGCATTCACAAGATGGCTGTTGTCATGTCTGCACCTGTTTTCGAGAAAGCCACTGTCATACCCACACCTGTTCTTAGGAGGTCTATTATCACGCCTGCCCCTAAAGGGCCGTCGTCAGGTCTACATCAGTTTTCAGGATGGCTGCTGCCATACCTGCACCTGTTCTACAGATGGCTGTTTCCATACCTGCACCTATTCCCCAGAGAGCCGTTGCCATGGCTGCCCCTGTTTTTAAGAGGGTCATCGTCATGCCTGCACCCGTTCTCAGGATGGCATCGGAGGTATGTCCTTTGAACTCTGTGCTTCCTGTACTCACCATGGCTTTGTGGTGTGTGTGTGGTCTGCTTTCTGCTTTCTTTTTGTGGTCTGCTTTCTCCTGTGTTCTTCAAGCCCTTGAATATGAAGTATTTGAGTCATCTCCTACACCTCCTATCACGACTGGAAGGTCTGAACCTGAGCCTCATACCCATCCTGTCACGAGTGAACCTCCAGCCACAGGTGAATCACCGGAGTCACCAAGGTCATGTGAGTCCTCTGCATTGTCTGTTTTCACTGAAAGGAGTGAATTTGAGTCCCTTGAGCTTTCGGCGTCGACCAAGCTTGTTGAGCCTACATTCTCTGATGCTTCTGTCCTGACCATAAAACCTGTTTCAGAGTTCCCTGAATTTCCTGTTAAGGCTGAGATGGTTAAACCTGAGATCCCCGTGCCCAGTAGGCTAGCTGGTATGGTCACTCCCTAGGCAAGGCAAGGCAAGTTTATTTGTATAGCACATTTCATACACAGAGGTCATTCAAAGTGCTTTACATAGAAATGAGAAAAAAAATCAAAGATTCATGAATTTAAAATGTCAATTAAAAGAAAATAAATGTGATTTTAATAAAACAGGAATAAAAGTATAAAAAAACAAGAAAAATAAAAGAATTAAAATAGTGCATATAAAATATAGTGCAATCAGTTCGGACCCAGCATAGTGCTCATTCAGTAAATGCATAGCTAAACAAATGTGTTTTGAGTCTGGATTTGAATGTGACTTCTGTTGGAGCACATCTGATCACCTCTGGAAGCTGGTTCCAGCTGCGACTGGCATAATAGCTAAAAGCTTACTCCCCTTGGTATTTCTAGCTGATGTGATCCTAATGATCTGAGTGATCTGATGGGTTTATATTCAATGAGCATATCAGCAATGTATTGAGATCCTAGTCCATTGAGTGATTTATATGCCATTAATAATACTTTAAAATCAATCCTAAATGTAACTGGTAGCCAGTGTAGAGACTTGAGGACTGGTGTGATATGTTCATATTTTCTGGTTCTGCTCAGAATCCTGGCAGCAGCATTCTGAATGAGCTTGAGCTGTCTAATGGTCTTTTTGGTAAGACCAGTGAGGAGGCCATTATAAAAATCCACCCTGCTGGTGATGAAAGCATGCACAAGTTTCTGATTTAGTTATTGCTTTGACATGACTACTGAAACTAAGGTCAGACTCCAGAATCACACCAAGATTCCTGACTTGATTTTTAGTTGTTTGACCCCTAATGTTAAGGTATGCATTCACCTTGAGAACTTCATTTTTGTTTCCAAACGCAATGACTTCAGTTTTCTCTTTGTTTAACTGAAGAAAGTTTTGTCACATCCAACTGTTAACTTCATCAATGCATTTACACAGGGAGTCAATGGGGCTGTAGTCGTTAGGGGATAGAGCTAAGTAGATCTGAGTGTCGTCTGCATAACTGTGATAGGCAATTTGGTTCTCTCTCATTATTTGGCTTAATGGGAGCATATACAGGTTGAACAGGAGTGGCGCAAGAATTGAGCCTTGCGGGACTCCGCATGTCATGGATGTCCACTCAGATTTATGGCCACCTATACTTACATAATAACCTCTCCCTTCTAAGTATGACCTGAACCATTTTAGGACCATCCCAGAAAGCCCAACCCAGTTTTCCAGCCTGTCAAGAAGTATGGTGTGATCAACAGTGTCAAAAGCAGCACTGAGGTCGAGTAGCACCAGCACTGATAGTTTGCCTGTGTCTGTATTGAGGCGAATATCATTTAGTATCTTTATGAGCGCTGTCTCTGTACTGTGGTGCGGTCGGAAACCAGATTGAAAAATGTCAAAGTAACCATTAGAAATTAAGAATTTGTTCAGCTGATTGAAAACAACTTTTTCAATGATCTTGCCTATGAAAGGAAGATTTGAGATTGGTCTGTAGTTGCTCAACACAGAGTTATCCAAGTTGCTCTTGTTCAGGAGGGGCTTAACAACACCCGTTTTAAGGGACTTTGGAAAAGTCCCAGAGATAAGTGATGAATTTAACACTTCTAGGAGAACTGCTTCTAAACAATTAAATACACTTTTGAAAAAAGATGTTGGGAGTGTGTCAAGGGCGCAGGTTGATGTTTTAAGATGCTGTACTGTTTCTTCCAAAATTTTACCATCAACTGCTTCGAAATCAGACATCGTAACTACTTTCAGATGTTGTGGTCTGACTTGTCTGACCCCGGCGCAGCTCAAGGATGTGCTGATCACCTTTCTGATATTATGATTTTCTTAGAGAATAAGTAAGCAAACTCACTACATTTGCTGTCTGAGAGCATTTCACTTGGAATGTGACTTGGGGGGGTTGTTATTCTCTCTATAGTAGCAAAAAGAATGCGTGTGTTATTTATGTTGTTGTTTATTATATTTGAAAAGAAAGTCTGTCTAGCTTTGCCTATTTCCTCACTGAAAGCACGAAGGCTGTCTTTATAGATATTATAATGGACTACAAGTTTTGTCTTCCGCCACATGCGTTCAGCTTTTCTGCATTGTCTCTTCATATTCTGCACCGCTGTTGAGTTTCTCCAAGGTGATTTTTGCCTGCCATTCTTCTACCTAACTTTTACAACAGCATGTTTATTTTATTTAGAAACATAAAATCCAGGTTGTTTGTGGTTATTAAGTCGCTGACTAGAAGTGATTTATGTTTAAGTGAAAAGATGTTTTAAAGTGCTAACTTAACAGTACTAATTTTTTCCCTAACAGAAATCTTAGTTTGACATGTAACAGGCAGCAGATTAGATTGATTTGCCATACGGTTTGATAAAGCCTTGGACTTTCTATCATGTACTAAAACAGAAATAGAGAAAGATATAGGCACACCGGGTTCCTGCTTTTTCTTAAAATATTTAATAAAATTTGTATTATCATAGCAGGGACCCGACACACATCACTGAGAGCCTTTATCAGTTGTTTTTGTTTCACCTACAGCAGATGGAGGAGGGTGTGTGCCTTGGCGTTGGGTCAGAGACCGAAGAGCTCTCACAGGACGAGGAGGGGGAGCTGGGCCCACTGGCTTTGGTGGTTGTGGGGCTTGCCGTTTTCTGGTTGAAAGCTGGAGGCTCGCACCAATAGAGTGGGATAGTTTAGTTCCAGCATAAACCAGTTCCTCCATTTTTCCGGAGAAGGTCAAAAGCGGGGATGTTGGAGAGAGGAATGACATATCTAGTGAGCAGTCCTGTTGCTCTGATGTGACCGGAGGCTGTAATATGTTTTCCTGGTATCCTTGGCTGTTTTCCAGAAAGTCGTCCTTGGGTGCTGAATCTTGGAGCAGTTCTAATCTGACACAGTCTGACTGTGGTGAGCTCTGTGTGCAGGACTCAGCTGAGATTGTGTCCATGAGCAGTGGTTGTTGTGGCTGCGTGGTGTTATCTCTGTCCTTATGGGATCTGTCAACGTCATGTCCATTCAGGTGCTGAAGAGAAGTCCTGTGGTCATTCATACTCTGTCCAGGTGTGTGTGTGCCATTCAGGTTGAGTGGATTGGCACACACTGCTGAAGAATTATGAAGGGAGAAGTAGATATTGTCCTATAGCACTCTTGCATCCAGTCTGTTTGGGTGGATGTCATCCTGTTTAAATAGTTGTCTCTGACTCCAGAAAAGATTGAAGTTGTTGATAAAGTTCAGTCCCTTTATGTTGCAGGTTTTTTGCAGCCATGTATTAAGTCCAAGCAACAGTGAAAACCTATTTGTTCCCCTTGCTGGAATTGGTCCACTGATGAACGGCTGAACTTTCACTGTTCTGAGTGTTTCAAAAAGTTTGTTGAAATCCCTCTTAAGGAGTTCAGATTGCTCTTTGTGAATATCATTCTTCCCCACATGAATGACAACTCGATTTACAGTCTTATGTTTCATCAGAATGTTCTTAAGTTCCCTGTTTACATCAGAAACGGTTACTTGTGGAAGGCAGCATGAAGTTGAGTCCCTGTTGCTAATGTTTCTGATAATTGAGTCACCCAATATCAGAGTTCTGGGCTCGCATGCCCTCTGCGCTGAGTGCCGCGGTCTGCTCGATCTTGAGTGGCAGTTAGCATCAGTGTTAGCTGCTGGCTGATTTGATCGGTGTTCAATCACATTTATCACATTTGGGGATTCCTCATTCATATTCATTAATACTTCAAATCTGTTCTCAAGATGTATAGGTGGTGGTAGAAAGTCAGTGTTTGCAATCCTTGTCATAGCTGTATCTGGGGTAGAGGAAGCGACTGCGGCAAAATGTGATGCTCGTGACAGTCTGATTTCTCGAGTAATTTTGGGTCTTGCTCACTGTTTGTACCATTGATTAGTGTGTTGATCATTCGATTCATGGGACTCACCGGCTGTATGCTGAGGGCGTCCATGATGACGAAGCTCTGTTGTGTGTTCCGTCTGGTTTGGTAGTCCTGTAAGTAACTTTGTTTCAAGAACAGCAATCCTTTGTAAAAGTCTGTGGCAGTTTGTGCAGCAAGGAGATTTTTGATGAGGCATTTCTTTTTCTTATCCTTTTGAATGAAGGCAGCTGTGTTTTTCCTTTTGGAATGTAAGCTGATGGCGGTAGGAGGGTAGACGGATGAAAAATTCCACTTTTTTGTAATCTTCCAGTCCTGAAAGTTTGTAATTTAATGTTGATGTCAAGCTTTGTTGTTTGAGCATTATGCTGATTTGCTGAAGTTAAAATTATAAGATAAAATATAAAAAGCGATAGAGCAAAGCGCAGAGCAGTAAGCAAGAGTGTCCGAACAGTAGCAAAGCAGGAAGTGCCAAGCTTCATAGGCTTTTTACCCTTGCCAAAATGACTGCGCATGACCCCCAAAGTCTCTCTGCCCTGCCCAAGATGGCCAGTTGTGAACTATCTGCCTGGCTTAAGATGGCGACCTCTGTTCTCCATGAACTATCTGCCTGGGCCAAAACGCCTGAACTCACCAGATTGTCTGTGTCTGCCTTGTGTTTTTTGTTCCCCGAGCTTTGCCAGACTCTGTCTCCATTGTCTCTGTTTATAGACGCAGAGCTCCCCCAGCACCACCATGGGTTGCAGTTCCACCCTGGTCTCTACTTCCTGCTCTGCCGGCCCCGCCGTAGCTTCCTGCTCTGCCGGCCCCGCGTTGGTCCCCAGAGCCTTTGCCTCATCACAGGCCTTGCCCTCCGTCCCTCCCCCTGGTCCGCCTTCGTTCCTCTGCCCACCTGGACTTTATTGTGGACTCTCTGGGAGCGTCTGGAAGCCGCTCTTAAGGGGGGGGGGGGCTATGTAACAAACTCTGTCTGTGTACCCTTGTCTTGTACTCTTATTTTGAAGGCATGTCTGTGTCATCCATGTCTGTAGTTCTTTTGTTCATTGGTCCGGGGGATTGTTCCCCAGGTGTGTCTTGTTTTCTCTTTTTACCCTGTGTATTTAAACGTAGTGTTTCCAGTGTCTGATGTCGATTGTTGTTTGATGTTATGGTGTTTTGTGTTCCTTGTTGGATTTGCCTGCTATTGTTTTTGCCCATTTGTTATAATTATAAATAAACCTAACTGCATTTGGATCCGCATCCTGTCTTGCCTGGATTTGACTGTAACACTGTTATTATACAAATCTGTCAATTCTTCTTTGTGTAATCTCCTTTAAACACGTGTAAGTGCTATGCCTTCTACTTTGCATACGGGGAGGGGAATAGAGACACACACACAAAAACAGCACATTTTTCATTGCAGCCACAAATGGCCATGTTAAACATCATATAATGAAAGATCTGTGGTGTATTTTGAGCTGGAACTGAAACTGAGCTGACACGTTCTTTGAATACCAGATATAATATTGCTGAAAACACCTAGGTTAGGGGCCCTTTAAGATGTTTTATAAAATAACTATTAAGTTGAACAAAATACATTTAACTTTAAATTTCAAATGCAGTAAACTTTTAAATTGATTTAATTTGTAATGTCAATTGCTCTGGCCAATATCCACTTATTTAAGTTCAATGATTTTCTATTTTTAATTCATTTATATTACTTATGGTGTTATAAATGGTATTATAACACAAAAATCATGACTGTCTATCATTGAATAAACTTGATTATACAACAGTTCTTTCTGGTTCTTGAATCTGATTGGCTGATAGCCGTGCGATATTCCATCAGTATCAGCACTGTAACCACTTCACCAATCCGCATCGTTTACGTATCATTCCGCCACTGATGATTTTAGAATGAAGCACTTAAGGTCACTCACATATCTGTGCCTGGAAAAAGCTGACAACAGAGTGGATGGTCACACGCTCACACATTCAGTTTTTCAAGACTTTCTGTGTCTTAATCACTTCCCTAGGTCGTGAATCCGTACATTGATCATCCCTATGCCCTATCCATTCATAGGTCAGAGCTTGATGTGTAAACTTTTGAGGGAGCTGTAAGATTGTGTCCCATAGCAATAGTGCAATAGAAACAATTATTTTCTCTTTATCTGGATCGTCTGTTTACGCATGTCCCCTTCCTAAAGTGCCCTTGAAAGGGAACAAAAAAACGCATCTGTGAAAAGCTAACAAAATTCATTTTTATGTTTTCTGCATAAAGTCATCCTACATAATGTAAATAACTTTCTGTGAAAATATAATGTCTCGGGTTACGTATGTACAGGCATTTGGTAGTATGGAAGCGTGGGCATCTCATTCCCCAAAGCGTTGCTATGGCGATGCAGCTCGAGTTCCTTGAAAGGGAACGTCTCAGGTTTACGTATGTAACCCTGGTTCCCTTTTACTCAAGTATAATTCTGGCCAGATACTTTTACTTTTAATTGAGTAAAATTTACACTCAGTACTTGTACTTTCACTTGAGTAACATTCTTGAGTACTTTTTACACCTCTGCCCAAGTGGGGACCCTGAAGCGACTAACAGGTCACAATCTGCGAGTGCTACGAAGAAAGCGAGCCACTAATGGGTGTCTACCCACTGACGAGCCTTCCACAGGAGTATGGCAGGCAGAAACTGCTGCCACATAAACCTCAAGGGTGAAAGGAGTTAATCCATCAGAGAAACGCTCCTGCAGAAACCTTAGCACCACGTCGACGGGGCAGTTGACTAGGTCTGTCAGATGAGCTGAGCACCAAGAGGTGAAAGTTTTCCACTTAAGGGAATACATTTCCTTGTGGAGGGAGCTCTGGAGTTAAGAATGGTCTCCAGAACCACGGGTGGGAGACCTGAGTCTATGAGCCTGGCCCCCTCAGAGGCCAGACCCACTGTTTCCACATCTCTGGGCGGGGGTGGAAGACTGCACACCCTACTTGAGACAGAAGGTCCCTCCTGATAGGAATCTCCCACAGGGGCTTTCCAGAAGGGACATTTACATTTTACATTTACATTTAGTCATTTAGCAGACGCTTTTGTCCAAAGCGACTTACAAGTGAGGTAAACAATATAAGCAATTATGGCAACATAAGAACAGCAATACATAAGTGCACTGGAAATAGTCTCATCAAGTCCAACACAATATACATAGCCAAGGGTATGTTTTTTTTTTTTTTTTTAGTTAAAGAGGAAGGTAGATAGAGAAAGAGATAAAGAGAAGGGTAACTAAATAAAGATAGTAAATCTGTAATTAGGAAGTTAGGTAATGGTGGAAGAGATGGGTTTTTAGCCGAGTCTTAAAGACAGCTACAGTGTCAGCTGATCGTGTCACGAACGGCAGATAATTCCACAGTTGTGGGACAGTTCCTGAGAACGTACGCGTTAGTGTTTTCTTCCCTTTTTGAGATGGTACCACAAGTCGTCGCTCCGTGGCAGAGCGCAGTGATCGAGAGGGTACATAAGGCTCTATAAGCAAGCGAAGGTAAGGGGGTGCTGACCCAGTGGTGGTTTTAAAGGCCAGGAGCAGAGCCTTAAATTTGATGCGGGCAGCTATAGGAAGCCAGTGTAACTTGACAAAGAGAGGAGTGACGTGCGCCCTCTTTGGCTCATTGAAGACCACTCTTGCCGCTGCGTTCTGAATCATCTGTAAGGGTTTGGTAGTGCAGGCTGGAAGTCCTGCCAGTAGCGCATTGCAGTAGTCCAGCCTGGACAGGACAAGAGCTTGGACCAGGACCTGCGTAGCATGCTCATCTAGGAAAGGTCTAATTTTCCTAATATTGTAGAGGATGAATCTACAAGAGCGAGCGGTGCTGGCAACATGCTCCGTGAAGCTAAGCCGATCATCAATGACCACTCCCAGGTTTTTGGCCGTCTTGGAAGGCGTGATGGTCGAGGAACCTAGCTGAATGGAAAAGTTGTGCTGAATCTTTGGTTCAGATGATATGACAAGCAGTTCTGTCTTCGCAAGGTTAAGCTGGAGATGGTGATCCTTCATCCAGAGTGAGATGTCCCTCAGGCATGCCGAGATGTGGGCAGAAACCGTAGGATCATCAGGGTGGAACGACAAGTGGAGTTGAGTGTCGTCTGCATAGCAGTGGTAGGAAAAGCCATGTTTCCGAATGACAGAGCCCAGGGATGTCATGTATATCGAAAAGAGCAGCGGTCCAAGCACAGAGCCTTGAGGGACCCCGGTATCAAGACGTTGGGGTTCGGAGACGTCACTTCTCCAGGATACCCGAAATGACCTATCTGAGAGGTACGACTTGAACCATAGAAGCGCTGTGTCAGTGACACCCATAGACATGAGAGTCGACAGGAGGATGCGGTGATTGACCGTGTCAAAAGCTGCAGATAGATCCAGTAAGATCAGCACAGATGATTTGGAGGCTGCCCTTGCCTGCCTTAGGGCCTCAATGACTGAGAGCAGCGCAGTCTCAGTGGAGTGACCACTTTTGAATCCAGACTGATTGCTATCCAGGAGGTTATTTTGTGTGAAGAAAGTGGAGAGCTGGTTGAACACAATGCGTTCAAGAGTCTTGGAAATGAAGGGAAGAAGAGAAACGGGTCTGTAGTTCTCTAGCATAGCAGGATTGAGAGTGGGTTTCTTCAGCAACGGGGTTATCCGGGCCTCTTTAAATGCTACAGGGAAGGTGCCAGTGGAAAGGGATGAATTGATAATGTGAGTGAGAGCAGGGATAACAGACGGAGAGATGGCCTGGAGGAGATGGGTGGGTATGGGATCTAGCGGGCAGGTAGTCGGATGATTAGAAGCCAAGACCTTGGAAACATCTGCTTCGGATAGGAGAGAGAAGGAGGGAAGGGAGCATGTCTCAGGGATTTGAGAATGCGCAAGAAGCGGCGGCTCGGAGAACTGACTGCTAATAGTTTTCGTTTTCTTCACAAAGAAGGAAGCAAAATCATCAGCCGTTAGGTCAGATGAAGGTGGAGGGGCAGGGGGACAAAGAAGGGTAGAGAAGGTCTTGAAGATAGTGTGAGAGTCAGGCGAGTTGTTAATCTTTGACTGGTAGTATAGGGTCTTTGCAGAGGAGACATCCTTGGAGAAGGAGGCAAGAAGAGACTGATAGAGGCAGAGATCAGAAGGATCATTCGATCTGCGCCACTTCCTCTCTGTAGCCCTGAGTGTGGAGCGATGCTCACAGAGAACCTCAGTTAGCCAAGGAGCAGGAGGTGTGACCCGGGCCGGTCCAGATGTCAGAGGGCATAATGTGTCTAAGCAGGGTGTAAGAGTGGAACAAAGTGTGTCAGTGGCATTGTCAGTATCTAACAGAGAGAGTTGGCTGGGAGCGGGCAGCGTGGAAACAATCGCAGAGGACAGGCGGGAGGGAGAGAGCGTGCGCAGGTTGCGCCTGAACGTGACCAATGGGGGATCGTATGTAGCGACAGGGGGAGTCAGGTCGAGGTCGAGAGTAATTAGGAAGTGATCAGATGTGTGAAGTGGGGTGACCTGGGTGTGGTAGGTGGAACAACAGCGTGTGTAGATAAGATCTAAAAGATTACCAGACTTGTGTGTTGGTGAAGTAGGGACTCGCTTGAGGTCAAACGACGCAGTCAGGGTGTTGAAGTCAGCTGCCTGTGGTTTCTCCAGGTGGATATTGAAGTCACCAAGTACTACTAAAGGAGTACCATCCTCAGGGAATGAAGACAGAAGTACGTCTAACTCCTCCAAGAAGTGTCCAAGTTGACCTGGGGGGCGATAGATAACTAAAAAATGCATTTTAGTAGGGTGGATGATAGTAACAATATGCGATTCGAAAGAGTTGCTGTCACATGAGGGGGTTTGCTGTTGGAATTTCCAGTCCTTTGGGATGAGCAGACCAGTTCCTCCACCCCTTCCTGTTGTGCGAGGACTGTGTGAGAAAGTGTAGTTGTTGGAGAGGGCAGCCGGAGTGGCAGTGTCCTCTGGTTTAATCCATGTCTCAGTAAGTGCTAAAACAGAAAGGCCAGAATGTGAGGCAATGGCAGTAATGAAATCTGCTTTGTTGACAGCAGATTGGCAGTTCCATAAGCCAATGGGAAGAGAGAGTGAGGCAATAGTGGAAGGTGGGAGAGTGCGGAGGTTATTAATATTTCTCCCACGGCGACGTGATACAACAGATTTACGAGTTGTAATGACAGTAGAGATTTGAAAGCACATAGTAAAATTATAAGAATAGGAAATGTACAAGAGAGGAAAAAGAGTGCTATATAGATAAATAGAAAAAGTTAGTACAAAAAGTGCAATACTTAAGTGCCCAGTCGGTGTCTCTGCTCGGTGGAGGCGCGCAGGTAGAGTCGATGGTCTTTACACTCTTCGGTCTTCACACGACGAGGGCTGCACACGACCGCTGCCGCGGTGGACTGCCTGCTTTAATAAGTGCTTCAAATGTGGGCTGAAACTCAGCAGGCCACGCCCGAAAACAATCAACAACAAGTTAATGGCCGAAACTACTACTGTATTTACTGTAATACACTAAAGCACGCGAGGACACGCGAGAACAAACGCCGATTGCAGCACGTGAGACAAAGGTAAACAAGAGAGCGTTTCTTAGCAACGACACTGCGCTAAAACTTCACAAGTCTAAAATCAAATACACTTACACGTTTCTGTTTGACTCCTGTTGATAACTGCTTCACCTGAAGACTGAACTGTTTACTGCTGTTTAAATACTCTCCTGGCGTTGGCCACGCCCGAAAACAATCAACAACAAGTTAATGGCCGAAACTACTACTGTATTTACTGTAATACACTAAAGCACGCGAGGACACGCGAGAACAAACGCCGATTGCAGCACGTGAGACAAAGGTAAACAAGAGAGCGTTTCTTAGCAACGACACTGCGCTAAAACTTCACAAGTCTAAAATCAAATACACTTACACGTTTCTGTTTGACTCCTGTTGATAACTGCTTCACCTGAAGACTGAACTGTTTACTGCTGTTTAAATACTCTCCTGGTGTTGGCCACGCCCGAAAACAATCAACAACAAGTTAATGGCCGAAACTACTACTGTATTTACTGTAATACACTAAAGCACGCGAGGACACGCGAGAACAAACGCCGATTGCAGCACGTGAGACAAAGGTAAACAAGAGAGCGTTTCTTAGCAACGACACTGCGCTAAAACTTCACAAGTCTAAAATCAAATACACTTACACGTTTCTGTTTGACTCCTGTTGATAACTGCTTCACCAACTGCTTCACAACTCGGACATGAGGTCCGAGAACCATACACGGGCTGGCCAAAATGGGGCTACTAACAAGAGCCGGACCCTGTCCTGGCGAACTCCCTCCAGAACTCCCGGGATCAATGTGACTGCACCATGGCATCCAGTGGAGCCGGATGCCTCAGGGAGAACCAGAGCGGGCAATGTGTGGTGTCCTGGGATGCAAAAAGATCTAACTCTCTGTGTCCAAATGAAAATTTGTCGCACCAGCTTGTAAAGTTTCCGCGACCGTAAACCTCCTTGGTGATTTATGTAAGGGTGTTTTCACACCTAGTTCGTTTGAGCCCTCCAAACGCTCTCGGAGCAGTTCAGGGTGTATATGTGAACATACCAAGTGATCTCAGACCCCCCTAAAAGGACCCAAAAGTGAACCGAACTCAGACCACGTCTGGAGGTGGTCTGAGTACGGTTCGCTTTTGGGTTCTTTTGTGGTTCGATTTATTTTTGAGATGTGAAACCAATGAGGTCCCGGTCCACTTCGAGTGTCGTTTCGACATTGTATCAAAATAAACTGCTGCACAGAAAGCTGGGGTCTGAGTTCTTATGAAGTTGTGAAGTGAACAAGAAAGGGTCTGAGATCACTTCAGTTCTGAAGAGGACCAAAAAAAGAACTGGGTCCTCTTTTGAGTCCACTATATTGTGAACACTAAAAGGACTGAGGTCATATTCGGCTAGTTCCTTTTCTGGTTCACTTTAAGTGAACTGGGTTTGGTTCTTTTAAAATGAACTATATGTGAAAACACCCTAAGAGACCTCAGATGTGTTGTCTGTCCGGACAAGATCATGATGGCCCCTCAGGTCTGAAAGGAAATGCCTGAGTCCAAACCATACCGGCCTCATTTCCATGTGAGAGGCGCGTCTGTTGTTAGTGTAACATGCCGACAACGCACTCCCAGCACAGGACCTTGGGACAAAAACACTGGCTTTTTCCACATCACCTGAGCACGCAGGAGACAACTGTGAACAGGAGAAAGCACACTGTTTTAGGTATTCAGCCGCAACCCCAAATCTCTCATACGAGCAAGAACAACATCTTGATGCTGAACTGCCATCTGTTCTGACTCCGCCAGAATAAGCCAGTCATCTATATAATTCAATATGCAAATGCCTTTCATGCACAGGGGGGTTAAGGCTGCATCCACACATTTCGTGAATGTGCGAGGTGATAACCCCAGGCCGAAAGGAAGAACCCAATATTGGTATGCTGTGCCCTGATACAGAAACCTCAGGAATTTCCTGTGTTGGGGAAGGATGGAAATGTGGAAATACGCATCTATGTTGACAAACCAGTCACCCGACCTTATTTGTGTGACAATGTGCTTTAGTGTCAACATTTTGAAATTTAACCGCATAACTGAGCAGTTTTATTCTCTGACATCCAGAATGGGATGTTACCGGCCGTCCTTCTTTGGGACAATACAATAGTTGCTGTAGATCCCTGTGTCTCTCTCGTGTGGAGGAATAATCTCTACAGCCCCCTTGCACAAGAGTGAGTTTAATTCTTGTTCTAAAATTAGAGCCTGCTTGGGTCGCACTGCTGTAGGCAGCACACGGGAAAACTGAGGTGGGTGACATTAAAACTGAATGGCAGGAACAAGTTGCTTTCTGCCCTGCCGCGCTACGTGCAGTAGCGCTGGCATCATTATGCGCAGGGGGCACCGAACTTTATATGTTTTTGAGAATCCATTGTTTAGCTGATCATGATAACTGGTCATTATTATCCACGTGAACACGACTGATTCTCTTCCTCAATGGAATGTCAGAGCTTTGTTTTCCAGTGACCGAAACTAATTGCGACACTGGCGTCTCATAGAAATCTAGTTTATTTCAACCAATCAAAGACGACTTCGACATTCCCACAGGGTTTCCAGAAAAGTGTACGAAAAACATCAGACGTTGAGCCAACAATCTGTGGGCGTGACGTCTGAGGCTAAGACTACCGCCTCCACCAGCTCATCATATGCGGGGGAGACCGTCAAAGTCTCCGATATCTCCTGCATCAACGCTTAGCACGTCCACCTCCTGAGAGGACAGATATAGCTTTGGACTACCTTGGAGGCAGGAGGAACAGCTCCTGCCACACCAGAGGGGGGAAGAGATATCGCTGAGGAGGGGAGAGAAACCGACTCCATCTCCTTGGTGAGATCCATTTGCGACCCCCACGAGTGCAGTCGCCGTTCTGTCTCAACAGAAGCGGGACCAGAGCCGTGGGGGGCAAGAGCCTGAGCACCCTTCTCGAAGAGTGCAAGGCGAGAACGCAACACGTGCATGGGAAGCTGTTCACAATGCACACAGTTAAATCCTTCAAGACCAAACTGTGCATGCTGCGCTCCAAGACATTTAACACAGAGGCTGTGTGTATCCATGATGTAACGCCGACAGGGAGGTACGCACAACTTAAACTTCATATACGCAGTCACTTGCTGAGGCACTAAAAGCGAGTGTGTTTGTATGGGATGCCTTCTTATACCCCTGGTTCGCATGGCATCACGGTCAGTATCCAATTATCTCATCATTGTTTGTTTTACACGTGCTTCAGATCAGTCATGCCGAGGCTTTCCCCAAAGCGTTGCTATGGCGACGCAGCTCGAGCTCTTCGAAAGGGAACCTAAGTGTCCTTAAAATTGAGTAAAGTCCATGAGTGAAATCAAACTTTAATGCTTTTATCTAAGAATTAGATTTTGAGACTTCAGCCTGGTTTTTACAGGCAGGGTCACATAATTAGTACATGCATCCTTAAATAAAATGTTGTTTCTCTTTTTTAGGCACAACAGAAAAATGCAGATCTGGTTTGACTACACCAGTTCCTGCAGGGTTTTATTTGAAAGATGTCTGGAAGTCCTTTGTGTGTAACACTCACAGTTTTAGTCCACCAGAAATGATAAATTGCCTTAAAAACAAGATGATTTACTTGATGGGAGACTCTACCACAAGGCAATGGTTTGAGTTTTTTCAAAAAAAATTGCCAGGCAAGTCATTTAATGGCATTACTCTTATTATTCAGTACGATTCAGTTTATTTAATAAATACAAATTCATTTCTCTTTTATATTTTTTCATTGTGGCAAAGCAGCTTTACAGAAAATGCATTTTAGATAAAAACAGGGCAGAGAGGAATAAAATAATTGATACAGTTTTGCTGGTTTAAGGGTTGCTGGTTTATTTTTTTAAACTGTGATCCTAGAATGAGAACTACTGTACTATATGAACAAGACACTTTAACCAAAAACATTGTATATAGTTATGTTTTGTATGCCTCGATACCAGAAATAATACAATTGCCATATGTTACAGAATTAAGAAAAGCAAATATTTAATTTGACTAACTTTACTTATTTAGGTCTGACAAAAATTAATCTTCACGTTGATTCCCAGAATGGCCCCTTGATGGCTGTGGAGTTAAAAAATAATATCATTATTCACTGGAGGCCACATGGTTTGCCTCTGCAGTTTCGTAAAATGCCAGCAGCTGACCTGCATTATATCAGCAATGAAATTGATTCTATAACAGGTGGTCCTCATGTTGTTGTTGTCTTCACAATATTTGCCCACCTGGTTGTTCACCCAGTAACGTTTTATGTACATAAAGTGGCCAGAATTCGTCAAGCTGTGATTGCGCTATTTAAGCGTGCACCAAAGACTACTGTCATTATCAAGTCTGGAAACACCGGATTCACAAAGGTAAAGTACACTACATGACTGTCAAAGGGCCTAAACACTTTCCCTTTGCTTAGTTCTAGCACTTTTGTGTGACTATAGTTTGTTATGTTACAGAATGAATTAGGAAATGACTGGCACAGGATGCAGTTAAACACAGTTATGAGAGAGATGTTCAGTGATGTTAAGGGAGTGGTCTACTTCGATGTCTGGCAGATGACTTCATGTCACTACACAACTGAAGACATTCATCCAGCCAGTGTAGTCATCAGCAATGAGATTGACATGTTGCTCTCATATATCTGTCCTTCTTGACACATGTAAAATTAAAGCAAATATTTGATTTATTACAAAATAATTTACGCAAAACATCATCTGCACCAAAGTGTGTGACACAATAATCCGTCACAAATGTTCATATCATATATGCAAACTTTTAAATAGGGTGATTGATGTTAATGATTCTTTGTTTAAAGATGATTTATTAATTTAGTAATGTCCTTCAGAAGCGAAATTTCCCAGAAGACAAATGATTAACTCTAAAATACTCTTTTAGTATGGATAATCTTAGTATTGTTGTTGTTGTATATTTTTTTAATACATTTCTATTTTATTACAGCTGTTTCTTCCTTGTGTTGATGATACAATATTTTGTTCTAATTGTCTGTGCAGAGATTGGTTGCTGTGCTAATGTTCAGTTTTAAAGAGCTCACTCTGACAATGGCCTTTAGGCACATGGAACAAAAGTGGTTGCAATCAATTTATTTAAGCTACATTTAAACAAAAGTTTTTTGTTTAAATTTATTTTTCTATTTTTGTTGTTGTTTAAATGTAGCTTAAATAAATTGATTGCAACCACTTATCTTAAAAAATTGAGTAAATTGAATGATTTTCTTTTTCAGTGAGATTTCTTCTCCTGCCGATACAAGATCTTGTAAATGGCATACCTTATTTATAAAGTACTTTAATCAAATCTCTGCCTGGTTTAGGAGCTTAAGGGTATCCTGCAATTTAACCTTGTTTGTGTTTATTTTCTTAGGGGGAAGTTTGGTGTATTTTTGTTTTTTTTTTCAATTAGGTTAAAAATGGTCCCTATCTGTCACTAAGGCAGTATCCTACTATTTACAGTAGGAACAAATCTCTATACATTTGGAACCAATATGTACCTCTGAGGAACTAATATGAAAAATCTAAAGGTGTACTTACTGCCCCCGTGACAACTAGGGACCATTTGTAGACCATTTTATCTGACCGTTTTAAGACCTCTACAAAAATTACCAGAATCTCACAAAATCCTTCAGATATGTTAGATGAAATACTCATTAACATTTTCTAATTTTGTTGAGTTTTCATTTACATAAAATGTGAAATTCCTTGGTACCCCGAGGTAAAGAAGAAAGGAGTCATCTGTGACCTTAACCAAAACTCACAACACCACCTAGTGTCCTGTGTAGGGCATTCTACACAATTCTTGCCCAACTGTATGTGAATATCACTGCAGTATAGCAAGGTGTAACAAAGTGACCGAATAATAATCAATAAAAATACAGATCTCACCTACAGCCATCACATTACATGACATGCATTTTAGTAATATCACCAGTACATTTAACACAACAATGCACATAAGTAGAATATTGGCATTTATTTAAAGACGGTAAACTGACCTTGTACAGTTTATTTATTTATACCAAAATTGGCTTAAAATGTTTACAAATGACAATTAAATTACTCCTGAATAACAGGGGAGACACACCAAACCATATTAAAACTTCATATTCATAGCTGTGAATGATCAGAAATGTATATTTTCCAGCAAATAGTCTACAGAAATTGATGATCTGAAAACATTAGGTTAGCTTTTCTACGTTTACTCAAATGTTTGGTTGAGCACGTTTTTGAAAAATTAAAAACATAGGCTACTAAAGTTTTTTCATGGCAACAAGTAACATAATTTTGTAAAGTTAGGGTTCTTACAGTGGTACAGTATATGTAAAAAAAAAATGTTTACAATTTCACCACAACAGTTTACATGGCAGGAGTAATTTCTTTGTTTCTGACATCCATCTAAGAAGTGTTGTGACAAGTGCGGTTGATTGACACTACTGACATCTAGTTGATTTATTTCGGCATAACATACCTCAACCAGAAGAGATAGTACTCAAAAAGGGTTTTAATATCTATTAAATAAAGAAATAAAAACACACCCTTACAAATTAACAACAGTTTTATTATAGTTACAAAAAAACTAAGTTAAACTATACTGTAACAAAACTTTAATTACATTTACCATGTTTTTAGGTTTAATTTGTAGTTGCCTAAAACCATCAGTGTTTAAATTGATGTAAGTTGTGGTTGTCCCGGACTTCCTATAAGCCTGGAGGGCCCCCCTAGCCCTATAAAGCACAAAAATATAAATTAGGGGGTCCCCTGGTATTTATTAAAATTAAAAAACTCAATGAATTTAAAATTTTCGCGCCGAGCTGTCACAAAGAGATACTGTCTCGTTATTTATAGCAATTTTAGTAATAAACGAATCCAAAAGATTTCTGTCTGAAATAAATGTACAGTAAACTCTCAAGTGCGCCTCACGCTGTTTTCTGAAGGAATTGACTGAGGAGTTAATGTCTTTGCGTGTGGATTATATTCACCTCGTTGACGGTAAGAAAGAATCTTTAGCAATTTTTTAGGTTTAGTTTTTTTTTCTCTCAAGCTATTATTTCACACCAGTGGCGATGCTACCCTCACAACCAGTGGTGTAGTCTAGATTTTTGTAGTGAGTATACTGTGATTTTTCCCTCTCACCCTTATGCTCACTCGTCCTAGCGTGACACCTCATAAGCACCACCACACTCACAGATGCATACAGTAAAGATATTCATGTAACTTAGAGCATTCTGAAAGTGTACTCATGAACACATAAACTGAATGTGTTATCAACATGTCAGTTTATTATAAGAAAAAAAAGACTTTAGAGCCAATGGGTTTACAGCTGGGGAAACTGGACTGATTTTTAGACTGGTTTAGTGTTAATCAACATCTAACTCAGGAACAAAAGTTACTTAACTGTTAATTAAAATTAAATAAACTGTTTACAATCTTCAATCCGTGGCAAACACATGCATTGAAGGAGAAAAAATATTCACTCTTTCAATAGATATTATCTGACAACTATTGATAACATTACCATGTGTAATTTAATGGTGTAAATGTTTTTAATTAATACACATTTAAGATGACCATGAATTAACTATAATTTGCATAGTCATTGATATTAAAGCTTATTTTTTGCATATAATATAAGCATTGTCTAAAAATGAAAATAGGCTTATACATAATTATTATTACAAGACCATCTAGCCTAATATTTGCAAGTCTGAACTGAACATCAACGCAGACATGAATTTCCTCACAGAACTTTAAGATCATATACATCTTGAACGTAGATATATAAATGAACACATAGAAGGGAAGTTTTAACACTGTGAAGCACAAGCAAACATGCAGAGCAACTGAAGGCAGCTAAAAACCATCAGGATATTATCACGGGCTTATTTTATTGCATTTGGAGCCTTACCTCCAGATAAAGTAATAAACTGGACTGATGATTTAAATGTTGTACTCACATGTGCGTTGTAAGCTCTATGGATTTTATGTTTCAGCACTGCTTCACTCGTTCACTTCTCAGTGTCGCGTGAGCAGCTACACTGCAGGTTCGACTTCATTTGGCGCTAAGCAGACCTCTTGGTGATATCAAAGTACCGCGAGAGCGATTCAAAGCAGATTTCTCCATGTGATATCTGGAGTCGCTCTCGCGGTGCTTTACTGTCACTCGCCTGTGGCGCCACACCAGTCTGCTCCGCAGTCACTTTCGCGTCACTATAGGAATTTGATTTCATAGAAATTCATACGCCGATCGGATCGCGCAGTTCGCCAGGAAGTATATAGCCTAATATGTATTTCAACCCGCTAAAGTGGCAAGTGTAGCATGCTAATGGTCAGTGCTTCACATCTATATTATGACTAAAAGTTTTAAAATGTCACAAAACCATGCTGTTACGCATCCTCGCGCTATTTTTAGTGGGTATACGGAAATCCTTGACCATTTCCAGTGGGTATACGGCTTATACCTGCGTATCACGTAGACTACACCACCACAACATGGGAAAGCAATAGAAATCACAAATAAATGAAAATAAATTTTCTCTCTTTAATACTTATCGCTCAAATACGCATTATTCTGAAATAAATAACTATTTATAGAAAGTTTCTAAAACTTGGTAATGTTAAAACAATTTGAGCGCAAGAAGTGAACTGTTAAAGTGAACTGTTTTTTTGTGCGCACAGACGACATGGACGCACAATAAGCGCATGCTCGGAGACGCGCGTTTCAAAAATCATGCAAACACAAAATTACCTCGAAATATTACAGTCGTTCCCGTATTGTCATAAAAACAACAGTGCGTTATGTCTTAAAGTAAATGCAAACAGTTCAGAAAGAAACCAGATGTGTGTCAGTATATGGATCCGTGCATATTTCCCGTATGGATCCGTCTTAAAGTGGCAGTACCTGAGTGCCCCTTAAGAAATCTTTCTAATATAAATCATTATATTAATTAAACAAGAGAAGACAAATTGAAAATTACTTCTGTAGCTTTAAAAAGATTTGTTATATTTAATTTATACAATGAAGAAGACAGTGTTATAATTCATTTATTTGTATTTCTGTAGATACTATTGTTAGACCTTACTTTATTTGTTCTATTTTTATATGGTTATAATTTCTTAATTTGTTCTCATCCCCCCCCCCCCACAGTTTTGGTGATCCGAAAATTATTCGATGTAAGAATCAAATAACGCATTGCAATCCATTTAACCATAGGCCTATTATATTGTAAAATTATGTAATTTGAGAGTAGGCATTGATGTCCACCCTATTTCACCAAAGTCTACTCAGTTTAAAATGTCGCCATATGTGCCATACTGTTTAAGTATTGTTACTTTACATTTAACCTTTTTAATACTCTTATCCTTGGTGTGTTGCCTAAATGTATAGTTTAATGTCTTCAAATATTACGTTATATGTGCAGACATCCATCGCTTATGTAACAAGATGCTCATCGGTGGTAAGCGCGCATGCGCGTTCTCACTCAGCCTCATCAGCACCAGCGCAACACAGGACATCGCGATGCTCCTGTCTGCTCTTACGTATGTTTTCGTTTGGCCGGGATTTGGTTATTAACAACCTTAGGATTACATTTATACATGCGCATTAATGTGGATTATCGCTATCAATCAATGCTGAATAATACTTTGCGCTTTCGATTCCCGGATGTCATCCGCATGATAACGGAATCAACCTCTATCATTTATAGTCGAGGCCTCATCATAGAGCTTAACCTCCTTTACATCAGGATTGATCGGCGATTGTATTCGTACTTGGATTTAGGTGGTTTCATGCGTATAAAGGTGTAAGGCTTTGTTCAGTGGGATGCACATCAGTGCTTTGCCGTATTCTCTCTCTGTTATAATGGCTGCTCTTTATCAGGGCACGGACTCGTCCTCTCCGGATAAATATCTGGCGTTAAAGGACGTCAGAGAGGTGAAGGAGGAGACCACTTTGGATGAGAAGCTCTTTCTGTTGGCCTGCGAGAAGGGTGAGCTCATGTGTCACATTACTGTTGTATGTCTGCTAGCAATAATGCTATATGTTTAGTTTTATGTTTTAGTTGAATCTTAATGTTTAGTTTAGTATAATAACAAGTATTTAAAAATCTGATCTTGAAAAATATGGTATTCAAGAAGTAGCCTTTTGAAAAAGATAGATTTTAGACTTTAACTTTAAAATTGAACAACTTTCAGTATTGTTAAAATAGTGACAGAAACATTTGAAAATAGTGCATCTGTTAGATTATATTTCAATAGTCAAATATACAGCTTGCTATTAGAGAGTCTGTATGGAATATTGAAAGAGGACTTTTAAAGTGAACTGCATAAAAAATAAGAATTGTTTGTTTGGTTTATTATATAGCACATTTAATTTATTGCATTATACAGCATAATAACTTGAGGCATCTGCAAACAAATAACACTAGACTTTATTTAATTTGAACCTAAATCATATTTGCAATAACTTTAAATCAGCTATGAATTCAGGTCCCTTCAGCGTTGCTGTATTTTGTTAAACTACATTCATAGTAACACTGAAATAATGAATTGTACTTTCCAATGGTTACATTGTGCAGACAGGAGTCAGTTAGGAGCCTTTCTTACCATATAAAGTCATTTCAAACATGGCTCAGAGAGGAATATCTCTCCTTTAAGGGCTCAGTTTTTCCATCACAGATCCCTGACTGCTGTGTTTTCTCAGTGATAACCTATTAAGGTGAATTGTATACATTTACACATTTAGCAGACATACAATGCATTCAAGCTGTTCATTTTATCAGTTTTTGTATCCCTGGGAATCAAACCCTTGCATTGCTGTAATGCTGCCAACTGGGTTACAGGAAGACTTTGACTGGACTGATGTATTAATGCCTGATGGTATTTTTCAGGTGATTATTATATGGTAAAGAAGCTTCTTGAGGAGAAACGACAAGGTGAATTAAACATTAACTGTGTTGATGTGCTGGGGAGAGATGCTGTCACCATTGTAATTGAAAATGAGAATCTAGACATTTTGCAGTTGCTCTTAGACCATGGCTGCCAGGTAAGCATACGCTTATGTTTTTCAAGTATTACATAACATTGGATGAAACGAGTTTGTTTATCTGAGATGTGTGTGTGTGTGTGTGTGTGTGTGTGTGTGTGTGTGTGTGTGTGTGTGTGTGTGTGTGTGTGTGTGTGTGTGCATGTGTTTGAGCAGGCCACAGATGCATTATTAGTGGCTATTGATGCAGAAGTTGTAGGAGCTGTTGATATCCTGCTGAACCATCGGCCTAGACGTTCTTCAAAGCCTTCCATGGCGGTTAGTCTCTTTGACATTTTTCCTCCATAGTTTAGTGTTGTCAAACAAGTACATTATATCCACAAGGAATACATTTCTTTGTACCTATATTACTTCTTGTACTACATATTACTTATTTCACCATTTCCACCTACTATATAATAGTCATGTAGGAATGTACAGCCTTAGGTTCAAAATAGTTATTTATAATTTTCTACTACACCTAAACTTTAGAATAAGAGATATAAATGATTGTATTTGATACGTTGGTACTTGGCAACAATCTGCTAACCATCTACCAGCAGAAACAAACTCCAGAAGCTGACAAAATTTGTTAGGAACAGCCAAACCCTGGTAAACAGGTCTATATATGCCCCCTACTTCTATATTTATGTACATTGTTTATTGGATCATTTTACAATTTTACAGTATTTAATAGCATGAAGAAATTACTGCGACAGGAAAAACTTTTACACATGCCATCATGATGGTCAAAGAGGAGTTTTAAATGATAAAACTACAGGTGGACTTTAAAGAAAGACTGCATGTTGAATAAGATATTAGTTATCCTTGAAACTGAGTTCATGTTACTAAATCAGATCTTTTTGTTTCTAGAAATTGATGCAGCGCATCCAGAACCCAGAGTATTCAACTACCATGGATGTTGCTCCAGTCATTCTTGCAGCCCACAGGAACAATTATGAGATTCTGACCATGCTATTAAAGCAGGACATCTCGCTTCCCAGACCCCACGCTGTTGGTTGCGAGTGCACCCTCTGCAATGCAAAGAACAAGAAGGACAGTCTTCGTCACTCAAGGCAACCATTTTTTCTGACCATATCTTTTAATAAATGTTTATTGTCTTATTTGACTTATAATTACCTTAGTTTTTTGACAATGTTTTGGACATGGACCAGTAAATACCCTAGGTTCCCTTTCTGTCACTCACTTAACTTTGTGTCGGTGTAGGGATTTGACCTTGGGGGACCAATTACATTTGAAAACGTGCCAATGAAAATTGGAGAGTTTGCATGGCAAGTTATGCCCAATATTTCCCGGTATATAGTGAAGAGTGCGTGCACCATTCATTTAGATTTCTACTTTAAAGACGAGCTGTGCACATTCACCTGCTCCGAGGTTTATTTACTTTTACCCTTGCGGCTGTTCCATTGCACAGAAAAGGCCCTTGGTTGCTTCTCACAGCTAAAATTGCAAATGTCCTGAGGTTGGTCCACCACAGTTTGTATCTAATCCAAAACACATCCTTTCCATGCTTGTTCAGCTTAAGTGCGGCAATGCAGTCTGAGGCTAAAGCTGAGACAGCAGCCATGCTTACCTGGGCCGCCCAATTACTGGGCTGGAATGGACTCCTTTTCCCTCCTCTAAGCACTTTAGGAAGATTCATACTTCTACTTTCTGCCTGTGTTGCCCTGCCATTATACCGCAAATCGCTTGTTGGCAGTTTCTATGTTCCACTGTGATAAGTTTCTTCACCACTGTTTTGAGTTAAGGCAATGACAAACAATGGTAATTGAAACTGAGCAAATCATGTTGTAGTTGGAGCTGATTGATGTTAAGAAACTGTATTTTTTAGTGGAAATTTATAAAAACATAAATGCAACTATTAAATTAATTGCTTGATCTCTAAATTAATGTTTATGTTCTCCATGCTTTTCACCGAACTTGTCAGTGCAGAAAAACATGCCGGAAATGCAATGCTAGCAAGTTTACCAATCGTTACAGAAGAGGTGTTGAAGAGGTTGTCTATTGTATGGTAAAGGGTACTGACTAAGATACATTACTATGCGTAGGCTACCTGGTAGACTTGGTTCTGCTTAAGGAAGGTTGCAGCATATCTTTGACCTTTATGTCTTGAATTGAGCTCATTACAGGCTTCCATTCAAAATGCTGTGTGTGCAGGAACCTCCATGTCGGGCCCCTAGCCAGGAAGCGAGAAACTTAGTTCAGGGGAATCTGCTTAACTGCTGTGAAAGTTGTAGATGCCTGTCTTGCATGCAGAGATCGTGGTCCTACTGGCCAAAGACACAATAGAGCCAGTTCCTCCAGCTGATATTTAGAACCCCTAGAAAAGAGGTGGGTTATGACCAATTTTGGATCTTGCATTTTTGAATGCTCCGTCCCCAAGATTGGTTTGCAGTTATCAACCTGAAAGATGCACATATCTGGACCGGTCCCCTAGTTATATTGGCATGTCAATTGCCTCGAGTTGTTGGCAGTACGTCTTGCACAGAACCGCCTGATATGGCTGTCACGGGGAAAGGACGTGCTAATCCGCACAGACAACATGGGCACCATTGTGAACATCATCCAACAAGGTGGTATACGCCCCTTACAAATGTTGCATCTCGCCCGCCATCGCTTTTTGTTGAGTCAGAAGCATCTGAGGTCACTTCGAGCCATTCACATCTTTGGCGTGCTAAATTATGGGGCCACAAAGCTCTCACAAGCAGCACTCCCAGACAAGATGGTCCAGATAGTTTATTCCTTGACCGAGGGAGCACTCGGCACAGACTCACTGACACAGAGCTGGCTTTGTGCCTGCGCGAATATGCATTTTCTCCAGTGAGCTTTCTCGCACAAACACTGCAAATTAAGAGAGGACGAGAACCAGGTCCCTACTGGCCCATCTGGACCTGGCAATGGCACCTCACTTGCAGATTACTATGAGGAAAGGCCTGCTTTCTCAGAGACGAGGCACTTTATGGCACCTGCATCCGGAAACTCCATGTTTGGTTCCTGGATAGAACATGGAAGTTCTAATTGGCCTACCCCAGCAGGTAGTGCACAGCATAGATATGTATAAAGGCTAGATGTCTTACCGCCGAGTCCCTAACAGCATCACCTGGCGGCCATCTTACCACAGGGCGCTCGCTCACTCGTAGCATTGAGTTTAATGGTGCAGGTACTTTTAAATGACCATAACTTGCTCAATTTTCTACCGATTTTCAAACGGTTTGGTTTTTTACAAACGCTATTAACGTGGCTATAATTCTGGATGCTTTAACATGTTTAATGAATTTTTTATTTATTTTTAGTATAGGTATGCAGTGTCATAGTTACATCTTTGACGTTTATAACAAACCAAACCGTTTGAAAATCGGTAAAAAATTAAGCAAGTTATGGTCATTTAAAAGTACCTGCATCATTAAAACTCAATGCTACGAGTGAGCGAGCGCCCTGTTGTAAGATGGCCGCCAAAATGCGGACGTTCCACTCAATTGGCCAGCAGCGCGGACGAGACATCTAGCCTTTATACATATCTATGGTGCACAGTATCACTGCAGATTGAGCACTGTCTACAAGACATGCTTACGCTCTGAAGTGGAACCTGTTTGTCAAGTGTTGTTTTTCTTGTTGAGAAGACCCCGGAAATGTTCGGTCAGCAAGGTGAATGTTGTGAAGGCTGTCTCCCCCAACCCCCAAAGATTATGTTTGCTGTGATTTCTGCCCACCATGTCTGCAGGTTAGTTATGGCGCTTTTCCATTGCATAGTACCCCACGGTTTAGTTTAGTTTGGGTCGGGTCAGCTTACTTTTGGGAGCTTTCCATTGGGTGCAGTACGTAGTACCCGATACTTTTTTTCGTACCACCTCGGTTGGGGTTCCAAGCGACCCGAGCTGATACCAAACGTGACGCGAAAACACTGTAGATCACTGATTGGTCTGAGAGAATCGTCACGTCATCGCTATAATGTAAATATTAGCTTTAGCTTACTGCTAGCTTGCACTGTCTCAAGCAAACATGTTGTTATCTGTGTTCTGCTATAAGTTTCCAAACACCCATTTATCGATGAAAAACATCCGCAGGTTGAGAATCCGGGACACCATAACAGTTTTTTCCAGACTTGCAGTTTGTGGCGGCACATTCGCGACGTGCACGTCCGCATTATATATGCTTAAATGCAACTTGAATGAGGCTCAGCGGAGCGCCGTCGACTGACGCCACGGGTCGGGTGTTTGAACAGAAACTGTCATGTGAGACAGAGGTAGTTATAAACGCGATGTGCAAACATCTATTTGTGGTGGCCAATTTTAATTTTGTGGCAGACTGAGAAATAAATGAATGTATGGGAATGTACAACAACGCTCTCACGTGTATGATGTCACAGCAGTACGCAGCGTAAATATAACGACACGCCTATAATCCCTCCCAATGCGAAGTGATACTAAACTCGATGGAAAAGCTAACCACGCCAAAGTGAGGTGAGCTGACCCGACCCAAACTAAACTAAACCGTGGGGTACTATGCAATGGAAAAGCGCCATTAGTAGGTATGCACAACCTGGTTGTCAGGTTTCTTAAGGGGACAAGGAGGTTAAATCCACCTTGTCCTCCCTCTTGGGACCTATCCTTGGTGTTGAAAGCACTCCAAGGAGCCCCCTTCTGAGCCTTTGCAGTCAGTGCAGCTTAAGGTTAAAATATATTAATCATACACTGACCAGTATTTAAATCCTATACTGTAATAAAGTGTTTTCTAACCATCTGGTTAATTTAAGTAAAGGATCATGTGCAAGGCAGGTTTTATATTTATTCATTTATGTGTCATGCAGGTTTCGTCTAGATATCTACCGGTGCCTTGCCAGCCCATCTTTGATCATGCTTACAGAAGAAGACCCCATTCTCAGAGCTTTTGAGCTCAGTGCTGACCTGAAAGAGCTAAGCCTGGTGGAAGTGGAGTTTCGGTAATGAGTTAGTGATGGATAAAAGCAGGGGTGTCAAACTCATTTTAGGCTGAGGGCCAGATGGTAAATAATGCCACGAAGTGCGGGCCGGATAATTTTTTTTAAACCTTAGTGTGCTGATAATTGTGTTAAAATTAACTAAACAAACCAATTAATTAATTTGTTTAGCAAGAAAACTAGAGAAACACACAGCTCTGTGAAAACTACATTTCATAAGGTCACACTCATACTGTACATATTAAACACACAAATTTAAATCTGTACAAAATCCACTGGCCTTATAGGTTGAAAAGCTTTAATTTAACTTATTTTGCCTTAATGCCAAAATTATTTATAAACCATTCACTTTTCTTTGGAATATATTTGTAATGAGAACAGTCATTTAGAAAATGAAAATGCTAGATGGGGCAGTGGCCCAAACCAAAAATGGCACTATTGGGGTGGTACTATTATTATGGTTTTAACAAAGTATTATAAATATTATGTGTTATATTACTAGCATCAACTTAGACATGTGATTATAATGGGAAATATAATAACAAGAATTAAAGTGTGACAATCTGCTAAATATTCAATATGATTTACCTGCTGGCTTGATGGAGCTTTGAATCCATGTTTGTAATGTTGAACTGCCTTTAGCAGCCTCCCTTTCCGTTCTCTGTCGTTATTTTGTGAAGGCATTCGTGTTTTTTTATTTTTTGTCTAAAAAAGTGTGCCAACAACAGCAAATTTAGTGTTTATATTAACTTAGATCTGATCGGGAACATTAAATCCCTTAGACAAGCATTGTAACGTTAATACTAAGAATGTGGATATTTTGTCGTTTGCTTGCTAAGTTGTTAGCACTTTTAGAACATCGACAGCAAATCATTACCGGAAGAATTACATAACAAACTTCCAAATTACGAATTCTGCGGTTTAACAACTGATATAATGTAATGAATCTACCTGTTAATGCAACGAACTTTGGAAACTGTCGTCTTCGCTCTCCAGGCAGAGAGTGGACACAGAGATGCTGCGGAGCGGGCGGGAAAACACAAAGTGGATTACTGGAATCAGTGGATCTTTAGGGGAGCGGTAACAATGAAACGGCAAGATTTTTGGGCACCGTGTTTAGTCTGTTCCGCGTTTTGCTGGTTTCCGCAAGTCTCTCATATTAAAAACGAACTAGACACCCGCCTGAAAGGGTTTTTAAAATATGTATTTCATATTTAATAAAACTGTATAAATCATCATGCGGGCCGGATTGGACACCTTTGCGGGCCGCATCCGGCCCGCGGGCCGCATGTTTGACACCCCTGGATAAAAGTCTCACAGGAATTTCAGCTAAATTTAATCTCATAATGCTTTCTTCTCATAGTTTTGACTTTTTTTCTCAAAACATTATTACTGTATTCTTATAATGTTATGAAATAGTTCCTGAAATTAAGATTTTTTTATTTTTGCACTAAAACACAAAATACCCAGAAGAGCGCCAAAATGTTAATTTTGGACCATGTATACTGTACAGCTAACAGAAACAGGCCCACGTACCTTTTCTATGTTATAAAATACTACAAAGTACTCCATGTTAAACAATTACTATTTTTATAAGACTTGATAACCACCAGTTCAAGATGTTTCCCTGCCCTCAGCCTGAGATAGAATAGGATACCTTTTTTAATGCTTGTTTTACAGAAAGATAAGTTGTCTTTTAATGATTATTCCGCTTGTAATTCTGTTTGTATTAAAGGAATGATTATGAAGAGCTTGCTAAACAGTGCAAGATGTTTGCCACAGACCTGTTGGCTCAGGCCCGTAACTCTCGTGAGCTGGAGGTCATACTAAACCACACGTCCAGTGAGGACCACATCAACAAAAGAGGGCTGCTTGAGGAGCGCATGAACCTCAGTCGACTCAAACTGGCCATCAAATACAACCAAAAGGAGGTAAATACGGATGTTTCTTTAATGGCCAATACCGATATCTGAAGCCAATACTGTTGATATTATGGCATTACATATAGAACACAGCGTAATAAAAGGGAATGTGATTTAAACAAGTTTAAATACTTTGAAAACAGTTTGTTTCATGTGTTGTTATTTGTTTTATGTGTTTTCCTTTATAGTTTGTGGCCCAATCCAACTGTCAGCAGTTTCTGAACACAGTGTGGTTTGGAGAGATGGCAAGCTATCGACGCAAGCACACATGCTTAAAGATCCTGTCTGTTTTGAGCGTGGCGCTGCTGTGGCCGCTGTTGTCCGTCTGCTACCTGCTGGGACCTCGATCTCGTGTTGGCCATGTCATCCACACACCGTTTGTCAAATTCATCATCCATAGCGCCTCCTACTTTACCTTTCTGCTGCTTCTAAACTTGTACTCACTGGTCTACAATGAGGATAAAAAGAATACCATGGGTCCTGCTTTAGAACTGATTGACTACCTTCTTATCCTCTGGATCATTGGTAAGTGAAAGCAACATAATTTCCAATGTATGGTACACCATAATTGGAATGTGACTAATGCATTTAACCCATATAGTGAGTAGTGAACATACACACTGCAAGTACACACAACCCCGGAGCAGCAGGCAGCTATCAGTGCTCTGTGCCAGTAAAGGTCAAATTATATTTCTGCTTAGGATCTACGCCGAGCTGTTAAATATCCACTAAAAAACACTAAATACAAACACTGTAAACTATATGGGTCGATCTTTTGTTTGTTATTTTACTTTTTGGCATTTAGCACCAGCGCTTTATATTGTGAAGGCAGATCATTTGTAACATCTGTATCATTTGTAACATTCTGATGAATCATACACATTACAAAAAGGAATGTCCATTAAAAATAAAAGATTAATTTTGATTTATCAACCTTAATTCATATAGATAAATACATCCGGGGAGTATAATATATATGAATGTATAATGACAGTAAATGCACTGGTGCTCTCCCTCAATTAATACATTTAGATCCTCGTACAAGTCCATTAGTGTGACCGATCAATTACACAGATCATGTTTATTGCAGCGGAAGTGGAAAACACAACTTAGATGTGTTGTGTTTAGAGCACATTTGGGTAATCCCACAGTGTTAATTGTTGTCAATAGCACAACTGAAAATGTACAGGTTTAAGTTTGGTTTTAGAATGCAGTTGTCCCTCCTGTGAATAACCAGACTACAGTATGTGTGAATGTTTGTGTGTACCTGGTAATTATCACCAAAGATAGGAATACCAGTATTTTTGTGACTTTGTGGGGACATTTTGAGGTCCCCATGAGCAGTGTTGGGAAAGTTCACTTTCTACATGAACTAGTTCAGTTCACAGTTCACAAATTTAAAAATGTAAAAATTTTGAACTAGTTCACAGTTCCAAAAATGAACTAATTTATAGTTCTTTTCCTCATATTATTTAAAAAAAATTATTGCCATCATAGCCCATATAGAACCACATACAGCAATTATTTGATCAGTTTTAACACTGAAGCTAAATGCGTCAGATTTCATCTTCATATCCAACTTTAAATCCTTATCCAACCAGGGTTTGCATTAGCATTGACTGTCTTTTAATTTTTGTATTTGCTTGCACATACCTAGTTGAAAGGCTAGCCGGGTGCTTTAAGGGGGTCGCACACCGGGCGAGAAGCGCTACAAGGCGTCGCGTGTAGGACAACTCGCAGGTATTGCACACCGCACGTGCACGTTAAATAGCGTAAGCTTAGTCAGAGTCTATTTGAAGATCCAGAATATGCGTTAGCAGCCTATGGGACACTTCACCCATTTGCATAAAGGTTTGTACAGTTAGAACCCCAGTCATGTTTTTGAATGGTCATCATTTTCTCAGTTGCCACTGAGACAGGAGAAATATTTAAATTAAGACATTAAACTGAGAGAGCGTGCCGTTCACAGGCCCCAGAATGAACGAGTTCACAGTAGGGGTGTTCATCGTTAACCAATTAACCGTTAAAAAATGTTAACCGAGTGAAACATTTTCCACAAGAAGTAGTCATGACCAGTTTTCTAATATGAAGCGGGCAAAGAAAAGCACAGCGTGGGAGCACTTTAAAATCGAGAATGACGGGGCAAAATGCAAGTATTGCAATGCAGTGCTTATATACTTCATGTACAACCTAGGGTTGCTGCGGTGACAGAATTTTCCCACCGGTTAATGCATGCAGACGTGCGCATTTTACTTTCACTTTTGAATTACGCAACTGTTTAAATGCAGCGCTTGCGTAAGCTGCGTTAAATAGCGTATGAATTTGCGTGCAATGCGAGTGCAACAGCTGGTTTAATTAAGTGCTTGAGTCAATGTGCGCAGGTAATTCTCTCAGAACTCGCCAGTTCCAAGCAGTGCAACCGGCTACTCCTCCATAAAGCGCTGCTTGAATGATGGGTTTATTTTTTTCTTGATAAAAAATACAACAAAACGATCTCGCTTATATTAAACATCATATATGTACATTATAACAAAAACGAGTAAGCACGCGGCTTCTGATATCGTCTGGTCATTCAGCTCGCCTCGCAAACTCTGACAGAAATAAATGAAATCTGACACCTGCTGCTCTGTGACGTGACGCGCGTTCAGCTCCGCTGAATTCAGGCAGCAGACACATTCAGTTGTTGTTAGTGTTTGCTCTCTCTAACGAAACTAGATGATTTAATTACAAGAAAATATCAAAACGATGGTGAAAGACAGTGTCAGGGTGGGCAAGTGATCTAACCGGTGAGAGGCTGAAGCACCGGTAATCACCGTTTAACCGACTATCGCGACAAACCCAGCCAACACCCGGGCATCATAGAGAGGCGGCCGTGGAGCCTGCGAGTACCTTCGCCCAGCCTACCATCCCCGCGAACGCAAAAGTCAGTGACATACTTAAACTGCTCTGTCTTTACCGCTGCGTTTTATTTCTATAAATTAATTTAGTTTTAAATGTGGTCCAACCAGTTATTAAAGGTGTTAAAAATTAACTACCCCTTTCTCGTGTGTCTGTATCTCTGGGTTGCGGCGCACATAATATGGTTAACCGAGCATTAACCGCTAAGGGTGTCGGTTAACAGTTAATTAAAAACTTGAAAACATGCAGCCCTAGTTCACAGTAACGTTCATCAGGCAGTAATACAGTACGTTCAGTTCACGTTCGCCCAAAATATGAACGAGTTCATGAACTTTTGTTCAACTCAAACACCGGTTTGACAGTTATATTTTGACCCTGGCGAGTCACGAAAACCCCTGACATAATGCATGCTGGATGTATGTAATTGTGCAATATATACGTTGTTTAATAACTACATATGTTGAGGTGCTTTCCAAATGTATGTAAAGGTATGGATCCAGACTTTTTCATGATATCCAATTACTTTAGCATATTTTCCATTTATTTATAATTTTAATTTCCTATTGCAATCGCCAGAGTTAACTGCAAAATTCCTTTTTGCAGCAGCATTTTGAACCAGCTGAAGCTTGTTTACTTGGTTTGCGTGAAGATTTTTTTGCGAACTGCGCGTCTGTCTTGACACCTCTCTGTTCATTCATTGCTCTCCAGCGTTGAAATGTTTCTCCATTAACGACTCTGGTTACATTAAGTTACGTTCTTCTGACAATTTTCTCCTATTCCCAGCGGCTTTAAAAAAGTCTTTCTTTTGCGTCCTACTTCGGGGTTTTTCTCTTCCATGGTGCAAATTCGAGGAGGAAAGCAGGATCGACAATGAAAACAAACCGAAACTTAAGACAGAGTTTCATGCGTTATGCGCATGCGTCGCCTGTGTAAAGTAACTGGAGCGCGCACGTATCTCACAAGGATCATAATGGCAGTGATTGACAAGCCAGAGGGCCAATGATGATTGCGATGACCGCAAGAGCAATTGGCTGATGTTTTTAAGGCCTTATCTTGTGCCCAGATGACGTATATTAATATTATTATTTTCAGTGCACCTAATAAATAGTCTTTTATCATTTAGTAATGACAGTTTCAAGTAATATTGCAAAAATGTATAAAACAAACATCCTCTTTTCCACCTTTAATCAGAGTAAAATAACTTTTTTATTGTAACAGATTCCATTATATGAATTATTTTACATATTTTCAAATTTTTTCTCTATTTTTTAAAGGGCCCATGGCATGAAAATGTTAGCATTTCCACTTTGTAGGTGTGAGCAATAATGTGTTGTTTTGGGTTTGTCCTTTAAAATGCAAGTGAGCGTATGAAGTGCAAACACTGATCGCAATGATGGTGCTGTCAATTATTTTCTCTCTCTCTTTCTCTCTACACTAAATGGCAGTGCTGTGGTTGGATAGTGCATATTAAGGGGGCAGAATTAGGATAATAAGAGCTTCTTATGACAACATAAAGAGGGCCAAATTTCAATGACCTATTTTTTGCTCACACTTACAAAGTGGCAATGCTAACATTTTCATGCCATTGCCCCTTTAAATTCTTAGAATTTTTTAATAAGCTTACAAATGTTTTATGAGCTGACTGATACATAAGTGTTTCATGTGTTTATTCTACTGTCCAAGAACATATAATCTTTACAAACAATATACGGTATATGATTAGGTCAAATGATTTAGAATAATATATATGAGAATTTTTTATATATTCTCCTTTGTTTACATTAGATTTTATAATGTAAACAATGGATCTACTGTAAACATTGTTAAATAGACTAAAAATACATTCAATGAATTCAGTGTTCTTATAGCTGCAAGTTTTTTATAGGGAAGCAGTCTGTACCTATGGCCTGAATGGAGAAGAGTAAAACATGAGTTGAGAGGGTGGCTGGGATTTTGTATTATGATGTTTTCTCTACGAATGATAGGAGTGTCAAAAAGAATTGACAAGTTGGAAGTAGGGAGATCAATAATTTTTTAGGAAGTGTTGGTGATTTTAAGTAGCTTATTTCTGTTGGTGAGAGAAAGCATAGTGAAAGAGCAAGTGGCACAATACAGAAGGATGGGTTTGATAATACCTCTGTACAAAAGAAGAGATGTGGTTTGAATGAGAGAGTCCTAAGTTTGGGGATGACAAATAGTCTTTAATTACAGTGTCTATGAATGTCTGTGATGTAGTGGTCAAATATCAATTTGTTATCCAAAATCACGCCAAGATATCTGCATGGACTGTAATGATTCAGATCAGAGGGTCGTTGTTTTTTGGGAACAGGGACAATGGTGGCTGTTTTTCAGAAAGTGGGGACAGTTGCTGTGTTTAGTGACTCTTTGAACAGCGAATAAAGAACAGGAGGGAGCCCCAAGGCACAGTTCTTAAGTAGCCTACCAGTGATCACATTTGGGCCAGGGGCCTTTACCAGTCTTGCACCTCCGTATCAAACCTGGCAAAAAAAAATGTTCAGGTTTTTGGTGAACGAGTTGAGATCAGCATGTGTAGAAATGCTGGCTTTCCAAGTGGTTCCAGTACGTGTTTTCACTTTGTGAAAGGCCTGTCTGGTGTTCATGCTGCTAAAATCCTTTCCAATTGGTCCTTATATGCAAGTTTTGCATAAAATATAAACACAGCTGATAAGCGTGAGAAATTATCAAGGGAGATAGTATGGGCTAAGTGAGAGAGTCAGGTGTGTAGACGCGTGGATCTTGATGTTATTGTTTGTTTATATAAACACAGACCCTCCACCCCTCTCCTCTTCCGCAACTTATAAAAACCGGAAGTATTGCCCTATGGCAAACAGCTGTATGTCCGTGTATGTTTTAAAGATCGCTCTGCATCTGATCTCTATCAAAAGTCCTTCACAAGAATTGAATTATCTCAGCTTTTTGCTCCAAATTTGGTGTTTTTGATGAAACCTACACATATTTGAGAGGTGATAAAAACAGAACACATGAAGGTAGGATGAAACTGATTTTTTTTTGTTTGAAAGCAGAGGGTCTGTTCTTTTATTTCATATATTGTATGTTTATATATTTAAAAAGGAGCATTTTCTGGAAGGCATTAAACTTTTATGAAAACCATGAAAAATGCTGGCGGTGAAAGAGTTAAAACACTAAGTTGGTGTGTCCAAGCTATATAAAAGAGCTTTAGAGCTATAAGAATTGACATCCAACAATTACCGAAAGTGCAGAAATGACAACGAAGAGCACAAATAACCGAAATACAATGTATAGTATGAGAATCACAAAACTTAAGTGAGAAAAAAAGTTAAAACAAAATACCACTGCACATGGGATTCGAACCCAAGACCTCAGGATCCCAAGGCACTTACTGCAAGCATGGCACTTACTGCAAGCGCCACTGAGTAAACCTGGTGTAACTAGGCTGTGGAAAAAAGGTTTCAGAGATGCAAGCCTCACTGAAATGACACAACAAAGCAAAAATAAACAGAAATACAAAGTATAGGACAATCAGATAATTTAAACGGCAGTGAATTCGTGAAGAACATTTTGTACAATAATGAACAACATGGGCAAATTTTGTCAGATTTGTTTTAATATGACAAATAGACAACGTCACAGGCACGGTCACTTGGACTTTGGAGCTGTATTTCTAAGAAAGAGAACAGAATATCAAAAATGTTTTTAGTCATTTCTGTGTGGATTACTGTAAGGAATTAAAAACAATAAGCATGAGAAGAGCAATCAAGTGTACTAAGTAGAATTTTCATAGATCAAACAGATCACCAGTTATAACCATTTGAACATTGAATTATTGAGCTGATGGTGGCGCTATAGTGTTACTGCTAGAGACCCCATTTTTGGCCACATGACTATTTATGACCACCACTACAACTGTGCCAAATTTAAACATTTTCCTACTTACGGTTCATAGGGCTGCCATAGACTCCCATTGGGGAAGAAGAAGAAGAAGAAGAAGAAGAAGAAGAAGATGAAGAATAATAATACTGACAATTCCAATAGGTGCCTCAGCACCTTTGGTGCTTGGCCCCTAACAATGCTGACACATTCAGACATCATTACTCATCCTACAAATCTCAACAATGGTGACAATCATCAAACAAATTCAGATAAAACGATCAACTGCAATGCATGCTGGGAGTCATACATTTGTTTAGTACTACGATGATACCCAGCATGCATTGCAGCATGAAGCTTTCTTTTGTTGATCGTCACCATTTATGAGATTCATAGACCGATTCATGATGTCAGAGATAGATTCAGTAGTTTAATCTTCTTAATGTGTTTTTATAATTCTCAAAATAACAGACCTTACCCTGCATCCAACTAGTACTGTAATACCCATTTCTTACACATCTTTAACAGTATTTCATTAATATCATTTAGGTATATCTACAAGATTTAAACTACTTGATAACATTAGATCTTTGTTTTTTTTTTTTGCAAACGTGATATTGATTCAATGGTATTAACATTGACAAATCAACGATTTTTAACATTGTTTCAATGGTTACATGCTATCTGGGATGTTTCCTGATAATGTCTCCTGGAAGCAGTGCTTTAAGTGGGCCGGAACGCGCCGGTACTCAGTACCGCCACTTCCAAATATAGCTCTTGAGCGTACCACCACCTCTCCGTGCTCATTTGCACATCTGTTTAATTTAATCTTTTGGCTGCGCTGCCGCTTTTCAGAGCGCCCTTCACAATGTACGCTTCCTACCGAGAGCAGAGACTACATTACCCATACACCCTTGAGTTAACAAGTTAAAAGCGCATGCGTCGCTTTTGCTGCTGTCAGTCAGGTCTGGGGAGGTGTGTGAAACGCGCAACCATAGCTGCTCAGTTAAAATGAAAATACAATGAACACTTAATATGCCCTCCTTGTTTTAGACTCTGAGTAGTAAAAGAACAAGGTCAGAATTAGAGGACTCGCTGGCTGACATCCCACCAAGCCAGAATGATATCACTGCAGGTCAGACGCAAAGCTTTATCCAATACCCTTTTGTAGGTACGTGATAATCTCCACTGTGTCACAGCTGTCAGTTTGGTTCAAGCACCTTCGGATTTCCTCAGGCAATGTGCAGAGTAAAAACATTCTTGAAATTGAAATAGACATTAAGGGCCCTATTTTAACGATCTAAGCGCATTGTCTAAAGCGCACAGCGCAACGTCTAAATGGGCGTGTCCGAATCCACTTTTGCTAATTTAACGACGGGAAAAATGGTTTTTGCGCCGAGCGCATGGTCGAATAGGGTAGGTCCTATTGTAATGGGAGTATTTTGGGCGTAACGTGCAGTAAACCAATGAGAGTCACAGCTCTCATCCCCTTTAAAAGCCAGTTGCGCTGGCGTTATGTCTAATCCCTATTTAGATGACGGACTTTGTAAACTGAAAAACTAAGCGGAGGAAGAAGATCCCGTCTCCTCACGTTTCAGCACTTTGGACAGCGTTTTTTTTTTAGCAAAGAGTTTTTTTAAGCATGACTTAAAAATGTTTCTCATCTCACCATATCCACAGATACAGAGTCATCATATACAATAAATCCGTGAGGTAGCATTAAAAAAAAACATTTAAAAACAGACGCATTTGTTCAAAGCAAAGCATTTATTTACTTACCAGGCTGCAGGTGAAGCAGCTCTTTGCGCCTTCTAACGTCTCATAATTAGTCCTCATTGTCCAAGAGACTCAATAATAATCTTTTACATTCAATCCTTTAATCTTTCATATTTAAAAGCATTTTTGTGCTGCTGCGCATTCATGTACCTTGTGATAAGCAAACCCGCGTTGTCCTCCCGTGTATAGGCGCATTTTACTAATGCGCTCTTTAAATAACATAAAACACATTGCGCCATTGACTTTAGACTTTAGACCAGGTTTTTGTTGGTCAATGGCGTAGTCTATTTTAGTTGCCTCAAAATAGCAACGCGCCAACAATGCGCCTGAACACACCTCGTTTTCAGACCAGAACGCCCATGGGCGCAAAAGGGGGCGCAAATGCATTTGCTATTTAAACAACGCGGCGCTAAACGTGAAAATTAGGGTGGAAACTAGCGAAAGACACTTGCGTCGCGCTTTGCGCTGCATTGGGCCGGGTGTAAGATAGAGCCCTTAGTTTAATTGCTAAACTACAAGTGAACGAAAATTCAATGAATTTGAACGGCGCGCACAGTAGTTTTACCACCAGCAAAATGGAAAACAATGGGACAAAATAAAGTGATGACTTTTGAGTTTCAAATGGCCAGTATTTTGTTATTCTTGAACCCATAGATCATGGTCTTGGTGTCATTTTAAAGTTTTTTTAAAGCTCTTTCTATCTGAACAACTAGTTTTAGCATTTAACCATGCTGGAAATTTTACTCACATATCTACCTTTTGCACATTTTATTTATGTTCAATAATAGCTCTTTCTAGCTCAAGCAAATCCACAAACTTATAAAAGGATGTATTATTTTTTTACAATGTCATCTGTTGACTTCTGAATATAAAACCCCGACAATAGGAGTCAAATCAGCAAAAAAAAAAAAAATTGAGTACCGGCACCTCTTTTGGGCCACTTAAAGCACTGCCTAGAGGTAGCATGTGTAATGAGAAGAGAATATGGCTTTGAACTGATCCCTATGGTACACCATATTTTACCTGAGAGTAACATGACTTTTTTACATACATAAAGTGATAGTGGTCGGATGATAATGGTTAAATTAGACCTAACGCATAACCACTAATGTTGACAAAATTTTGTAGTCTATCAATATCTATTGTGTCTAAAGGTCTAGTAATATAAGGAATGAGATTGTACCATGATTGGATGCTAATAGGAGGTCATTTGCGACTCTAAGCATGTTTTTGTGCTATGGTGGGGCCTGAATCCTGATTGGGTTTTTTTAATACATACTATTATTCCTAAGAATGTGCATAGTTGTCTAGCCACTGCTTTATTGTATTTTAGTGAGAAAAGAGAGATTTGAAATTGGTCTAAAATTAGTTAGCTCTCACTGTTCGAGATGTGGCTTTTTAACTCTTTCCCTGCTATTGATGAGTTCTCTCGTCAATTATGAGAAAACACTTTCCTGCCAATGATGAGGTTTTAAAGATATCCATATTTCCGCCGTTATCCAATAGGTGCTGTTCTTACACAACTTTTTAAACACTGAAGCATTTAAAATTACTAATTGAAAAACAGTAAAAACTCTGTGTATGTTTTGAACATCGCTCAATCTGATCTCTAACAAAAATAATTTATGTTTGAGAGGTGATAAAAAGAGAACGAATGAAGATAGGATGAAATGTTTTGTGGTTGCTTACTGCATAGCTTCAATATTTTCCCTAATTAGCTCAATTTTGTTAGTGAGGAAATTCATGCTGAAATTTAATAAGACAGAGAGAGAGAGAGAGAGAGAGAGAGAGAGAGGGCGGGGGGCTCAGATTGTCATATAGGTACGTGGGGGGGCTAAGAATTTCTTTTGGTCCTATTGTGTCCATGAAAGTCATTCAGCTTTTGTACAAAATGTGGGTGGGTAAATAATGACAGAATTTATTTTTGGTATTAACTCTTGAAAACCACCGAAAGCTCACTAGAGGTACAATATGTTTACATCACATCAGCAATATATTGAATATAAAATACTATTTGTTATTTCAAACTTCATGGGCCAAATATAGGTGTGGCATCTTTATTATTGATATCTTACAATCAAACAACCAAACTCTGCTTTTATGTATTACTTATAATTCAACAGTCCTGCTCTCTAGTCACCATGTTTACAAAACCTTTATTTATTTCTAAATGGTTCTGGGCCGGGTTTCCCCAAAGCATCGTAAGGCTAAGTTGATCGTAAAAACGATCGTACAAATCATCTTAGAATTACGGGCCGTTTCCCAAAAGCTTCGTAGCTTAAGTAGCACTTGAAAATCATCGTAGATCTACGAGTGCTCTGGAGTAATTGTTCAATCATAAGTGCATCGTAAGACAGCAGAGTTAAAAGGTCACCTGCAGGACAACCAGCAAATTGCACTCCTGCAATGACGATAATGTAATGTTTAAAACGTATATTTATTTATTGGGTTCTTTGTTTATTTGTTTAAATTACTTTAATATAATATATTTAAAATTCAAATGAGAAATCAAATTTAAATGACTAAACATAAATTAATAAAGAAGGAAAACGTATTTTGTACAAGTTGGTAAAGTTGGTACTAGCAAATTGATAAATTGTTTCTAACAATTGCTTCTATAATTCGTCTAGTAAAAATTTTTTTTGAAGGGAAGTGGCATCTGATTAAAGAAACCAAATAAATATTTACGGTACCATGCAATAATCCCTAATAATAAATAAACATAGATAATAAACAACAAATAATAATAATAATCTAAACTATAATATAAAACGCAGAAGGTATTTTGCAGTGGGACAAGTCCTAACTAAATACGGAAAAGAATATTTCATTATGCACAAATTATTAAAACATTTAAAAAGTAATTGAACAATAATGAAAAATATTATAAAAAATATTAGTGCACATCAGCTGAAGATCATTAGCCTAAACAAGCTTCTGCTACAAATTCGAGTCAATATATTGGTGACTTTTCAGCACTTGACAAATGGATAGCGACTTGCAAGTAGCACTTAAAACCCATCTGCGAGCTATCATTTTACGTGCAACTTTGGGAAACGAACGTAAATGAACAACGAATGTTCGTTAGGTAGCTCGTAGAAAGCGCTCTTAAGTGATAAGTTCAATCGTTATCGGGAAACCCAGCCCTGCATAGTAAATATCATTATACAACCCTGACAGTTCTATGATTTTAACCAGATAATTAACCAAGAAAGATTAAAAACAGACAGTAATGAATTTCAATCCTGCTGCTTTAATGCTTCTTTTTTTGCAAATTCCTGTACCTGCAGGTATGGTGTGGTCAGACGTGAAACGTCTGTGGTATGAGGGATTGGAGGATTTCCTTGAAGAGTCACGAAACCAGCTGAGTTTCGTCATGAATTCCCTTTATTTGGCCACCTTCGCTCTGAAAGTGGTGGCTCACAGCCAGGTATCCACCTTGATTATTAAGGGGCAGTTTCCCAGACAGGGCTTATCCTAGTCCCCGGCTAAAATTGACTGTGACCCTTACTGTAAAACCCAGACTAAAGTCTTAATCTAATTATGAGATTATGAGCATCAAAGATTGATATACAGTACTGTGCAAAAGTCTTAGGCCACATGCTACCATTAGATTTGTTGTTTTTGTAATTGTTTAGTGATCATATATAATTATTTCTCAGTCTCTTTTTTAGAATACAACCAGAAAATACAGAAAATGTGTATGTAGTATTAAAAACAGTATAAAAGTATAAGCTGAAGTGTTAAAGGACAAGTTCGGTATTTTAGACTTAAAGCCCTGTTTTCAGATTGTTTATTGTGAAATAGAACGGTTTTGACTGAAATTTCGACATTTGCGGCTGCCCTGAGATTTTTCGCGTGTTTGTGTTTCCCCTCACACCTCTACAATGGGTTTAATGGTGCTCTGGAACAATCCTTCCTAAAATGCATTAAACTTTCGTTTACAAAGACGTGAAACTCACCGAGTGGTCAGGGGTGTTCACTGGTATGCTCACACAAAAATCGCTGCAAAAGATGCTTTCCAACAGGTGTTTTAGCATTCGTTGTTAACTTGTGGACCTATTTTTCCAAACGGCTCACACCCGTATATTCTTCCGCTTAGAGCTTGAATAATAGACACTCCAGCCCAGGTGGTGGCGCTAATCCGCCATTGCCAATCGCAGGAATAGAAACAAAGTTCCCGGCGCGGAGTTATACCGTACCTCACAGCACAATGGAGTTGGTAAAAACTACGATAAAACCTGTTGGAATGCGTCTTTTGCAGCGATTTTTGTGTGAGCATACCAGTGAACACCCCTGACCACTCGGTGAGTTTCACGTCTTTGTAATCGAAAGTTTAATGCATTTTAGGAAGGATTGTTCCAGTGCACCATTAAACCCATTGTAGAGGTGTGAGGGGAAACACAAACACGCGAAAAATCTCAGGGCAGCCGCAAATGTCGAAATTTCAGTCAAAACCGTTCTATTTCACAATAAACAATCTGAAAACAGGGCTTTAAGTCTAAAATACCGAACTTGTCCTTTAAGTATTTAGGGTAAACTCACCTTCCACTTGAGCAGTAGCAGCAACTGCAGGATCTCTTAAACCTAAATAAAATTAAATCCTAATTTCTAAATCTAATCAAATGACTTCAGTCTCCTCAAAAAGCTCAAGATGTGTTTCGTGCCAAGAGAGGTCACACTAAACACTGACTGATGCCTGAAGAAGACATTTGAGTTCTGAATATGGTTTTGTTTATAATTTTGTCTACATATTTCCTGTAGTTTCTGTTTTGTATCTTAAAGAAGAGTGAAAAATAAATATGGATGGACATTAAAACTTTGCTAAAACAACAAAGCTGGTGATGGTGGCCTAAGACGTTTGCACAGAACTGTATAACTTATTGATTTGATTTTAATATTAAGATGTGACATTACTCAGTCAATATTAAATTATTTTATTCAATAAACAGGAGTATATTGGAAAATAATTACTTAGCTGGGTCTTCAAATGCAGGCAGTGTCACAGGGTTCGGAAAGGAAGAAAACATTTTCAGACCTGGAAAAGTCAACACAATTTCCAAATTGAATACATCTGAATAGTTATAATCAGCTTAAAAAGTTCATATTTTAGAAATTGCTGTTTTTGAGGGCAGTCTGGAAATGGAATTGAATTTGTCAAAAGAACAAAATCTCTGCAATATATAATAGGGTGTAATACTGTTAATACATGCATGCATTTGGTTATATGGGTGCAAAAATATATGCAGTATATAAATATATATGCAGTATAAATTATCAGACTTTCCTTTGTCTTTTTCTTTAGTTTAAAAATAAAGAAGAGACGGAGAGAAAAAACTGGGATGCGTTCCATCCGATCCTCGTTGCTGAAGGCCTTTTTGCTTTTGCCAATGTTCTGAGTTATCTGCGTCTCTTCTTCATGTACACCACCAGCTCCATCTTGGGGCCGTTACAGGTAATCACCACAGTCTCTAACTAAACTTGTAGTTATCCATTTACTGGCAGAGCCTTTGGAGTTTTTATCCAGTGTCTATACAGAAGCAGTTTTTTTCCAGTGCTGATTATGTAATGCTTTGGGGTCAAACTGTTATCACACAATTACAATCATTTCTTAAGTCTGTTTAATGAGGGCTGGCTGTGTGTCCATTTCCCTTCATAGTTTCCTTTGGCTCTGCCAGTTTTCTATCGTGTGTGTTTGATCCCACGTCTTACATGTTTCTTTCCTCATTATGGGGATTTATTTCTGAAAATGTGTTATTGCGAATTTGCGAGTGTGTGATGAATGTCTGGGAAATGTTTTTGCAATGCAAGATAACTGCATTAAAATGGTTCCAACCAATTAAGCAAATTTCCCCCGAATTTGTCATTGACTGTGATACATTATAAACAGATTAACTTGTATATTGAAAAAGTTATCATCCTGTAGTCCCCCTCCCTGCTCCCCTGCTGTGCTCTTAGGCTGACTTCAGTCTTTGGCACTGCTGTTTGGAAAAGTAATTGTCTCATGAACTGTGGTCGAAATGATGCATATGTCCCCCTACACACAAACAGACACTAGTTTTCTAGAGGAACTCTATTACTCTGTTATTTCAGTCTGCGTTTTTTGTGGTTGCTATGTCATTACCTCTACCAGTCAAACACCCTGTATGATGTACAGATTCAGACATTACAAGGAACTGACTCAGTATTCATACAGCAGAAAGCATTCACTCTTTGGGGGTAGTCAGAGGACCACATAGTCAGACATTTACTCCCTTGTAAAGTACTTGAGTAATTTTACTTTATTACTGTACTTAAGTATTATTTTTGGGGATTTTTACTTTACTTGAGTACAATTAAAAATCAATACTTTTACTTTTACTTAATTAAATTTTCTTATGACTTTGGATTACTCTTCAAGGCAAATATAACACGTCTTACAAGACAATGATGTAGTTAAAACCGAATATTTCTTTCTGTTGCGTTTTGAAAATGTTTATGTACTCACGACAACCCTGTCAAAAATATCTGCACACGGATCTGTGAACACGACTAAAAACGTCTCGGTTACGGATGTAACCCTCGTTCCCTGAAGGAGGGAACGGAGACGTCACGTCGTGACCGACGAATTGGGAACTCGCTTAGAGAGACCAATCTGCTTCGTATACTACTAAAACGCCAATGAACTTGGCATTGAGATATTTGCATAATGCTGGCGCCGCCCCGCCAGGTGCCTTTATAAGCAGCAGGTGCAAATAGGGAAATTAGCTTCTTTTCGCTGAGAAAGCCGGGAAAATGAGACCGGCCGATAAACAGCAGGTGGCAGCACCTGTGGCGACGGGACGTGACGTCTCCGTTCCCTCCTTCAGGGAACGAGGGTTACATCCGTAACCGAGACGTTCCCTTTCAGTCGGTCACTACGACGTCACGTCGTGACCGACGAATTGGGAATCCCTACCAAAACGCCACTAGGGGCTGACCTCTTCCAGTGACTGCGTAAAAGCCCTCCGGTTCCACTTAAGGAGGAGGAGGTAGGTTTTAAGGCAGAAGGCCGGGCACTAGATGTTCCTTTAACCCCACAGAAGTGCCAGCGACTGGGTAGCGCCCTACCTGAGCGGGATAGGAACGCTGCGGAAGCCACCGCCCGTCTTAAGGGCTAATGGTGGGCGAAGTCAACCGTAGTTGAGGAATAAAGACAGCCGTGGCTGTGTAAGCAAAGCAGTGCTCTGCTAAGGGAAACGTGGGCTGGTAGGATTAACCCCACGGAAAAATACTCACAAAGGAACCCGGTGGGACACAATGTGGAGCCCGAGCCAGACACGTAGGTTCGCGAGGATACAGCTAGTGAAAGGCTGACAGCCAATGCTCCGCGACAAAGGCTGCCAAGGCAGCGGAGGAAGAACAATTCAAACCATTACGCATTTTTGTTCTGAAGGCCTTCCATACTGACACAGTTATGAAGCATCAGTTGGAGGCTGCAAGCCGACCTGCGAGACTGCTCTCCGTGCTCCCCCTGGTGAGGAAAGAACACGAGAGGATACAGGCTCGATACGAACACTGTAAAATCTAGTGAACGTATTAGGTGTCGCCCAACCAGCAGCTCTACAGATGTCTGTTAGCGAGGAACCACGAGCTAAAGCCCAAGATGAGGCAACACTCCGTGTGGAGTGCGCTCTCAAATTAAAGGGGCAAGGAATACCCTGAAGATTATAAGTCAGGGCGATAGTATCAACTATCCAATGAGACATCCTCTGCTTAGTGACAGCTTTCCCTTTCTGCTGGCCACCATAACAAACAAAGAGCTGGTCTGAGGTCCTGAGGCTTTGCGTGCGATCCACGTAGAGTCGCAGTGCGCGTACGGGGCACAACAAAGCCATGGTTGGGTCTGCGTCCTCCGGGGGCAGCGCTTGCAAGCTCACCACCTTATCTCTGAAGGGAGTGGTGGGAACTTTGGGCACGTAGCCTGGTCTGGGTCTCAGTGAGACAGCAGAACCAAACTAAAAGCACGAATCGTCAACAGAGAATGCATGTAAATCCCCTACTCTCTTCATGGAGGCCAATGCTATCAGGGTCAGAGTTTTCATTGCTAAAAACATCAGACTCGTAGAACTGCAAAGGCTCAAAAGGGAGACCTGAAGGCTTCAGCACCATGGACAGGTCTCAGGAGGAAAGAGGGAGGGCGCGAGGGGTTTAGCCTGCGAGCGCCTCTTAAAATGTAATAATTAAATCATGCTGGCCAACTGATCTGCCGTTGATAAGAGAGTGATGAGCAGAAATAGCGGCGATATCAACTTTAATGGCGGAGGGACAGCCTACCATCTAACCTATGTTAAAGATATAAAAGCACAATGTTAATGGGCATTCTCTGGGGTCCTCGCGTTGCGAAGAGCACCGGGTGACGAAAAAGATTTCTTTAAGCGCGTAAGCCCGTCTTGTGGACGGTGCTCGAACCGCGTCGATGGTGTTAGATACCGCTTGCGATAAATCACCTAAACCTTGCGCGCGCTCAACGACCATACATGGAAATCCCACAGGTCGGGGCGCGGGTGCCATAATGTGCCCCTTCCTTGAGAAAGAAAGTCTTTCCTCAGGGGAAATCGTCAGGGAGGGGCTGTCGCGAGGAGCATTAACTCTGAAAACCAATCCAGTACGGGGCGACTAATAAAAGGCTCTCCTCGTCCTGCCTGACTTTGCACAGTGTCTGCGCAATAAAGCTCACTGGAAGGAATGCGTATTTACGCACCCCCCGCGGCCAGCTGTGTGCCAACGCATCCACGCCGAGGCTGCCCTCGGTTAGTGAATAAAATAGGCGACAGTGGGTATCGTCCGGCGACGCAAACAGATCTATCTACGCACAACCGAACTTCTTCCAAATTAGCTGGACCGTCTGGAGGTGGAGTCGCCATTCGCCGGGGGCGCAGCTCGGGAAGCGCGTCTGCCGCTGTATTGAGCGAACCCGGGATGTAAATGGCACGAAGGGACCTCAGATGCTTCTGACTCCAAAGGAGGAGATGACGAGCGAGATGCGACAGGTGACGAGAGCGCAAAACCGCCTTAACGGTAAATAACGCAACAGTCGCAATGTTATTGGTGTCGGCTAATACATCCTTCCCTCGCATCTCCATAGCGGAGCGTACAAGTCCCAGATATACAGCGCACCGCTCGCGGCAGTTGGGGTGCTATGCACACCCCTGAGACTGCAAGCCCGTCATACGTGGCTGATCATCCCGTGCTGAGGGCATTGCAATATACAGAATGCCAGGAGACCCCTCAGGGGCATATCTTCTATCGGAAATTCCGGGTCTACCACAGGGAAAAATTTAAATGACACGCAGGTGCAATGTTTACACGGTGTATGTCGGTGTGCCACGCTCTCCTCGAGACTCGATCGTAAGCCAATGCTGAAGCGGTCTCATATGAAGCAGCTCGGGCGGCGTCACAGCCGCAGCATGCTGTCATATGTCCAGGAGCTTCTGAAATTGTTTCAGAGGGACCGCGTACTTCCCTCGAATTAAACCGAGGCAAGTCAGAACTGACTGGTTGCGCGCTCTTATTAAACACGCCAATTAGTCGATCGAGTCTTTTTTCCATACTGAGAAAAAGGATCCTCTGCACGGGGCAAAGTTGCTCTTTCCCAGTCGACCTGAAGACTTAAACGAGCGAGATGCCGAAGCATTAACTCTCTGTGTTCGCGCACGTCTGCCAAGAACGGGCTATTATAAGTCGACGTAGAAAAAAGCAGAATGCGAACAACGCTCTCTCTCTGACATTTTAGTGCCGTGACTACACATGGAGACACGGAGAGAGAGAGAGAGAGACAGCTCGAATGGTGTACTTAGTATTAATATGCCCACCCCACGACGCAGAGCGAAAAAACGGTCTAAAGCGAGGGGAGATGGACACATAAGTACATGTCTTACAGGTCTAAGGCTGCAAACCGATCTGAATATTGAAATACGAGCCTCGGCGTTATCATCCAAAAAGAACACCTTCGTAGAGCCGGTGCGTAAATCAAATCGATCGTAACCCGCCGCGTATTTTGGGTACTATGAGATAAAGGCTGGAAAAACCCTATCATCATCATCTCGGTAAGAGGGACCGGCTCGAACATCCTTCGCCAACAGGATATCGATTTTTGCACGCAGTACATGTGCATCGGACGCTTTCACTACAGTGAAACGAAAGCCCGAATTTTGGGGTGTGCCGGATTCGTAACCGAGGCGGATCGTGCGTAAAACCCAACGAAACGGGCTGGGAACTGAAGCCAAGCACCCAGGCACCGTACGAGGAGAAATAACGACACTACCGAAGTACCCGCGGTGGGGCAGCGAAGCGAGACAGGTGGGACTGCCGGTGCGTCTGCTGTGACAGCATAAACATCTACAGTATGTGTGTGTGACACTGACCTGAGCCCGCTGAGGGTAACGGTCGTCTGGTCTCCTCTACGGAGAGCGCAGACTCCGATGAGGGTGCTGGTGGTCCGGTCTCCTCAGCGGAGAGCTCGGACTCCTCAGGTCACCCGCTGGCGATAGAGGAGAGGTAGGGGAGCTGGTGTGTACCCGCTCACGGCTCTCTCGATCCTCCGGAGACCTAGAGAGGGAAGAGGAATGCACTCTTATGTGTGGTTAAGTGGGTACCGGCCGAACAGCCGGTGGAACATATGCAAACCAAGTATTTTCCACCCGACCCTCTATCGGGGGAAGGAGCTCCATCTCCTGAAGAGTGATCCTCTGCCAATCCGGGTCGCCCTTCACTGGCCACTTAAACTCCCGAATTTCACGGGAATCGGCTAAGCGGGCGGGGCGAGCTGCTGACGACCGGTTCCCCTGCGCTGCCGAGATGGGGTCCGAGGAGGGGAACGGAGGTGGTCGCCGCAGGACGCCGACGGCGAGAGGCAGACTGAGGAGCCGGCGTGGTGGACCAAGGGCAGCTCTCTTCCGCCGGGGCATGACCTAGGAGATCGCCTCAGTCTGCGCAGCGGAGCTGTACGACTCCCCTGGCTCGCCGAAGAGGCCGGTCTATGAGACAGGAGCATTCAAGTTGTTCTCGTCTGCGTCCGTCATGTCAGCCAGACACAGCCAAAGGTGGCGATCTTGAACCACTGTGGTGGACATCGCACGACTGAAGGTCGCGGGCTCCCTCGTAAATCCTTGTGAGCCTGCAGCAACGTTATTGCGTGCAGGGCCGAAGCCGCCTCTCCGGCATGCCTGATGGGCAGCGTCCGTGACCGGACAACTGTCTACAAACACGGGAGGGAAGGGTTGGGTGGTCCCTCCAGGAACGCATCCCGCTCCACTGAAAGGGTCCCCGCCCTTAGCGGCTCCGTTGGTGAGGGAGGTGAGGGGTGAAGCTGAACGGCCGGACGGCCGCAAATCACGTCAGCTCTTCGTGCCGTCGGGAAAGAAAGGCACAGGAGGAGAGGACCGAGAGGCCCGAGCAGCTCCGAAGTACCAATCATGTGGGCGGGACGGTTCGGGCGGAGAGGGGTTAACCTTTCCAACTCTACCGTCTCCGCCGCTCGCGGGCACGGCCGCCATCTCCGGAACGACTCTGCCTCGGAGGAAAAATGGGCACCCCTCTGATGCTGGAGAAGTGACGGGACCAGAAGGAGGTCCAATGGATTCGGCAGACATCGTAGAACACGACTCTGCAGTCTCCACCGGAGCCTCAACCGGCTGAGGATGAGAAGGCCGGTAGGTGGAGGACGCATCCTCCGTCCTACTCAGCGTAGTGACGCGAAGGGCGCCCTGCGAGCGCTTGACAGCCGCACCATGGCGGCGTCAGCACTGCAAAGGCGCGGACAGCGTTCCCGTAGAAACGACAGTCGTCTCCGCAATCCAAGAGGTTTATGCTCTCACAGAGAGAACAGAAACTCTCCACGAACGCAGCCCCGGAGTGCTCGATGCCTGAGCACGAAGACAGCGCTCGTGACCGTCACTGGAACCCTTACACTTCTCGCATCCAAGATCGCACGGCAAAAAGCTATCCTGAAAAGGACGCTGATCTCCGCATATACGAGAGAGTGGCTGCCTTTAACAAGGCACAAAGCTCTCTCGTATCACTCTTTTAGGGAAATTCACTCAGATGCTTAGTTGATGAGCGCACAGGAAGGCAACGCACACACTAAACTCAAAACAATAAACAGATGTAGAGCCGTGGAATAAGCGAAGCGTCCGCTGTGATACTGCTAGTTCAACCAACTTCAGCAATCAAATCCCAACAGAGTAAAGTAGCTTCTCAGTAGCAGATAAAGCCGGCTTTCGAAGCGAAAAAGCTAATTTCCCTATTTGCACCTGCTGCTTATAAAGGCACCTGGCGGGGCGGCGCCAGCATTATGCAAATATCTCAATGCCAAGTTCATTGGCGGTTTAGTAGTATACGAAGCAGATTGGTCTGTCTAAGCGAGTTCCCAATTCGTCGGTCACGACGTGACGTCGTAGTGACCGACTGAAAGGGAACTATAGATGCACCAATATTACATTTTTTCCATCAACATTGTTATGGTATGTGGTGGAGGATGACAAAAGAGATGAGGACATAATCAAAACAACAGATTACAATATTAAGTTACTCCCAAAAAAGTAACTAATTCATTACTTACTTTTCATGGAAAGTAATGCTTACATTACTTTTTAGTTACTTTTCTTGGCTGAGGCTTGATCTCTTTCAGAACTTGCAGGTGTTTTTTATGACTGAAAAGTTCTGCATTCAGAAATTACATATTTCATCACAAAAATGTAGAGCTCTGGCCTGCCATCTTAGTTTCTGACTTAATCTGTTATCACACATAGAGTGCATAATGTGACTACGTTTAGTTTAATTCGGTACATAATTTTTTTTAATCAAAATAATTTAACTAAAAAAGTAACTTGCATAAAACTTGAAAAAGTAACTCAAATACTAATGTGTACATTTAAAAAGTAATGCGCTACTTTACTCGTTACTTCAGAAAAGAAATATTATTACTTAATGCGCGTTACTTGTAATGCGTTACCCCCAACACTGATAAACACTATACATAAAGCAACAATATACAATAACAGACCGAGACTATGGCAAACAACATAAATAGCCTTTTGTGCATCCAATATTGCAGCAATAATATTAATTTGCATCACTAAAACATCATTTATAATAGTAAAACAGTCACAATGACCTTTAATTTGCAAAATATGCACTTTTATTTAACTACAGTTTTAAATCTTTATTTCAAAATACCCAGACATCACGGGCGCGCATTGAATCTTGGGATAGCCAAGGCTGTGAAGGGATACATCTATGGATCCTTGGTTTCAGGGGAAAAAGGCCACATTTGGAGGCTTGTATGTGCAGTAGGTTTTTACGCGGTCCGGTAATGTCATTTGCCTTCAAATACGGCCTTGGAAGGCCACAGCCCCTGAATTGGGATGTATCCATTGAAGATGATGAACATAATGGATGGCAGGTGCGGAAAATTACACAACATAGTTCAGGTGAGGGAGTGAAGAGGATGATGGGAATTTAAGTCTGGTTGGGGATGACAGACAAGGGAACAGACGAGGATGTAAAAGATCCTGATAGCTGATTATTCAGAGTGATATCTGCCGATACCGATAGTTTTGGTGGTTATATTAACTTAACCCCTTTAAAGGTGATGTGCACTTTCAAATTAATATAGCTGTGGCAATGTTTGGTCAAGAAACCTAATCTTGGTCTCTTTTTTTAAGACACTAAAGTTTTATCACGATTTTAATAAATAAAAATAATGCCGTACTGTCCATGCATTAATATTACTGCAAAATGTTTTGATATATGAAAACTACATTCTTAGAGCTTTTCAATGATGTACTGTATACATAGTCAATATTTTTGATAGATTTAGAACAGGATATTGGTGTTATAAATATGCAATACCAAGTTGGCCCACCAATGGCACATTACATCTAAAGTTTGCATATTTAGATAATTATTGATGTATTTTGTTTATGTTTACCACTAGAGTTAACTATATTGACCATGCCTTAGTTTTAAAGCAAATTGGAAAATCTGTTGGGTTGTTTGTTGTAGTTTTTTTGTTTGTTTTTGTTTATTTGTAGTTTTCTCTTAAAGAATACATTTGACAGTAGACATTGTTTTTCTTATTACTAATGTAACAGATTAAGGGCTTTTCATAATTAGAAAGTATTCTGATGAGTGCCACATTAATGTCTCTATGGCAAAAATGTAAAACTATAAAGATAGTACAACGTGTTTTAGTTAACATTTTGTTTATAGCTACATCTAAGCAAAGACAGTGAATGGGTTGACAGTGCCCCCTCACAAAGTTGCTTAGGGCCCCCAGAAGTCTAGGATCGGCTCTGAAGGCCACACACAAGGCTAAGAGACAAAATTGCACAACTCCCCCCAGAAGCTTTGATCTTCGAGGGGAAAAGGGCATAGGGATGATTGCTTCCGATTATAATTCGATGTGACTCGTAGGAGCAGCACTATCTGTGGGAGTTTATGGGAAAAAAGAAGAGACTGTTAGGAGCTCAGCCACATTCTTTATCCTCCTTCTTTCAGGTCTGCTGCAGGGGTAGCTGTGTTTCATTATTTGTCTCTTCACCACCGCCTTGCAAATTCTCACTATAAACTCTGTCTGCTCTGCTCTCATCTGGCAGAGTTGTCGAACTGCTTGTGCAATATAGGAAAGTAGGTTATTTATGATGGGGGTGCATTCCAGCAGATGTAACAATAACGTAAAAATTGTAATGGAATGATAGAAAACTAATAAGTTATATATGATTTATACAGCCGCCTTGGTATTTGTCGGGGGCCCCAAATTTCTTTAAGCCCTAAGTCTGCTCCTATATCTGACAGTATGACAGCTATCATATCAGAGAGGCAGACATTTTTAATGAAAATGTGATATCCAGTCATGGTGCTACAAAGGTGAGCTGTATTATATTATATATGAAGAAATGCCCACCAGGCAGTTGAGAGTGACAAGAAAATAAATCAGACTAAGAGGAGGGTGTGCTTACAGTTCCAAAAAATCTTGGCTGTGTTTCAGATCAAACACACAGTACAGCACATTATGGTTTATTATGGCACATATAGAAAGAGCCACTTAAAAGACTAACTCTGGTGTATGTGTCAGTACAAGTTACCTAAAGTAGCTACTCATGTTCCCTGTCTATTACTGTACCGGCTTAACCAATATTTACCTGAGCTGTGTTCATCAATGGGCAGTTGTTGTCTGATTTTTCAAGTAAGTTAAATATGGCATCCCACATGTCAACATTAGGAAAAACTTGTTTAACACTAACACGTGTTGCTCAGCCAAAACATGTTTGATAATCCAAATATATGGATGTGTATGTGGTCGTCGACCCATAAATATCAAACTGTTTGCTATTAACTCTTTCACCGCCAGCGTTTTAAAAAAAGTTGCCAGCCAGCGCCAGCGTTTTCATGATTTTCACAAAAGTTTAATGCCTTCCAGAAAATGTTCTTCTTCAAATATATAAACATACAATATACCAAATGAAATAACAGACCCTCTGCTTTCAAACAAAAAAAAAAAAACGTTTCATCCTACCTTTAGTGGTTCTTTTGTAATCAGCTTTTGAATATGGGTAGGTTTCTGCAAAAACACCACATTTTGAGCAAAAAGCAGAGATAATTCCATTTTTGTGACGGACTTTTCATAGAGTTCCCATTCAGAGCGATCTTTAAAACAGACACGGACATGCAGCAGCTTGCCATAGGGCAATACTTCCGGGTTTAAAAAGTTGCGGAAGGGACCTAGTGGATAATAGCGGTATTGCAGAAAGACGGAAAAACTCGTCATTGGCGGGGAAGCGTTTTCTCTTGATTGACGAGATATCTCGTCAATGGCGGGGAAAGAGTTAAATGAATATTAGTGATGTTAGGTTCTTGAACGAATCGTTCTTTTGATCCAGTTCTCAGGAAGTAACCGGTCGAGCCGGTTCACAAATCGAACTGAATTGAACTTTAGTTACGGGTTGATGACGCAGGACGCACAGCACGTCGGACTCAAAAAGAACCGAATGAGCCGGTTTAACAACAGCCGAAGATGGACTCTGCTTAAATCTGAGGAAGTGTGAACTTTTTTCTCTTAAAGAAATCGACACCTCCCAGATCTGTGGCATACCTATCAAAGATAAGATCACTTATCTAGGGATTACTATAATGAAAGATCAGGAGGAGAGATGCTCTGTAAATTTTAATTTGATTAGTGAGAAGATAAAGAAAAAGCTAAATCAATGGCTACTGAGGGATTTGTCCCTAAAAGGACGAGTATTGTTGACAAAGGCAGAAGGTATATGTAGCTACCTCCTTGTTTGTCAACAAAAAGCTCTGTAATTCTATTGATAAATCACTTTACAATTTTATTTGAGAAAACAAGACGCATTTTGTAAAAAAAATGATTTTACAACCCTTAATAATAGGATTAATTGGATAAAGCATTTTCTAAAAAAATCCCACATCTATATGGAATTTTATACCTATCTATATCTTCTCTAAGGTTGGTGGTCTAGAATTCTTACTTTTATGTGATTATAAAATAGAAAGAATTCCCTTAATTTCATCTAAATTCCATAAACAAATGCTCTTAGCATTGTCATTAATTTACAAGCATAATTTCTCCCCGCATAGGTGCTTCATCTGGAATAATCTGTTTATTAAATTCAAGAATGAATCCTTATTTAAAAAAACTGGTTCAATAATAACATAATTTTAGTTTCACAACTATTAAATGATAGTGGATAGTGAAGGATTGTGATGAGCGAGTCGACGATATACTGTGCAAGCCGAAGGCACGTACTGGAAAATGCTTTTTACTAATGTTATTACATTTTATTAAAACCTGCACAAACTTTTCTGTAGTTTGCAGATTAGATTTTAATTATTTAAGAAATCATGTAATGTAATCTTTATGCCGACTCGAGGATTAGAGAACAATTTCACTTACAGAGTTTTTCATTAGTTAATAAAAGATAGCTACAAAAACCTACAGAAGTTTGTTTCTCTGTTACTTTTGAAGATACTGGGACTTAAGTTCATCTTTTAGCTACTTTTATTTTTGTAAATAATAATATAAATACAATTAAAGAAAGTATGTAAATTAATACGTGTTAAAAAACATTCTTAATCTTCATGTTTTAAATACAACAAAACACAAATGTAAATGTCAAAAATGTAACATTTACAAGTGTCATTATTACACATGCAATTTAAACAAAATAGGGGAAAAGTACATAAACAAAAGGTTCTGAAAGAATAAACTGCATGTGTTGGCCAACAATAATTGTCTTGTTTTTAGGGAAGGTTTGCATTAAGGAAAACAAGTTGTCTGACTTTGCTGGGGTTTAGCCTGTTCCTTCTCTCTGAAATGATTTGTCCAGTTTTGGAAAATGTTCTTTCTGCAGGAACAGAAGTTGCAACAATGCAAAGTCTCCTCTTCATAATGTCCGTTAAAACATCATAAACGACTTGCCGTGCTTTCCACCAAGTGAGTGGATCCTCACTTCTTGGAATCAGGGGCTCTGCTAAGTAACTCCTCAATGCTACCATTGCTTCTGATGTGGCATTCCTGACAGTGAATGAATTCGCTACCCTCTCATCAAAGTCCCCCCAGACTGAATGTTGCTCAGAAGAAGGGGTAGGAAACATGGTACTCTCAGCATGAGGTTCATTTTCTTGCCTGTTTGACCTAAGTGCTGAAGCTGCAGTAATACTCTTGCAGGCCTCATCTGCTGCTGCTGGATCATGAAAGCCCTTCTGCTTAAATCTTGGGTCAAGCATGATTGCCTCTGCCAACAGGCTTAAGAATGCAATTCTGTGAAAACGTTGTTGCATTTCAGAAGCCAATGAATTTACCATTGCCGAAATTGAATCTTGAACTGTCAAACCTTCCAGTTGTTTCTGGTTCAATTTTTGCAGCCCCCTTGCAATTAGAATAACTTTGGATGCTGTCACATACCTGTGTGGTGTAGAAGGAAAAAAACACATGAAATGAATATAGTAAAATTACAGAAAACTTATAATTTCTTCTTTGACAGAGTAGATACATATACATAAATACATATATATATATATATATATAAAGCTGAATTTGAAAAAAATATATACTAACCTTTCTGCACTGATTTCAACTGTAACTTCTTCAAAAGGTTGTAGTATCTTGCAGGCATTGTTCACAATCTTCCACTCATCAGAGGTCAGTGTTGGCAAGCTGGGGCTGACAAGGGCAAGTTTGGCAATAATGGCATCTTTTTGCTGCCAAAATCTTTGCAGCATGTAAAAGGTGGAGTTCCACCTGGTTACCACATCCTGCTTGAGCTTAAACTCTTCAAGGCCCATCTGTCTCTGAGTTGCTCCGAGACGCTCTGATGCAGTAGTGCTCTTGTGAAAGTGCTCAACAATAGTTTTTACTTTCGTCACAACCCCCTGGATGTGTTTTAAACCCTCCCTGACAATCAGGTTAATAGTGTGGGCAAAACAAGGCACGTGCCGCCATCCAGCATTCCGAATTGCAGCTTTGATGTTGCTAGCATTATCAGACACACATGCCACAATTTATTTGTAATGTCCCATTCTGCACAAATTTTCTGGAGTTCTGCTGCTAGGTTGTCAGCTGTGTGCCTTTCAGTAAATGAAAAACAATCCAGTAGAGAGGATGACAGTTTAAAATCATTATCAATGAAATGGCAGGTCACAGCCATAAAACTGGTTGTTGTTAAAGATGTCCAGCAGTCAGTTGTGAGACAAACAGCCGAGGTATCTCTAACTTTGGCCATCAGCTCTGCTCTAATGGAGTTGTACATTTGGGGCAACATTGTTGCTGAAATGGTCTGTCTGCTTGGAAGAATGTAAGAGCGCCTTTGTGTAAGCTCTAAACCCTTTATCAGTAACAATGGAAAAGGGTTGCAAATCAAGCGCAATAATTTTTACAAGCTATTTATCCACTTTACTCTGTTTGAATGGGTTAATTGGTTGTCTCACACTGTGCTGAATTGAATGTTGTTGGCTGCTCTGTACACTCGTCTCTGCTACAAATCGGATTATAGGTTGAACAGTTTCAGCAGTGTCAACACTACCTGGGACTGGGAGTGTTGCAGAGTCATCTGGATTGGATTCCCTTACTTGTGTAGACAAGGCAGTCAGGTGTTAAGTTTGTAAATGCCGTCTAAAATTTGATGTGGATCCTCCTGAACCTGAAAATATATTACTGCACAGTTTGCATTTTGCTTTGCTTGGTCCTATTTCTTCAAAGTGGATCCAAATGTCGCTTCTCTTTCTTGAGGTCATTTCTGAAAAGTTGCATTGCTTTTAAAAAAAATCTAGAATAGTTAATCATGGCTTATATGGCTTTCAGAAACAGATTAACTAGATTACTAACACATGGACAATGGGGTCTTGGAATTAAATAAACGAGATTAATTAAATACCAAGTCTGCTAATCATAATGAGCATGATTAAGGTTTGCCTTAAACATTGAATGAACCAAGAAAAGCTTAAATTATGTGAACCTGAAAGGAAAACAAAAAACTTTTGAAGCAAATTGCAGAAAAACTGCAAAACATCTGTGAAATAAAAAAAAATTCACTACACACATCTAGACTACATTAAAGCTTTATTACCTTACTGTTTTGTGAAATCTGTGCGTTGACAAAGCCAATCAATACATGTGTTGCGGAATAATATAAAAATAAACTTAAAAAAACTTTCACTTTATATTAATGGTGTTTTTCAAAGAAGGCAACACACACACACACACACACACACCATGATTTAAAAATATGTATTTATTAAAAGCAAAAAATTTCTTCAAAAAATAATTTTAGTACGATTTTTTGTGCATGTAAATCATATTTTAGTTGTTTTAGCAAAACCAATGAGTTTAAAAGACAAGTTTATTCATTCTTTATACTTAGGATATGTAGAACACATCCACAATTATGCATCAGTAACTGTAATGTGTGCATTTAGGATCCGCGATTGAAACCTGTGACCACAAACATTATAAACTTGTAAATAAACTTTTTTTTTAATGTTGCACTGTTTTGCCACAAACGACTTTAAAAAAAATGTTTTTTTGATACAAGCGGTTGGGAAATAAATGCGTAGTGATGTCATTTCTTGATGACGTCAGGAACCGTTGAATCGGCTTTTTGAACCGGTTCAATGAGCCGAACTGTCCGAAAAGAGCCGGTTCGCGGAAATGAATCGGACTTTGCATCACTAATGAATACGTCAGGATTCTGCCGGAGTCTTGTTTGGTATTAATATCTAGTTCAGTATGGCAGGGTTCTGACAGTACAATGTTTTGTGTGGGAAAACGTGGTCTTAGTATTGTTATATTAGACCATTGACAAGCAGTACTAGCACAGCGTACGCTCGCAGTATTCCACTGCTCTGCATCTTTTTTGTTTTGAGTTTAGTGTGTGCGTTGCCTCTCCCTGTGCGCATCATCAGCTGAGCACCTAAAGAGTGATTTCCCTAAAAGAGTGAAACGTGAGAGCTCTGTGTCTTTTTAAAGACAGCCACTCTCTCGTATATTCAGAGATCAGCGTCCTTTTCAGGATAGCTTTTCGTCCGTGCGATCTTGGATGCGAGAGGTATAGGGGCTCCAGTGACGGTCACGAGCGCTGTCTTCGTGCTTGGGCATCGAGCACTCCGAGGCTGCGTTCGTGGAGAGTTTTTGTTCTCTCTGTGAGAGCATAACCCTCTTGGATTGCGGAGACGACTGTCGTTTCTACGGGAACGATGTCCGCGCCTTTGCAGTGCTGACGCCGCCATGGTGCGGCTGTCAAGTGCTCGCAGGACGCTCTTCGCATCACTATGCTGAGTAAGATGGATGATGCGTTCTCCACCTACCGGCCTTCTCATCCTCAGCCGGTTGAGGCTCCGGTGGAGACTGCAGAGTCGTGTTCTACGATGTCTGCCGAATCCATTGGACCTCCTTCTGGTCCCGTCACTTCTGCAGAATCAGAGGGGTGTCCATTTTTCCCTCCGAGGCGGAGTCGTCCCTGCGATAGCGGCCGTGCCCGCTCGAGCGGCGGAAACGGTAGAGTTGGAGGGGTTACCCCCCTCCGCCCGAACCCATCCCGTCTGCATGATTGGTACTTCGGAGCTGCTCGGGCCTCTCGGTCCTCACCTCCTGTGCCTTTCTTTCCCGACGGCACGAAGAGCTGACCTGATTTGTGGCCGTCTGCGGCCGTTCAGCTTTCACCCCTTACCTCCCTCACCAGCGGAGCCGCTAAGGGTTATACGGGGATCCCTCCCGTGGAGCGAGGAGTCGCGATGCAGCTGTGTCCGGCCACCGCTCCCTCCTGGAAGGACCACCCAACCCTCCCCTCCCGTGCTTGCAGACAGTCGTCCGGTTACAGGTGCTGCCCATCAGGCATGCGGAGAGGCGGCTTCAGCCCTGCACGCAATAATGTTGCTGCAGGTTCACCAAGCGAAGGCTTTAGAGATTTATGAGGGAGGCCGCGACCTTCAGTCGTGCGATGTCCACCACAGTGGTTCAAGATCGCCACCTTTGGCTGTGTCTGGCACAGACCGGCCTCTGGTGAGTCCGGGGAGTCGTTACAGCTCCGCTGTGCAGACTGAGGCGATCTCCTAGGACGTGCCCCCGGCGGTGGAGAGCTGCCCTGGTCCACCAACGCCGGCTCCTCAGTCTGCCTCTCGCCGTCGGCGTCCTGCGGCGGCCACCTCCGTTCCCCTCCTCGGACCCCATCTCGGCAGCACAGGGGAACCGGTCGTCAGCAGCTCGCCCCGCCCGCTTAGCCGCTTCTCGTGAAAATCGGGAGTTTAAGTGGCCGAGACGGGCGACCCGGAGTGGGAGAGGATCACTCTTCAGGAGACGGTGATCCGCTCCTTCCCCCGGTAGAGGGTCGGGTGGAAAATCCTTGGTTGCATGTGTTCCACCGGCTGTCCAGCCGGCACCCACTTAACCACACATAAGAGTGCATTCCTCTTCATTCTCCAGGTCTCCGGAGGATCGAGAGAACCGTGAGCGGGCACACATCAGCTTACCCTACCTCTCCTCTATTGCCAGCGGGTGTCCTGAGGAGTCCGAGCTCTCAGCTGAGGAGACCGGACCACCAACACCCTCTAGGAGCCTGCGCTCTCCGCTCAGGAGACCAGACGACCTCAGGTCAGGTCAGTGTCACACACACTCACTGTAGATGTTTGTGCTTGCAAGGCACACGCAGGCATAGTACCCAAAATACGCAGCGGATGACGACCGATTTGATTTACGCACCGGTTCTAAAAATGAGATCCTTCAGGATGATAACGCTGAGGCACGTATTTCAATGTTCAGATCGGTTGCAGCATTAGACCTGTAAGACGTGTACTTCATGTGTCCATCTCCCCTCGCCTCAGACCGTTTATTTGCTCTGCGTTCGTGGGGTGGGCATATCAATACTAAGTACAACCATTCGAACTGTCTCTCTCTCCCCGTGTCTCCATGAAAGTGCTAGTCACGGCATTAAAACCCCCGAGAGAGAGCGTTGTTCGCATTCTACTTATATTTACGTTGGCTTATAATAGCTCGTTCTCGGCAGACGCTGCGCGAACACAGAGATTTAATGCTTCGGCATCTCGCTCGTTTAAGTCTTCAGGTCAACTGGGAAAGAGTAACTCTGCCCCGTGCAGAGGATCTTTTTCTCGGTGTGGAAATAGACTCGATCGATTTATCAGCGTGTTTAACAGATGCGCGCATCCAGTCAATTCTGACTTGCCTCGGTTCATTTCGAGGGAAGAACGCGGTCCTCTGAAACCATTTCAGAAGCTCCTGGGGCATATGGCAGCAGCTGCGGCTGTGACACCGCTCGGGCTGCTCAATATGAGCGTTCAGCGTTGGCTTTACGATCGAGTCCCGAGGAGAGCGTGGTGCACCGGCATACACCGTGTAACCATTACACCTGCTTGTCGTTTTAATTTCACACCATGGTCAGACCCAGCGTTCTGAGGGCAGATATGCCCACGAGACAGGTCTCCTGGCATTTTGTAGCACATACGATGCCCCCAGCACGGGGTGACCAGCTACGTACGACGGGTTTGCAGTCTCAGGGGTGTGCAAAGCACCCCAACTGCCGCGAGCTGTGGGCTGTATATCTGGGACTCGTACGCTCTGCTATGGGAGCTGCGAGGGAAGGATGTATTAGTTCGCACCGACAACATTGCGACTGTTGCGTTATCAACCGTTACGGCGGTTTTTGCGCTCTCGTCACCTGTTGCATCTCGCTTGTCATCTCCTCCTTTGGAGTCAGAAGCATCTGAGGTACCTTCGTGCCATTTACATCCAGGGTACGCTCAATACAGCGGCTGACGTGCTTTCCCGAGCTGCGCGCCCGGCGAATGGCGACTCCACCCCCAGATGGTCCAGCTGATTTGGAAGAAGTTCGGTCGTGCGTAGATAGATCTGTTTGCGTCGCCGGACGATACCCACTGTCGCCTATTTTATTCACTAACCGAGGGCAGCCTCGGCGTGGATGCGTTGGCACACAGCAGGCCGCGGGGGATGCGCAAATACGCATTCCCTCCAGTGAGCTTAATCGCACAGACACTGTGCAAAGTCAGGCAGGACGAGGAGAGCCTTTTATTAATCGCCCGTACTGGACGACCAGGAATTGGTTTTTCATAGTTAATGCTCCTCGCGACAGCCCTCCCTGGCGGATTCCCCTGAGGAAGGACTTTCTTTCTCAAGGAAGGGGCACATTTGGCACTCGCGCCCCGACCTGTGGGATCTCCATGTATGGTCGTTGAGCGCGCGCAAGGTTTAGGTGATTTATCGCAAGCGGTATCTAACACCATCGACGCTGTTTGAGCACCTTCCACAAGACGGGCTTACGCGCTTAATAAAACCTTTTTCATCACCTGGTGCTCTTCGCAACGCGAGGACCCCAGAGAATGCCCCATTAACATTGTGCTTTATATCTTCAACATAGGTTAGATGGTAGGCTGTCCCTCCGCCATTAAAGTTGATATCGCCGCTATTTCTGCTCATCATTCACTTATCAACGGCAGATAAGTTGGCCAGCATGTTTTGGTTATTACATTTTAAGATGCGCTCGCAGGCTAAACCCCTCGCGCCCTCCCTCTATTCCTCCTGAGACCTGTCCATGGTGCTAAAGCCCTACAGGTCCCCCATTTGAGCCTTTGCACTCTGTGAGTGATAACTCTGACCCTGCTAGCATTGGCATCCGTGAAGAGAGTAGGGGATTTACATGCATTCTCTGTTGACGATTCTTGCCTTTAGTTTGGTCCTGCTGTCTCACTGAGACCCAGACCAGGCTACGTGCCCAAAGTTCCCACCACTCCCTTCAGAGATCAGGTGGTGAGCTTGCAAGCGCTGCCCCCGGAGGAGGCAGACCCAACCATGGCTTTGTTGTGCCCCGTACGCGCACTGCGACTCTACGTGGATCGCACGCAAAGCCTCAGGACCTCAGACCAGCTCTTTGTTTGTTATGGTGGTCAGCAGAAAGGGAAAGCTGTCACTAAGCAGAGGATGTCTCTTTGGATAGTTGTTACTATCGCCCTGGCTTATAATCGGCAGGGTATCTTTTGCCCCTTTAATTGAGAGCGCACTCCACACGGAGTGTTGCCTCATCTTGGGGACTCGCTCGTGGTTCCTCGCTAACAGAGCAGAGCTGGCGGTCACATTCTCCCGGCTTTCTCAGCGAAAAGAAGCTAATTTCCATATTTGCACCTGCTGCTTATATAGGCACCTGGTGGGGCGGCGCCAGCATTATGCAAATATCTCAATGCCAAGTTCATTGGCGTTTTAGTAGTATACGAAGCAGATTGGTCTCTCTAAAGCCCTTTTCACACAGAAATTCCGTAAAATACACGTAAAATGCATCCTGGATTTTTCCGGAATAGTTAGAGTTTTTGTTCGTTCACACTGCCAAGATTACACGGCATCTGATGGTCCCGGAAAGACACGTGACATGTTGAAAGTCCCGCCCTCTCTTCTACGCAGCGTCTGAAGTTTGCATATTATTTATTATTTCTCTCTCCAGAAACAACTCGCGTGCATTTTTGTTTATGATAAGACTACAAAGGAGCGCGTGAATGCACAGTTCTATTCTGGTGAATGATCTCAGCTTCAGAGTGTATATTTGACAAGCTCCCTGATTTCTGCTTTGATACAGTTTTCAGACATTTCTCATCATGATTGTTTATATGCATTTAAAACCCGCATTTTGAGGAGCTGAACAATATATCTCGTTGGGATGACATGCGGGTATTTTCGTTTATTATAGCTCAAATGAGCACGTGACGCGATATTCTTTTATGCTGCTGAATGATCTCCGTTTCAACGCAGTAAGTAACGAGCTAACTTACCTGATATCCGCTTCAGTCTAGTATGCTGACATTTCTCGTAGTGAATGTTGTAAATCCCTGATTTTAAAGAGTTGAACCAACTTCATGTTGCTATGACACGCGCGTCCTCACTACGGCACGTGCGTCATTGTTTATGCGTCTCATATATCATTTCCTGATAACTGCTTCAATCTAGTTTGCAACATTTCTCGTGGTGAATGTTTATATACATGTTAGTTTGCAACATTTCTCGTGGTGAATGTTTATATACATGTTATCTCTCGTTGTAAGGAGCTGAACCATAACTTGTGTTGTGATGATGACGCGCGCGTCCTCACTTCGACACGCCCTTTATGGCATTCTTGTTCACACAGAGGGTTACCCGCGTATCTTACTAGGTCCTCTTTCCGGCAACGATCCCAGAAGATTAACGGAACGAGTTTTTGTTCACACAGACGCTTGTCTGGCAATTTTACGGGTATTTTCTGGGACCAGAGGTCTGTGTGAATGAGGTATAAGCGAGTTCCCAATTCGTCGGTCACGACGTGACGTCTCCGTTCCCTCCTTCAGGGAACGAGGGTTACATCCGTAACCAAGACGTTCCCCTCTTGATTTGCTCCCCTATTTAATCCTCTTGTATTCAGTGTCCTGTGCTTGTGCATTGTTCTATACCTGTGAGTATTCTATCCAGTTTAGTAAAAGCAAGTCTAGTCAAGTTTTTGTATGTTTAGTGTTCAGTCTAGTTTATTGTTAAGTGTATCCAGTTTAGTGTTTAAGTGTAGTTTTGTGTCTTGCCCAGTTTAGTGTTTATTCCTTCTCATTTAGTATTCCTGTTTGTGTTGTTTTGCCCCCTCCTGGGTTTTATTTTCTGTTTTGTATATAATAAAAGTCTTTTGTGTATATCCACCGCCATCTGCACTTGGGTTCATCCACCACCATCCCTAACAGAATATTCCAGGTTAAAGATGAAATGAAAATGCTGTAATCGTGTATGTGTGTGTGTGTGTGTGTGATATATATATATATATATATATATATATATATATATATATATATATATAACGGTTAGTTCCAATCCTTGATTCTGATTGGTCAATAGGTGTGCTTTATTCATGATAAAACACGGCTATGAACGCTTTACCCAACGGTTCTGTTTATCACTGCGCCCTTAGCAACCACACGTATAGGTTTGTTGCTTTTATTTGAGCTTTCATGCATTTTACACATTGGAACACATTTTTGTTCATGGTCAAGGACTATTTTTTCTAGCGGAAGGAATGCTTTTTATGGATTTAACTTCATGAAAGTTTTTCTTTAATATTGTGTTGTAACCGTTTTATTATAGCAATAAGGCACTTGAGGCAAGTGCTGTATCGTGAATAAGTAACGGCTGAAGGTAAATATGTAAAGTACTTTACATATAAAGTATATTTGGTGTAATACAATGTCCCCATCTTACACCGGGTGCAATGCGATGCAAGGCAAGTGTTTTTTGCTAGTTTCAGCTTGACGTAGTTATAATTTTCAGTTTTCACCACTAGTGCCATGTTGTTTAAATAGCAAATGCACTTACTCCCATCTTTTTGCCCATGGGTGTGCTGGTCTGATAATATTAATGTGTACATTTAAAAAGTAATGTGTTACTTTGCTCGTTACTTCAGAAAAGAAATATTATTACGTAATGCGCGTTACTTGTAATGCGTTACCCCCAACACTGATAAATACCATACATAAAGCAACAATATACAATAACAGACTGAGACTATGGCAAACAACAGGGTATAAATAGACTTTGGATGCATCCCAATAGGGTCTGGATCCTTTAAGGCCAAGGACTTTGAAGGCAAGGCTCGATATTTGAAGGTGGCAGCCTCTAAAGGCCACAAAGCGAACTGAAATGAGACGGTCTAGCCTACGGGGGAAGTTGCGTCACTTGCTGTTCCCGCCCACTACGCTTGTCAGCGAGACACAACAGCTGACCTATCAGACTTTAAAAAATAAATATGGATTTAATTTTATTTTATTTTAGAAAATATAACACATTGATGCAGATTAAACTATCCAACAGTATGTATAATTCAGCAACCTTAAAAATATACAAAAGCAAAACGCAACACGCACAATATTGCAGCAATAATATTAATTTGCATCACTAAAACATCATTTATAATAGTAAAACAGGGTTAATATATTCACCAATAGGCGAGCACACAACGTGCATACTCTCTGCTTATTACCACACAGGGACACACAGCAGCACACACAAACATGCCAAGAATATAAAAAATGAAAAAATTATAATGGAAAAGATTATTACGGTGTACATAAAGATAAAAATGCCATAATCAGAATCAGAATGACCTATTGCAGTAATGACAAAATATGCAATTGCTTTCCTCTTTGAATATGCGTTCAGTCTTTGCTCTCACAAATTCCGGCATGTAAATAGCGAATCCACTTTTAAAGAGAATGTGTAATGACCCATTGCCCCAACACACCCATGACTGATAAAGAGGATAGGTACAACCCCTGGACCATGTTCCTGCCCCACCAACCACTTTTTGTGGTTAAACTGGCAAAAGTGGATTCTGACATGCTTAAAGTGCATCTGCGCCATTCGCTTTAGACTTAGATTGTTAAAATAGGGTCCAATATGTTAACATGGTTTAAATATTTCAAAAACATATTTTTGACACATACTGTACATTATTGTTGCTCTCTCTGTCCAGTCATTTTAAAACGCATCTCTCTCTTATGCTGCATTCAGACCAGCCGCGGTAGAGGCGTCAAGCGCAAGTTATTTCAATGTTAAGTCAATGCAAAGATGCATTGACGCGCGTCTGGAGGTCTCGCGGCGTGAATGAGGCGTTTAGTGCGGTAGATGCGATTCCGCCTCATTCGTGCGTCTAGTTCGCACGAATTGAAAAACACGCCGCGTTAACCAATCAGGAGCTTGCTCTAGTAGTGACGTGGTTACAGGAAGCAAGCGGAGTTGCAGAAGCCCCTCCCATGACACGAATTTCCGCGTGAATGTCTCGATGACTAGAATTTCACACACGGCTTTCACGGGCGAATGAAGCGAGTAAAATGTTCAAGCGGCAAACTAGATGCGGTAGACGCGAATTTGACGCCTCAAGCGCGGCTGGTGTGAACCCACGGTTATGCAGTTATGTGGGGGGTGTCTATCGAGCCATTTTAGGCAGGCTCTCTTTAAGATAGAATAAATCATTTTGTTTGAGACTATGTAACTTTGCTGATCAACACACTAAAGAAAAAGGAAAACATGAAATTGCATCATATGACACCTTTAGCTACTGGATGAGCCAATGTTACTACAATGATGTGTCAGGCTGGTCACATGAGCATAAGACTTGCCAAGTATTACAGTTGAGAAAACCAGACAAATCCATCCTAGTTTAGAACAGGATCAGTGGTTTCATAGAGTTTCACTAATATACACCCAGTCCCCTAGAGTTTAATCACGAGTACGTAAGTCAACAGGATTTACCCCAAAACATTCAGAATGGGGGTCATTTCATTTTAATCGGGGGCACACTTCCTTGTAAAGTGAGAAACAGACTGAACAACTAAAACCCATTTGAAATAGACCAACACATGGCTGTCCTGTCTACAACTACAGCAAAACACATACCTTATGCCTGTAAACAAGAGTCTTCAGTTCCACCAACAATGCAATAATCATAACAATACATACCAGAGAGCAATAAACAAATGTAGGTCTGTAGCAGTGTACTCACCATTAATACAGCATTAATAATAAGGTGAGAGTAAAATCTCCATGTACATGGCGTTACATGGGTTATTTTGGGGATGCTTTAGTATAAATTAAATTTTTTTTATATTATTTTTTATATTATTATGTTTAATGTAATAATGCATTCAATTTTCAGATTTATATTTTAAAGATCTTTTTTTTACCATTAATGTAGTAGAGATCAGTAGTTCCTTTCCTCTGATTTAAATACTGCTAATGAGATTTGAAGGGCATGCTGTGTCATCTTAAGGGGGCATATATTTTCATGCTATTCATTGTTAATTTGAAACAGTTCTTTAATGTGGACCCCTGACTAGCGGCAAATTTGCGAAAGCTAATGGTGTCCAAAAAAATTAATAAACAAGAAAACATTTTGATCCTGCCAGCGTTCTGCCAGGCTTCCATCATTGTGAAAGTACATGTGTTTTTCTTTATTAAAGTCAGTATTGTTTTCTGTGATCATCGACAGTGAACCACAGATGCTGTTTAAGGTAGTCATTTAAAAAACCTCTGTAGATCCATGTGGCTCAAGTACTTGTGCTTGCAGATCTCCATGGGCCAAATGCTTCAAGAGTTTGGGAAGTTTCTTGGCTTGTTCCTTCTGGTGCTCATTTCTTTCACCATCGGCCTGACACAGCTGTACGGAAAGGATGAGAAGGATCCAGCCAGGAGCAAAGATGAAAACAAAGACTGCCAAGGCATCTTCTGTCAGCGGCAGAGCAACGACACGTTTTACACGTACTTCATCTTTCTTATCTCTTTTACACTGAGAGTCAGGAATCTGAAATGTCAGCCAAAAATATAAATAATGTTCATAATGTTTTATGAACTTTCTTCTTTGGAACACAAAGATATACAATTGAAGCTTAATAAATAAAGCATTAATATAAGCAATTGTTTTCAAGTTTTAAGGTTCTGAGTGAAAAGTAAACAAAAACATTTACCTGAATCATTAATTTTCTACTTTTACAGGTTTATGGGAACATGTTATGCCCTCTTTTGGTACATTTTCTCCCTGGCACATGTGGCTTTGTTCGTCACGAGGATCAGTTACACAGAGGAGCTGCGTTCATTTGTCGGCGCTCTTATTGTCGGGACGTACAACATTGTTGTGGTGATCGTTCTTACCAAACTCCTGGTGGCTATGCTGCACAAGAGCTTCAGACAAATCGCTGTGAGTGGCCTTTAGAAATGTCAAAAATTTCACAATTTAGTATTGATGTATGCCAAGTTATCATTTAGTTATCATCAGCCAGACTTATTTTTGTGTTAAGCTCTAGGATTTTTGATTGTGATTGTTTAATTCAACATTTAAATTCATTTTTAATGCTGTGGGTGCTCCAAACCTGGTAGGGGCAGCAGAGAGGCAAACTTTGCATTGCAAAAAATGTTAACCTCATTGTAGACCAAATTAACTTTTTGTGAAAGTTCATGAAGATAGTGTGAAGACATTAACCAGACAGTGATCTACTGCAGGGTGTTCACCAATGATTTTATCTGCTTGCAGAACCATGAAGATAAGGAGTGGAAGTTCGCCCGTGCCAAGCTGTGGCTCAGCTACTTTGATGACAAATGCACTCTGCCTCCACCTTTCAACATCCTCCCCTCGCCCAAGACTGTTTGTTATCTGCTGGTCAGCTTGAGCAAATGGATCTGTTCTCATACATCCACAGGCAAAGTCCAGAGACAGAACAGTCTCAAGGTACATCACAGACTGCTGGTTTTGTTAATATGAGCTCATATCTGTCTGTATTTAATAAGGTTTCATATTTTTTAAGGTTGATTTACTAGTTCTGTAAGATAAGCTATCCTTATAAAAGCATCGGTGTACTTGAATATTGGCTACCTGGAATGCCAAACATTGAAGCCATATAGAGATTTTCATTTTATTTTCTAGAATGATTCTGGTTCTTGTGTTGGCCGGTGCTCAGTTTGTGCATTAATAAATCTTGAAACAACCTAATCCATCTTTACAAGAACAAAAAACTTTTTTTTCCTCCTGCAAGATTGAGTTACAAGTATCTGGCAACCTCACAGTATGGTGAGGACATTAGGTCTAATACAGTTAACGTGTGTATGCACAATTTTGTGAGTGAAATGTGCGTAACATTTTGTAGTAAAATTCATTTTAAATGTGCGAAATGATGGAAGAACAATCAGACCATAATTTAAACCACACAACAGTATCTCTGCAATAATCATGTACACTATATTCACATACTATAAGTATTGTAATTTATTTAATATATCACTGATATACAATATTTATATATTGTTTTTTTCACATATTAGGAATAATATGTATAGATACAGATGTGTAATGAGAGGTCCAAACAACAATCACTGGTACAAGACCCTTTTATTTATTTTATTATACGGATACACGTCTCTGGTGAAACCATATTAAAGGGACATTCCACTTTTTTTTGAAAAAATGCTCAGTTTTCAGCTCCCCTAGAGTTAAACATTTGATTCTTACCGTTTTGGAATCCATTCAGCTGATCTCTGTGTCTGGCGCTAGCACTTTTAGCATATCTTAGCATAATCCATTGAATCTGATTAGACCATTAGCATCAGGCAAAAAATTACCAAAGAGTTTCAATATTTTTTTCTATTTTAAACTTGACTCTTCTAGTTACATTGTGTACTTAGACCGACAGAAAATAAAAAGCTGTGATTTTCTAGGCAGATATGTTAGGAACTATACTCTCATCCTGGTGTAATAATCAAGGACTTTGCTGATGTAACATGGCTGCAGCAGGCGTAGTGATATTACACACTGCCCAAAAATAGTGCCCTTGGTTACTTTCAATGGCAGGAGACTATTTTCGGGCAGTGCGTAATATCACTATGCCTGCTGCAGCCATGTTACATCAGCAAAGTCCTTGATTATTACGCCAGAATGAGAGTATAGTTCCTAACATATCTGTCTAGAAAATCACAACTATGAATTTTCCATCAGTCTTAGTACATGATGTAACTGCAGAAGAGTCAAGTTTTAAATAGGAAAAACATTGAAACACTTTGCTTAATTTTAGCGCAATGCTAATGGTCTAATCAGATTTAATGGATTGTGCTAAGCTATGCTAAAAGTGCTAGGGCCAGACCCGGAAATCAGCTGAATTAGGGTGACCATAAATGGCATTCTTACGGGACGTGTCCTGGTCAGGATTTCTGTGCATCTTCCGGAAGTCGTATTTGTCGACCGCATACGTCATAGAGGATTATTATTATTGTTACAGAAAAGCAACGGTTATATTTTAAGGTAAGGTAAGAATGAAACTATGATTGTATGTCTTATGTTTTTAACTGAATGGTGTATGCAGTCAACAAATTCAACTTCCGGAAGACGCACCGAAATCCTGTCCAGGACGCGTCCGGGAAGAATGCCATGTATGGTCACCCTACCTGAATGGATTTCAAAACTGTAAGAATCAAATGTTTAACTCTAGGGGACCTGGAAAATGAGCATATTTTCAAAAAAAGTGAAATGTCCCTTTAACGGCCTTTGTTATCCTAAGGGCGTTTTAAGAGTTTCATCATAACTGCCCCCCTCCTAAAAATTGACCACTTCAGAAGTACAAAAAAATGAGGGTGACCATACGTGCCATTCTTCCAGGATGCATCCCGTCCAGGATTTTGTGTTCGTCTTCCGGAAGTCGTATTTGTCGACCGCATACGTCATTGAGGATTATTATTATTATTACAGAATAGCAACCGTTACATTTTAAGGTAAGAATGAAACTACGATTGTATATCTTATGTTTTTAACTGAATGGCGTATGCAGTCAACAAATACGACTTCTGGAAGACACACCGAAATCCTGGACGGGATGCGTCCGGGAAGAATGGCACGTATGGTCACCCTAAAAAAATGCTAAATTATTTTACCCCATGGTTGAGTCAAATATAAACAAACCCAACCGTTAGTATAAACGAACCCTGAAAATCCCAACGGTTGGGTTTGTTCATTGTTTACTAGCCCCTAAAATGAAGCAAACCCTTAAAAAAGCTTGAACATGATGACAAAGAGATATACAAGCATTCTTATTCTAACCTTACCCATCAAATCTGTGCCAAGTAAAATAAATGTGGAAAATTTGAAGTTCTCATTCAAGAAAATAATATTAACTTACCTACAAACCTGGTATTTACATTTTGATAAAAATAGTCTGACTGACTACAAAGGAAAGAAGGAGCATTACAGTGAGTCATGGGACCATTGTGTAAGGGGCAGGGTGTATGACTGAAAAGGGTGCACAGGATGAGTTACAATCCATCTTTAAGTTTCAAATATATCCAGTTATGTAAATTATGTAAAATTTATTTTAACAGGAAAACTTGTAACTTTCTGTCTACTATAACTTCCATTATCAGACAATGATTTACCTGTAAAATTGTATTGGGTCCAAGTCCCCTTTAGTAAAAAGGGTGTAGTGACCCTGATGATGGATCCTAGATCTTTATCTTTCTGTGCCCGGTTGCATGAAACTCCTTAAGTGAGGGTTTCCCTGAGGGAGAAAAAATCCCTGAGGTAAGGGATTTATTTAAGAGCGTTGCAACAAAGGTCTTAACTGTCACCCTTACCTAAGTGTTTATACTAAGTATTTTACGATAGTCTCTGCCAAAACACGGCAGCGGAGAAGCAGTTGCTACGGTTACAAAATCTCACAGCGTAAACAAATCAACGCACGCAGCTCAACAGACGGCGAATTTGTGTACAATGAAACATCGCAAATAACAGACTGTAAAGTGCCGCATGCATGAATACTCACAGTAATTCAAACTGGAAACACTTTATTTTGACGGACGATCAAACCGCCATTCTTCTGATAAATGCGCATCACTTTTCTCTAGGGATTATTTCGATTGTTAGAAATGCGCGTTTGTGCTTCATTTTCTTAAAAAACCATAAAATCAGCCATCGCGTGTGACGTTAAGGGACCTGTTTTAGTCCCTTAAGTTTTTAAGGGAAAATGGGACTTAAGGACTTTGTAGCAACGCATAGCAGAACTTAAGGTAATACTTTAGCATTCAAGGGTAAATACTTATTGACAGCCTTAAGGTTCACTTAAGGGTTTTTCTTGCAACCCGTTTTTTATTAAGGGTACCCTTAACCTTATATTTAAGGGATTTCTTAGCTTAAGGACTTTCATGCAACCGGGCACTGGGCCTTTACATTAGTGGTGTATAAAGTGAGTATAAGCTAGTGTAACCTTTCATTTGTTTTCAGGAATGGAAGAACCTCAAACAGAAGAGAGATGAGAATTACCAGAAGATCATGTGTTGTCTTGTGCACCGCTATCTGACTTCCACACGCCAAAAGATGCAAAGCACAGACCAGGCCACAGTGGAGAACCTCCATGATCTGCGTCAAGACCTCTCCAAGTTTCGCAATGAAATGAGGGACCTTCTGGGCTTCCGCACCTCCAAATATGCCATGTTCTACCCCAGAAGCTAAGCCATGCCTATTTAGTAAATGCTCAGCATGCAAGGCAAATCTCTTCTTCTGTTTCTTGGGAAGATATAAAGTGATGAAAATCTTGGGACTCTACTGGAATCGTATTACATTGTATATTCTACGCCAAAGCCTCCAGAACCATAAAAGTTATGTAATATTCTTGCGCCCTACTTGTTTTCTAAAATTGTGAAAATTCTTTTCAAATAAATAATATTTACTATGAAGAAATTATTTATATGTACAATTTTTCTTGGTATTGAGCACCTTTTAGAGTGCTTTATGCTTTTTAGGTATTGCTGCCAGAAAAAAATGGTCCCAAATGTCACTGGGGTGGTAGCCTTTCCAAAAGCACACCTTTGAACCTAAAGTTCCTCAGAGGTACATATTGGTACCAATACTTTTTTTTAACAGAAAACACAAAAACTTTTTTCTGAAGAGAAATGTTCTTAAAATACGTTTACCCAGACCATGTATTATGGTAAAGGTACAATGTTTAAGGTTGCTATATTTACTAACCAATTTGATGGTTTTACTGTGCAAGATGAGCAAAAATCTTGAAATGTCTGTCTACGGGAAATAAAACGGTCTATTGCTGTATACACTAAATTCTGCTGGGTTATTTTTAACCTAATGCTGGGTAAATATTGGACAGAACACATGTTAGGTTATTAAAGCAACACTAAAGAGTTTTTGCTTTTTGCTCCCCCTACAGGTTGGAAGCGGAATTGTCCATTACCACAGTCACAAATAATTTAGCCTGGCTTTGATTGGATTGTAGGTCTGCCGTAAAAAAATGTTTTGTAGTTTTCACTCGAACTACAGGACCGCAACCCGATGGTTGGAAACTTCTTCAGTGCGGTTTTGGCCGATAGAGGCTGCAAAGCGTATGTGAAAGTTTCGAGTGGATGAATGACTGAAAGTTTTTTGGAAACATTATTTTAAGGTAAAAAAACTCTTTGGTGTTGCTTTAAATAAACATATCCTGGCTTGTTTCAACTCATAGGTTTATTTATAACCCAACGTGTTTTGTCCAATATTTAACCCAAAATAACCCTGCATAATTTAGAGGCGGATCACACAGAACGTGTTTCTGGCAGGCGGCTTTTTTGAATGGTTTTCTATGGGCAGTGAGCATTTTGCCCGCAGTTTATCTACGCCGAACGTCTCCCGTTTTGGCCCCATCCCATGCCACGCGTTTTTGCAGGAGCGCTCTAAGCGGAAAAGCGCCCGACGTCATCTGGGTTTTTTTATTGTCCAATCGAATGAGGGGAGAGCCTTTCACCCTTCCCTATGGAAGGTATTTTTGGACTTTTTTAAATTAATTAATTAAATTATATTAAATTATAAAATAAAAAATAAAATCGCAAAATATGTCCCAAATTTGAAAATGAAATGCTAAAATAAAAATTAAAACATTATATTAAATTATTTCAGATGTGTAAAAATACGCACATACATAACAGCGGACCAGCTTCTTTTAATGTTTCTTCCTCCTTTGAAATGTAAACAATCCACACGTAAGCTCGTACAGTCTAAATGTTGCTCACTGCCCAGCTCCATGTACAGAGGGTAGACGCACATTTCACCGTGACAGCGCCACCCGGCACTTGTTGGCCAGTACAATCCACCCAGTAGCCTATCTGTACAGATGTGAAGCTAAGATTCATCCAAACAGTCGCTAAGTTTGGCTAAATGGGTCTAAAAGTCGCTAGATGTAGCAATAAGGTCACTGAGTTGGCAACACTGCTTCAGCCAATCTTCTTTTTTTAAGCAAGTAAGCCCCACCCACTGATTAACATTGAATTTGCATACAAGTTGAAAATAAAAATGAACACGAAAATTAAAACGAAAATGAAAAAGAAAAACAGAACATAAAATTAAAACTGAACTTTACATTTTAATTTTGTCCCTATTATTGCTTGGGCATGAATAAAAAGCCTTTTAAAAAATGTATTTACAGATTCCTTTTCAAACTTGCCTTTTTATTTTAATATTGTCAGTCTTGACTCAAGATTATATTGAAAATGAAATGTCAAATCATCAATTTAATTAAATTTTTCAATTTGGCCGGAATGATGCTTCATCACGTTAAAAAATGAAAATGAAATAATTTAATATAATGTTTTAATTTTAACATTTCATTTTCAAATTTGGGAGATATTTTGCGATTTTATTTTTTATTTTATAATTTAATTGATTATTTTATAATTTAATTAATTAATTTAAAAAAGTCAAAAAATAGCTTCCATACTTCCCTTGTGGTGACAGAAGTTTAAAGTAGCATGCTTCAATATTTGATTGACAGGACGGCTGCCTCTGTGGTTGCCTACAGTAGCAACATGAAAAACGCATCGCGATGCTCTTTTCTGAAGTCATATAAATAAAGCCGTGCTGTCTGCCTCACATTTTCAAGCTTTAAAATGCTTTTGGTGTAATCAACCGCTTAGGGGCATGCACACCAAAGCTTTTATGCTCGCAGCCAGAGCATGTTTTCAATTGTTTCCAATGGAAGCTCTGCGTTTTTCAAAAAAGCCAGCAGCTAGCGGTTTTCTTTCGCGCTGAACCACTGAGCGTCGAGCTGAAAAATATTCAACTTTGGGTGAAAAGCTCCGCTCGTCAATGTCAGTTCTCACACGGCCGTCCAATCACAGTGGAGGAGGGGCGGGACATTACCACAGCAACCAACAGGCTTACAGCTGAAGTATCACTCAGCTGAAAAACAGCTGGCATTCGACGTCCTCCTGGCGTTTTCATCCGCGTTTAAAAGTTTTGGTGTTCACAACCCCTTAGAGTGTATACTGTATGCTTAAACCTTCATACTCCTCTGTATTTGTAGGCGAGGCATTTTTTGACAAACTTTTCTGTTGTAGTTTAATGCAGGTGGCAAAACATTGTACCAAAATGTATTATATTATTCATATTTATCCACCATATTTAAATATCAACATTTTGTCACCATCTACAGAATGTACCCTACATGTGGTCCAAGATGCTAGAATAGATTCCAGCCCTGTGACCCTACAGAGGGCAAGCAGGTTTAGAAAATTGATAAATTATCGTGTCAGTATTCATACTGTCATTTATCATGAGGCCATTTAAAGCAAAAACAGGCTATTTATAATGTAGTAAATTTTAGCATATTGGCTCTGTACAGTAAGTGCTTATTAATGAGTTAAATGCTGTGCCCTTCATAGTCAAGCACTCTGTGCCTCAAGCAATTTAAGAAAGATGTTCTAACATGACCATATCAACTGCCCAAATATTTCCAGCTTTAAACTTTTTTTGAAAAAAGATCTTGGGTTGAAATCTTTCTACATAATCGCAAATAATATGCACAGCAAATAAACACACATACAACAATAATCAGTGTCAAAACTGATAATGGACTTTATTTTCTCTCATAAAACAAATAATTTATAACTTAATATCATAATAGAATTAGCTTCTATGAGAATATTTTTTTTAGACAAGAGACACGGTAACAAAAATCCAACATGATTTAAGATGACCAAAAGGTGACGCTACAGTCTTTCAGAATCCACAAATAAAGTTTCTGTAACTTTGCTTTTTAATCACAAAAAAATCAAGAATATCTTGGTCTGGATGGTGTGCATCAAAACACCAAAATCTTTACATTCTAGTTTCTGTCAATCTCTTAAAGGAATAGTCTACTCATTTTCTATATTAAAATATGTTATTACCTTAACTAAGAACTGTTGAATCATCCCTCTATCATCTGTGTGCGTGCACATAAGCGCTGGAGCGCGCTGCGACACTTAGATAGCATTTAGCTTATCCCCATTCATTCAATGGTACCACTCAGAGATAAAGTTAGAAGTGACCAAACACATCAACGTTTTTCCTATTTAAGACGAGTAGTTATACGAGCAAGTTTGGTGGTACAAAATAAAACGTAGCGCTTTTCTAAGCGGATTTAAAAGAGGTACTCCCAAAAGTGCTGTTCCGCCATACAATATAGTTCCTCTTTTAAATCCGCTCAGAAAAGCGCTACGTTTTATTTTGTGCCACCAAACTTGCTCGTATAACTACTCATCTTAAATAGGAAAAACGTTGATGTGTTTAGTCCCTTCTAACTTTATCTCTGAGTGGTACCATTGAATGAATGGGGCTAAGCTAAATGCTATCGAAGTGTCGCAGCGCGCTCCAGCGCTTACGTGCATGCACTAAGATGATAGAGGGATGTATCAACTCTTCTTAGTTAAGGTAATAACATATTTTAATATTGAAAATGAGTAGACTATTCCTTTAAGCTATAAGAAAAATAGTCATGAAAAATATGAATAAAAGAGAGTCCATCCAGGGCTCTTGTGCTTCAAAAATCCTTAGACCCGTTTGTTGAATGAAGTCGGGTCATGCAGTAAGTACGAAGAAACTGGAAGAATTTTGGATAGCTCAGCAGTGTTTGTTCTTTAGCATGTTGTAGGCCTTCTGGTTCTTGGCCTTGAAAGCCATGACGAAATGATGGGGTGCGATCATTCCACGTCCATCCTCATCCGACTGGCCCATGAAGATGTAGTTCAAACCTAGTGACACCACACAGAAAAAACCTGAATGCAGTGACGTGAGCGGCAGAACATTCAGGAAGAGCTTTCCATCAGCATTTCTCTGGGGCCTTACACGATCCTCCATATGTTTATTTACATTATAAACATATGGTAGTAAGATAAGTTGTTTTGAGATATTCTGACAGTGAGTTTTTTTACTTACCATTACAAGCTCTGTTTAATGAGCTTGAAGCATCTGTAAGATTTGTTCCAGATAATTCTGAGAGAGCACCTTTCACATTATGAAACTTTACACAGTTCATATAAAAGTTTATGGTGAAAAAATCTGTTAAGCTTCAAAAATTGTTACTGTTGATGATGGTTATAATAAATAAAAACTTTTGTTTAAGAGGTTCCTTTAAGAGGTTTATAAATGGTACAGATTTTAGGTTAATTTCTATTTTATTTGACTATATATTTAAAACAATAAGTGGACTGCCTCACCAAAACTGAAAAGACAAAATGAAAGAAATATTGCGTAGGTCATAATGAACCTACTGACTGTAACATGCTGTCAAAAAATACAGTACCACAGAAATCAATTCTGATATATCCCCCCGTAAATACACTTACATATGACATGCAGTTTATGTACAGTATGTTATAATAAAAATAAAACCAAGTCCATTCATTTTAAATGTATATACTTAATATAGAATTCAACCTGACAGGTTAAGTAGATGAGGCTTAAAGGCGTAGTGCATGATTTTTTGAAAAACACTTTTTAGGTTGAACATAACCCAGCATTTTTAACAGTGTATACAGTGCTTTAGCCTTAAAACAGCTTCATATATATATTTTTAAGCAAAAGCAAAGTAAACTGCAAAATTAATGGTACATTTTGTTTAGGTTTTAAAATAACATTGAATTAATATAAATTGTCACCTTTAATGAGGAAAAACTAAAGCTAGTAAGTTAAATATGCAGGCACTTACCTCGCCTGATGTAGGGACATTTCTTGCACAGGATGACAATCTTAGTGCTCATGGTTTTGCCAGCCTGTTGAATGGCTAGACTGCCCTCCTTGTAAACATTGATAATGGAGATGGTGGCGTACATGCTACCTCCACGTGTTACAGCAGTTATGACCGTTCCCGTAATCACTAAAAAATGAAATACATCAGAATAGCTTTTAAGACCAGATCTTAGATCTATAAAAAAATGTATATAATTTCTGCATCGACATGAAACATCTACAGTAGTCACATGATGCGTAGCATTTTTTCAGATGCTTTGACTGTGTTACACTATACGAGAATGGCATAGAGCAATGATAGATTCAATAAAATTTCACCTAGCAATTATTTAGTGCCAATTAATTCGGTTCCAAAAAGGTTACAATCTGGTCCCTTGACAAAAGTTATGTAATACCATCAGCTCAGATCAGCTATATACCAATTTAGAGTAGACGTCACAGTTACGTCACTGCAAGCTGCGCGCGCAATGCCGTTGCAGAAAAACAGTGCAATGAATTAGACACGAGTGAAAAGAGCAAGATAACTCACTAGAAAATGTCCTGTTGTGCTGTTAAGTGTCAGAATAAGAATGCCAAAAAAGATGGCTTTTATTTTTATAGAATACCATCGTCGAAGACATCATTTGAAGATAAACGTAGGTGTTTATGATTACAATAAGCCCTTAAGCGGACAGAATGGAGCGAGGAAATCATCTGGAAACCTTTTAATAATTAGAATAGAAAATAAGTAGAGAAGATGTCCGGTGTTCTGTCGAAGTCTGTTCCCTCCATGTGTTTCTTATAGCGTTTTTATCATGTTACAATTATAATTTATTAAGGAAGAAATAATAGAAAACAGGAAAATTATGAAATATTTAATAAACGCTATTATATATAATACATGACAGTATTGCTTTTAAATGTACTTTAGCGATTCAGACTGTAAAAATAATTGATTTAGCAAAAAAGAACAATACATATAAAATACATACATGCATATCAGTAGCCAAGCCATTTAAACTTTTTATTTATCTAAAAAATAAACGTAATGTGATTAAAACGCTATAAGAAACATTGCACTAAAGGGAAACATAGGTGAATCAGACTTCGACAGAACACCGGATCCATAAAAATCACGGTTTAATGCTAAAACACTTCACAACCCTACTGCGGAGCAGTCACTTTCTGCAACCAGTTTGGCTCCGCCCACAAAAAAAAACCGTCATCTCTGTTTGCAAACACGAAATTGGTCTATACCGATTTTTTTACAAATAAACCAGAGCTCCTGGAGGTGTACCACAGTTATAACTAAAGCACAGTTAAGGAATTAAAGGTTGAGTTGATATAAATGTAATTTTCCACCTCCATTCAAATTTAGACTTTGTCTCCAATAACCACAGGATATGCAAATCCAAGTAAACTTCAACAGAAATCATAATTGAATATCTGCATTTCTCTGTAAACACGTTGTGAATGTGAACATTGAAGACCTGTTCCAGGGGTGACTGTGGCCAAAGACCTCGACTGAATCAACACTCCCATTTACAAACACTTCACCCACAGAGCACTGCAGCTTATTTACACAAGCAGCCTGTGTCCAAACACACAAATCCACTGTACGAAATGGACACAAATGCTCAAGGAAACTTTTGAAAAACACCAGCAAACCAAAGATAGCAGGCTGAAAGTAATTACGAAACAGCCAGGATTATAGACAACGTGTGAACAATCAATGTTTGTTTCCACTTATTCTGAATGATCTTATCTATATTTTATCTATCTGACGCCCACTTCCTACAATTTCTCACCTCACTTTCACTTGTGTGGAGTTGTATGTGTCTGCGTGTGTCAGCAAAAAAATAATTTCTCTTACCGAAGTTACTGGAACAGTAGTGGCTCTCAGGGGTTCCCTTACGTTTGCATTTCTGTTGACACAGCGCTGCAGAGTACTTCAAAGCTATAGAGGCAAGCAGAGATAGCAAGAAAAGTCCTGAAAAATGTTTCTTCTGTAGTATACAGACAACAACACTTCCTAAAATACATAGAAAAAATACCTTAGTATTTACTAGAGGAAAACAAGTTTGCGCATTAAAGCGTCCAAGCTTTGAAATATATAAGACTGCTTACAGTCTGTCTGAAAAGAAAGATAAATATCATTTATGTGGTTTGTCATAAATTTACTAATTCTGCCTACAGTCTTATGTGCAAAACCTGCAATGAAATTCACATACAGAAGGATATTTAAATTTATTTCTATTTTTATGCAGAATATTTCGTAATAAAAATGATGATACTACACAGCTCTAATATGGTGAATTGTGTATAAGTAGATGTAACTTATATTAAAGAATAATATATTTAAAAAAACTACAGATACTTATTCAATACTTATATAACAATAATGTTAATATTTAATTATTTTAAATTACAATTTTGACATTTTTGGTGTAAGATCAATTTCTCTTCAGTAATCTGGCTCCAAACTGCATTTTCCCAACTTCTTCGTTTGAACTTGAAAGTATCCATGTCGTGAACTTAATTTATATATGGGCGTAATATTCAAATTGACTTGAATTAACTTCATTTCAATTGTATTATTTATTTTGTTTCATTTACAGGTTGCCTGAAAAAAAAACTAAAAAAGACAAATACTGAAATTATTTGAGACTTGTGTAAAAATCATTACACAAACACCAAGCAGACGGTCGGGCATCAGGCAGGTTTTGAGCTTTGTTGTTGTGTTTCGCAAGTTTTCTAATGTCAGTCATCATCTCCTTTTCTTTGTATGCCAATTCAGCATTTTTTATCATGGTGGCGCTCTTATAGGAGTCACATCATTTTGATTGGATGCTCGTCTTAGCCAACCAGTGCAAAGTTAAAGTTATCTTATCTCACACAGACGCAAAAGAGACATGCTACTTTTTCCCCATTCACTTTGTGTGTACCGACCTCACAGACATCACAGTCTGTTGCTGTGGGGTTGGTTTGTAAACCCTACGGTTCAGAAATGTAAAGCTGTAGCATTATTTGTTTGCAGATGCCATTGGTTTGATTACAGATGTGGGTTGGGCCAATGCTTTTGGTTTTATGTACTGTTGTAGTGCATTTGTTAGAAACTGTGAACAGTTGCATACCAAGCATCATTACAACATGGACAACAAATTTGTATTTTTTGTCACAATTTTTTGGAGGAACAAAACCACAGCATTAAACAAATTAGAAAGTTTGTTTGGTGACCAATGACCATGAAATGAAATCGTACAATCAAACAAACCAGATAAATATAAGTTATGTCTGTAGTTCAGTAAGCAGGCAACGTGACCTGAGATATGTGATGTCCTGGTCCACCTCTCATGAACAAGCTTTGCTTTACACTGCTTGGCATCAGCATCAGTTGACTTTCCACAATCTTAAGTCAATCCATCACATTAACCGGACTGAACACATTTTTGTAGCATATGCTGAAAACGGCCTCATCTGACTTTGAATAGGTGCCAAAACACTTCATCACTCTTATGTGACTAAATTCATCCCTGCTAAAAAACCCAAGCACGGCTGGTGTGCTGTTTTGTGCCTTATAGGATACTTTGAAACATTTTTGTAATGCCATGCATGCTAAGGTCCATACTACCTACACATCATTGAAGTAGAGAAGAAATCATCTCATAAGCTACCAAGGAGGTCTATAATATCTATAATCCTATAGCTCTCAATGGCAATTGCTATGGCTATGTAAATCACCTTAGTTCTGGAGACAAGGTTTTTCAGGCAGTCAACCAAGCTACAAATGACATTGCAACTTCAGTCCAACTCCATAATGTAATATTAAACTCAGAAACTACTACTTACGTATGGGTCTGGTGGTAGTGGGCGGTGCTGTTGTGGTTGGTGGGATAGTTGTGGTGGGAAGTTTCTTTGGTCTAAATTTGTAATGACCGATAAAACCATCTGCTGTTAAACTCAGATCAGAGAGAAACTGAATGAAGAGCTGATTTCCCTCTGAAAACACAGGCCTAAAAGATACACAAAACATCAGACTAAATGCATATACAAATATACTGTACATCTATCCATCCATCCAAATACTGATATTATAAAGTATTGTGCAAAAGTCTTAGGGGGTGTGCACACCAAAGCTTTTACACCCGCGACCGGCGCATGTTTTCAATGGAAGCTCAGCGTTTTTCAAATAAGCCAGCAGTTAGCGTTTTTTTGTCAGACCTTACACGCCTGTCCAATAACAGTGAAGGAGGGGCGGGACAAGTATCACAACCAACCGGCTCACAGCTCAAGTATGACAGCTACCAAAGCGCTCGGCTGAAGAAAGCTGGCGCTCAGCTAAAAAAACAGCTGGGATACGGCGTCCTCCAGGCATTTTCAGCCGCGTTAAAAGTTTTGGTATGTACGCCCCATTAGGCCACCACCAGCTTTGAAATATTAAAAGACTACCGTATCCATATTTTTCTTTGATCTCTTTATTAAGATACAAAGAGAAAATCTAATGAAAATAAGGAACTCTTTTGAGAAGACCGAAATCCTATAGAATATCCATTAGGTAAAATTCAGACTTAATTTAGGTTTTAATGGACCCCAACACTTAACAGTTTTAATGCCGTTTAAATTGCAGTTTCAAAGGACTCTAAACGATCCCAAACGAGGCATAATGGTCTTATCTAGTGAAACGATTGTCATTTTTGGCAAGAAAAAAAAAAAAATCACTTTTAAACCACAACTTCTCGTCTTCCTCCGTTTGTGTGACGCGCCAGCGCAACCTCACGTAATACATCATCACGTCAAGAGGTCACGGATGACGTATGCGAAACTACGCTCCAGCGTTTACAAGTGTGGATAAAGTGGAGCGTTCCAATGTTGTTGTATGTCGAATGGTACTCATTTATGTCTTTGTGTCAGTTTATTGTTTAAAATGGTCCGCAAATGTGCGTTTCATATATGTAACATGTGACCTTTCGACATCATTACGCAATTACGTGAGGTCGGGCTGGCGCGTCACAGGAATGGAGGAAGATGAGAAGTTGTGTTTTAAAAGTGAATTTTTTTCTTGCCAAAAATGACAATAGTTTTGCTAGATAAGACCCTTATGCCTCGTTTGAGATCGTTTAGAGTCCTTTGAAACTGCAATTTTAAACTGGATTGAAACTGTTAAGTGTTGGGGTCCATTAAAATGAGAACAATCCTGGAATGTTTTCCTCCAAAAACATAATTTCTTCTCGACTGAACAAAGAAAGACATTAACATTTTGGATGTCATGGTGGATTTTTAATTAATTATCTGATTTTTTTTTTGAAAATGGACTAATCCTTTAAGCAATATCGCTCTTAGGGGTTGTGCTCACCAAAACTTTTAAACGCGGCTGAAAACACCTGGAGAACCCCAATGCCAGCTGTTTTTTTAGCTGAGCGCCAGCTTTCTTCAGCCAAGGGCTTTGGTAGCTGTGATACTTGAGCTGTGAGCCGGTTGGTTGTTGTGATACTTGTCCCGCCCCCATCCACTGTGATTGGACGGCGGTGTGAGAACTGACATTGACGAGCGGAGCTTTTCACCCAAAGTTGAATCTCTCAACTCTCGGCGCTCAGAGCTGAGCACAGAAAAACTGCTGACCTACTTTCTTCCACCATGGATTATAAGGTCATAATGACAGGTAACCCTTTCGGCTGTTTTCATTTCTTGGTCAAAAAGTGTAGTTTTAAGATTAGTTCAGGCGAGAATATATATGTAAAAAATTTTCAAATTGGCAGTCGATTAGTAAAGTTAGCCCTTATTTGAACATTTGCTAAGAACAGGGTTCCCACACCTTATTTAACTTCAAATTCAAGGACCTTTCAAGGACTTTTTCAGGTCCAATACCCTCAAATTTAAGGACTAAATGTGGGGACACATTTCAAGTGAGAGCAAGATTACATTGTGTTACCTTTTAAGATACATTGTTACAGTTCCCTTTCGAGGTAACTCGCACTGCGTCACTGCGGTGACACTTGGGGGACGCCTCCAGGTGTAAGTGTGTCTGAATGTGTATATCAAATTCAACCAATAGTGAGGCAGAGACGGGGCACTAGATCCCGCGGGTGAAGGCTGAGAAAGGGGGAGACCCGTCTCAAGCTCGTCCGCGAGATGTAGTTGTGATCCCCACGATCGCAGCTTCCGCTCTGCCTCGGCAGCAGCAGGGCCAGAACCGTGGGGAACACGCGACTCACCACCCTCCTCGAAGAGTGCGAGCGCAGCGTATGGAGCGGCATCCTTTCACAATGTGCACAACCACCCCTCTCAAGAGATGATCGTGCGTGTTGTGCCGCGAGGCACATAACACAGAGACGATGCGAGTCCTCGCTCGTAATGAAACGAGGACACGGGGAAGCACACTTCTTAAAACTTTGTTTGGACTTGGACATGATAATGACACACACTCGCTTGCTGAGGCACAAAGAGCTGAAGTCGGCTTGCCGGGTGCTCTTTTTATAGCTTCCTGGTTCCCACGTCACCCGCCTATGACATGTCACTTGACCATTGGATTGATTTGACATACGTGCTTCAGACGCAATCACGCAGAGGGCGTTCCCATAGCGTAGCTTCGGCGACGCAGCGTCTCGTTCCCTTCTCGGGGAACAATGGTTACATTCGTAACCCGAGACGTTTTTATGATATTATCCTACACTATGTATGTATATTTTCAAAAACTTCCCAGGGCCTCGAATTTTTTCACACAGATTTGCAAACTTCCAAGGATTTAAAGGATCCGTGGGAACCCTGTTAGAAAGATTCCAACGTGAGATCCAGACACGGCCTGCAGGCATCATAAGCTCGGACACTTATAATTTCCTGCTGGCTCTGATGTAGCCATGTTTGATAGTCAAAAATTAGATTTTATTTGTTTTGGGTTATTACATCAAAGAGCTTTGATCGTCAAATAGACTAGGGCATAGCGATAATCACTTCCGATTGGGATTCACAGACTGATTCACAAGTTAGGGAACTTATTGAGACACACGGAAAGTGTTTATATACAATGTTGTGATGTGTGATCATCCGCTCTGATGGCAGCTTTTTTCAGTCAGAGATGAGCATATGGCTCATGTGTTTAAAGAGGCTTCCCTTACTAATTCTACAATGCCAGTAGGTGGTGAAATGATACAAAAAGTGAATCGGTTACTGTTATGTTATCAGTAGAATATCTCATGGCTGGGAAGGGCGCTCAGCCAATCAGATTTGAGAACCAGAAAGAACTGTAGTATAAATACATTTATATGCATAGATACATACGCCGGTGGACTGTCTCCACAGTATTTTCCAATTCTTTTGGCATCGTTGATTTCTCCTCCATTAAAAATCGCTACGTAATCATAACGGCAGTAGTTGTCCCTCTCCACATCAAACTTCTCAAATTTCACCTCTATTATCTATGAAAACAAACCGTTTTAGTAACAGATGGGCAAAAGAAATGTACATTATTAAGCACAAAGTATAAAGTACAAAATAGCTGAAAGTATAATACTGAAATGACATAATAGGTTCACCTGGTTTTTCGGTGCCACTATATGCCAGGAACATGTGACTCCCGCAGGATAGTCTTTATCCGGCCAGTTAGGGGTCTTGAAGGTTCCTGAAGGCTTAACTAATCTCCCACCACAATACTGATCTCCTGTAAGAATCCAATCAGACAAGAATGTAGGAAATGTTCCCTTTAAACTCCACAGGAGCAACACTAAACATAGACCAAGCGTGAGGTCGTTCGTTCCTGATTAAAAGGAATGCATGGGATAATTACATGATTCTAAAATTAACTAGAATCCTGTCATTATAAGAGATTTTATAAACTTGTAAGTCCCAGCATGGTAAAAGCTCTGTTGAAAGAAGATGGTTGTCGGAAGAATGGACTACAGATGCACATACTTAATTTATTTATTTATTTATTCTTTATGGCATTCCATCATCTATGGCTATATTCATGGAAAGAACCAGTTAATCCATATACAGGTTGGGGAGGGACAATTTGGTATATCCAATTCACCTAACTTGAATGTTTTTGGCCTGTGGGAGGAAACCGGAATTCCCGGAGTAAACACAGACTGACACAGGGAGAACATGCAAAGTCCAAACAGAAAGGCCACCTGCCCTGCTGGGGCTTATTTGGGAACCTTCTTGCTGTGGAGGCAACTGAGCCACTGTGCTGCCCCCAGATGCACATACTGAGACAGCCACCAATGCACTTTTTTAATAATTGTTATTATAAATAATTATTATTATGATTAATTTTTCATTGAAATAACTTTTACAAACAGGCTTCACAAGCCACATGATAGTGTGTTGTAAACAACAATTCTACAAAGGCAGTAACCTTTTGGTCAAAAATTTGTTATTGATATTTTTGGGAGATTCAAGACCTCTTTTGTCATGTGGATAAGTTAGAGAGTGAAAAAAACTATCAGGAAGAAATTAACTGATAAATAATGACACTAAAATGTCTAAACTAAAAAGTAATTTGAACTGAATTGATTGTTAAGGTATTTTGCATTTGTAGGGCAGAATATACAGGCAATTTGTAATTTAGGATCATTTAAATATTTCGCATTGTGATTCACATCACTTCACGTTCCATTTTGGAGTTCCTGAACTTGTTTTTGTGTGATTTTAGCAAAAAAAAAAAAAAAAAAAAACAGACGAATGTGAAGGCTGCAGGCTTTCATTGTTATCAACACATATCTTAACAGCTACTGATGGGACAAAAAACCCACGCAGTACAAACCACTAAAATTCCAGCTGTTCTGCTTCATCCAAGCAGACGTCTCGTCACTCGTACAGAGACTATGTGAGCAAGTCAGCCTTTGGGGTTTAAATCTATCACTGAATCCCTGGAAAAACGTCTGTGAGAAATTCCACATCAACCCATGAACTACACAGCAATGGACTCCAGCCGTCCAACACTTCCTGAGTGTTCAAAATCAACTGTCAGACCTTGCATGAGGCGGGGAGGAAATCTTATTTCCAAACAAAAGTAAAAACAGATTTTTCTTTCCTTTGTGTGAATCATCAGCTGTTTTAGTGAATTATTGAATATAATCTATTGGCTATACTGGGATATTGGAAATTCATTTATCTTCTCTGGCATTATGTTGACTTCTAACCTTTTTGAGGGAACACAGATGTTAAACAGCTCTTTACAGCTCAATAAAGATGACCCTCTTAAACACAATCCACGCCTAATAACATTTAAATTGATTTGTATCAAATTATTAAAGTAGGTTTAAGAAGGGCTGTATGATGGATTATCCATCGTCAATTAAACTTCCTTCACTTGGTAAAGGCAGAAATCTTTGGGCTCTATCTTACACCCGGCGCAATGCAGCGCAATGCGCGACGCAAGTGTCTTTCGCTAGTTTCCACCCTAATTTTCACGTTTTGCGCCGAGTTGTTTAAATAGCAAATGCATTTGCGCACCCTTTTGCGCCCATGGGCGTTCTGGTCTGAAAATGAGGTGTGTTCAGGCGCATTGTTGGCGCGTTGCTATTTTGAGACAACTAAAATAGACTACGCCATTGACCATCAAAAACCTGGTCTAAAGTCTAAAGTCAATGGCGCAATGTGTTTTATGTTATTTAAAGAGCGCATTAGTAATATGCGCCTATAAACGGGAGGACAACGCGGGTTTGCTTATCACAAAGTACATGAATACGCAGCAGCACAAAAATGATTTTAAATATGAAAGATTAAAGGATTGAATGTAAAAGATTATTATTGAATCTCTTGGACATAAATGAGGACTAATTATGAGAAAAAACAACACAATTATTTAACATTAATCTTAAACTGGGGATCTTCTTCCTCTGCTTAGTTTTTCAGTTTACAAAGTCTGTCATCTAAATAGGGATTAGACATAGCGCCAGCGCAACTGGCTTTTAAAGGGGATGAGAGCTGTGACTCTCATTGGTTTACTGCACGTTACGCCCAAAATACTCCCATTACAATAGGACCTACCCTTTTCGACCATGCGCTCGGGGCAAAAAACATTTTTCCCGTCGTTAAATTAGCAAAAGTGTATTCGGACACGCCCATTTAGACGTTGCGCTGTGCGCTTTAGACAATGCGCTTAGATCGTTAAAATAGGGCCCTCTAAGTGTAGTTTCCTTATTTTGATAATTTCCTTGCCACAAACCATGTTCTTACCAGCGTCTGTTTACCGCAGAATAGCACCTACAGCACAAATACAACGAATAAGTGGTTTTATGATAAAATTATTTAAATATGAACTTATTTAATAAAGCCACTATTGTCATAGAGTTGCCCTGCCTCACCTCGCTCATGTGGGTTGGCAGCAGAGTACACAGCTAGGAAGCCACTGCCAGCTGTGTTGGCATCAGATACCATCTGTATAAGCATCTTATTGCTTGTAGAAACAAGGGCTCCTGGTCTGAACGTCCCACAGAAGCGGCCAAGACGCTGAACATTGGCATGACCGCTGTAAACGTCCACATAATCATACCTGCACAGGTTATCACTCTCCAAGTCAAGAAATCTGAATGTGAGGACAACCACTTTGCCATCAGGAACCTGCATGAAAGAGATATTGTTTATGATGTTACAAGAGATCAAATAAGACAGTGGTGAGAATACCATATCTTGTAATCAATGTATATGATTAACCACAATTTTTCTTCTATACACACTACATACACACTACTTTTTAGTATCTATTTAAAGGGGATTGCACACTGGACGCGCAGCTCAGCGCCGTTCTAAAAAAATCTAACACATTGTTTTCTATGAGTATAAGGCACACCGGTGCCGCCAAGTGGCGCCTGTCTGCGCCGTCCAGCTTTGACTCAAGAAGTTGCTCAAATCCCTGTCACGCAACACAGGGGGTTCCCACACCGGACGCGCAGCTCAGCGCCGCGCTGTTCTAAAAAAATCAAACACATTGTTTTCTATGAGTATACGCACACCGGTGCCGCCAAGTGGCGCCTGTCCGCGCCGTCCAGCTTTGACTCAAGGCAAGGCAAGTTTATTTGTATAGCACATTTCATACACAGAGGTCATTCAAAGTGCTTTACACAGAAATGAGAAAACAATATATAAAAAAGAAAATGTAAAAATAAGAGATACACAATAAAATCACAATAAAAACAAAGATACATGAGAATTTAAAATAACAATTAATGAAAATAAATGCGATTTTAATAAAAACAGTTTAAAATGTTAAATAGAATAAAACAGGAGTAAAAGTGACTTGAGTTAAAGATAGTTCACTTCAAAATGAAAAACTCAGCCACCACCCACCCATCCCCTCGCTGCTCCAAACCAAGCGTGCCGCACAAGCCGTGAAAAGTGAAGCCAAAACGTCTCGATCGCCCCCCAGTGACTGGTCGTATAGGTCATAAACCCTGCCTCCCCATGTTATTCAATGGGACTTGAGACCAACTAAAAAAATTAATTACACTTCAATTATCTTTTTCCGAAGCTGGTTTCTGTCATTTATTGTAGTTTTTATCACGCTGATGTAAATTCAAATGTTTGTTTTTAAAATAGGTTTGTGTTTAGTTAGTTATTTAATGATATAAAAACGGTGGTGTAACGTCATGATTGACAGCTGTGATATCGTGTGATATGCGCATTCTACGAGAGCGAGGGCGGGGTTTTGACTTCGCGGCTTCCCTTCCTGCTCACTACTGCGCATGACTGGTCCAGAAATCGCTATTGCGCAGACTCAAGACCCAAGATGTCAGCGCCATATCGGGACACCTGCGGCTTCACTTTTCACCTATGGAAGAGAGCGAACAGGCGTCGTCCATCTTTTTTTACAGTCTATGCTCCAAACCCGCACGCATCCCCCTCCTCCGACGAACACAAAAGAAGACACCCCGAGAAATGACGGCAAAGGAAGTTGCTCAAATCCCTGTCGCGCCACACAAGGGGTTCGCACACCAGACGCGCAGCTCAGCGCCGCGCCGTTCTAAAAAAATCTAACACATTGTTTTCTATGAGTATACGCAAACCGGTGCCGCCAAGTGGCGTCTGTCCGCGCAACCCAGCTTTGACTCAGAAAGTTGCTCAAATCCCTGAGCTGCACGGCCAGTGTGCAACCCCCTTTAGGATTAGTTCACACAGTGAGTATTATAAAAGTATAATATAATCGTCCACATGACCTGTGCCGTATTCCAAGTCTTCTGAAGTCATACAATACTTTTTTGAAAAACAAACTAACATTTTAAGTTACTTTTAAGTCAATGACAACTTAATAAGTTTAAGTTAACAACAGCATTGAGTCTTAGTGTTCATTTTTAGGAATATTTAATGCCTAGAATAGTTCCTAACAGTTTTAATTATAAAACTGTTAGGAACTATTCTAGGCATTAAATAATCCTAAAAATGAACACTAAGACTCAATGCTGTTTGTTAACTTAAACTTATTAAGTTCTCACTGACTTAAAAGTATGACTTAAAAGTGTGCAATATTCCAAAATAAAACATTTATTTTTTACATTACATATATTTTGCTTTTTTCTGTAGTAAAGCCTTTAACTAAATCACAGTGTAGTGTGAAACAACCTTTCAAATAACAAAAATAAGGCCAACCTCTTTATATTTATCCTACTTTATTACATGGCGCTATGGAATGCTCAATTCTGATTGGTCAGTGGTGAAGTACCAAGGTTTGTTTTTCCCAAATAACAACTTTCTGAAACTGATAACAGCCTAATTCTTATGCTATGAGCTGTCTTAACTGCAGTTTAACACACATATGCATAATAAATAATAAATGATTGAGACATTATGTTCTTCTTGTCTTGGCTTAGTTAGGAAATGCTTTTCCCTCGTGGAAGGTTTGCATTTCTTAGAAATGAGCTAATAAAAATAAAAAATAAAATCTGATTGCTAAATCTATATCTTATACACACAGTACTGTGCAAAAGTCTTAGGCCACCATCACCAGCTTTGTTGTTTTAGCAAAGTTTCAATGTCCATCAATATTTATTTTTCACTCTTTTTTAAGATACAAAAAGAAAATACAGGAAATCTGTACACAAAATTAAAAACAAAACATTTTCAGAACTAAATGTCATTCGATTAGAATTAGAAATCAGGATTTATTTTAAGGAAGGTTTAAGAGTTTTCCTGTATTTTCTAGATGTATTCTAATAAAGAGACTTAGAAATAGAAATAATTATATATGATCACTATACAATTGCAAAACTAACAAATCTAATGGTAGCATGGTGGCCTAAGACTTTTGCAGAGTACTATATATATATATATATATATATATATATATATATATATATATATATATATATATATATATATATATATATATATATATATATATATATATATATATATAGAGTTTTGTTGCAAAACAAGATGAATCCGTTTTTAACATTTTTGTCAAAACATGTTTATTATTATGTTATCATGTTATTATTTTTTAAGTTATGAAGGTTTAAATCAAAACAAACCAGCTGCAGTGTAATTGATATTAATTGGAATGCACAACCAAAAAATGAGATTTCTGAAAAACAAAACAAAACCGGAGTTATCGCGTTTCTTAGTCAGACTAAGAAAATAGTCTGTTTGATGATGAATTTTTGATCTAATTTTTGCTTTCCTGTGTCATCCTGGGAGTTCCCCTCAATTAACCACAGAAGTGTTTTGTGAGTCAGTATTAAAACATAGTAGTCATAGTAGCAACTTTTGCCTTAAGCCTATTCGTGTTAAAATAAAATGGAAAATAAATAATCTTAGTTAGTCCCAGGTCACCAACTGCATCTCTAAAAATGGAGGCAGTGCAATAAAATGCGGGAATGAGTCTTGTGTTTCCACAAAGGATGCAGTGTGGCCAGCAGCCAGAGCAAGCACACATTACAACCATATAGTCTGATTCTTGCTGTGACTTTCTATTGCATCATCACATTGCTTTCGAAACAGCACCATAATAAAATTTCTTGAATTTATTATTTATTTGTCTTCCTTATTTTCTGTGATTACCTCATCTCCAAGTGCCTAACAAACATACTTATTATTACAGCCTAAACCTTTAGTATGCTTTTTATTTGTATAATCATGTGTCTGAAAATATCTCTGTATAAGGAAGAGAAGACTAGCTTACTACTTACTGCAGACTACACAGCACACACTGCTTATTATGTATTAAAATAGCAAGTGAAGCATTAGGCGCCGCTGATCCATGATAAACTGTAGCATGACTGCCACATTACCTCATCAATATGCATATGAGAGGCTTTCAGATATCATCTGACAAATAGAAAGGTTTTTTTCCCTAAATCTAATCTGTTTAAAATGTGAAAATATGATACAAAGAATGAATTTACAAGGCCGCTGTTAATTTCCACGCAATGCATTTTGGGATACAGTAAATGACACTGTGTGTGTGCACTGTTATATACTGTACATGTTAGAAATGTTTTCTCGGTATCCCAAAAATATGAATTTTTACAGAGTATACAAATGCTATATTATGCACAACTAGTGAGGTTTGTATATTGCTACAGTTTACAGCAGCCATTTAAAATTCAGTCGTCATTTTTGTAACATTTGCATACTGAAATGTCATTGGACCATTTTTTTTCTTAAATAGGCCTAATAACCTGAACCTTTACATTAAAAAACAGCTCCGATTCATAATTGCATTTGCACAAAACCCAGTAATAAAATTCAAATCAACCTACTGTAAAACTTTAACACTGTTCTTTGTTCTACTCTGTTAAATTCAGACAAAGTAAGTCTCATTTACAGCCAGCATTCCACTATGTATTGATAATAAATATACACGAACTATTAATACTTACTGTAATTCTCCATACACATTTGGTATTGGGTGGATAGACGCCAGGATAACCCTGACTACCGATAGCACCTGAATCTCCTGTTATATTCCCACCACATGTGAAGGTCTGCCTAGAAAACCAAATGGCAAAAATGTAGCTTCGCAGAAGCATCACTCATGTCTGCTGTGGAGAACCAATGGCTCGTCATGAATAATACAACTTTAACTTGAATCTAGCAGACATTATATCAATATTGTGTGTCGTGGATGTAATATCTGAATCCAGGTGAGATTCATTCAATGACAGTGTATGCGAGATTGAAGTTACAGTACCTGTTTTGAGACTGAGCTCGGACATGTACCAAGAGCAGCAGACCCCAGGAGATCAAGACACCGCAGATAGTCCACATTGTGAGATATGACAGTGGATCAGACGGTGTGTTTATCTGTGTCCAGCTGCATTAATGATATTGTTGTGCTCCGCCTATACTGAAGTTTTAGAGGCAGATAAATACAGCGTTTGTCCGCGAGCAAACACGACAGCTGCCTTTTCCCAAACCCTGCGATCAAAGTCATGCAGAGAGAGAGAGAGAGAGAGAGAGAGAGAGAGAGAGAGAGAGAGAGAGAGAGAGAGAGAGAGAGAGAGAGAGAGAGAGAGAAATCTATTGGAAAAGACACCTGAGTTGTCGTTATCGAAACATACAGAACATATACATACACAGCGTCATATTCTACTCAAAATCATATCAGAAGCTAAATAAATAAATTTTAATACAGTTTTTAATAAAAAAAAAATTTAAGAATAAAGTGATCACACCAACCTAACTCATTCGGCAGGTTCTAACTCCGAAATTAAAATTGTGGATGCAAGAATGAAAACATTTGTATGCTTACACAAATTAAACAAATGCAAGAACTGAGGTAACTGCTAGACATAAGGTTGACGTGGATGGTGAGAGCGCCACCTCGCGGTATGTATTACATTAAAGCTTTTTATATTAACTATTTTGTATGCAAACGTTTTAGTCTCATATCAGAAATAGTTACTTGTGAGATTAATTCCGCATTAAAAATTGTACAATTATACAGTTAAATTCGAAATATTTTAGATCGCGTGGAACATTGATTTCTCGCTTAAAATTAATCACAAAGGTGCATGATTACTGGATGACGATTTTTAATCATCAATTTATGAATCTTACTTAACTGTACTATTTTAGGAATCAATACATATAAAAACAATATGCAATACGTTAAATAAATAATACATAAAAACGCTCTAAGATTTGAATGCACTAAAATGAAGTAGGGAACTTGCTAACGTTCATTACTGCCAGAGGCCAACAGAGGGCGTGTTCTCTTTTTCACATAGTAGACCAACGCTTTGCCTGGTTCGTTTGATATGTTTTTAACAGTGATTTGGAAATGCAAAACAAATATAACAGCAAATATTACATTAAAAGTTATATTTCAGTTGTAATGCAATCTTCAAACTGATTTAAACAGTCATATCCTCCATTAAATTAAAAGTTTCTTAATTTACGGGCAGCTAGACCGTCGCGTCTTAGGACCCAAAACTCTGTGGCACAATTCAAATTTCAAAACAAACGAGTCGCGACTGTCAACAGTCATTTGATGATGCATTGATGAACACGAAACTGCTTCTTTCGAAAATAATATCATCTTTATACATGTAGCGACTTAAAGCCTCTGTCGTGATGTGTGTTACATTTTAACACAACAATCACCATCCGTTTTCTTTTGTTTGTCTTATAAAAGACTGACTGCGCCGTTGGACAAATGGACTAACTTAGTTATCTAACCTAGCGAACTAGTCGTTTCTCGGACAGTATTTGGATCAAATCAGTATTTGTTAAGGTTGGAGGGATGGAAACACAGACGATGTCGACAGAGAGTGTAAACAGTGCAGTGAAAGCTCCCTCCATCGAGGACTTTGTGCTGGTCAAGCCCATCAGTCGAGGAGCCTTTGGGAAAGTTTACCTCGCCAGAAAGAAATGCAACTCTAAACTTTATGCAATTAAGGTATATAGATGTGCATTAAATGTGATTTTAAGTTGTGCTTTCACATTATAGTAAATAGTTATTTATTTATTTATTTGGCAGGTGGTGAAGAAAGCAGACATGGTGAATAAAAACATGACTGATCAAATGAAAGCTGAGAGAGATGCTCTGGCTCTGAGTAAAAGTCCTTTCATTGTGCATCTGTTTTACTCTCTTCAAACAGCAACCAAAGTCTATCTGGTATGTAGAAAGAGTGACTTGTGAAGACAAGTTCAAGTAGTCACACTCCATGTAAAAAGAAAATAACACATAAACTGGGACCTTTATGATTGTTACATTATGTGTTACATTAGTAGTTAATTTTAGGGATGCAATGATATATCGGCCTATCATCGGTTTGGGCAGATAAAAGCTTTTTTCCCACTATTGGACATTGGCCAGTTGTATATAAACGGCTGATGATTAGGGCAGATTATATCCTGGAAATCGAAAATTACACTTTTTTTCATGCTAATATAGTCTCTTAAAGGAAAACACTACCGTTTTTCAATATTTTACTATGTTCTTACCTCAACTTAGACAAATAAATACATGCCTATCTTTTTTCAGTGCGTGCACTTAATCTTTGTACAGCTCGTCGTGAATGTGTTAGCTTTTAGCCTAGTCCCATCCATTCCTTAGGATCCAAACAGGGATGAATTTCGGAAGCCACCAAACACTTCCATGTTTTTCCTATTTAAAGACTGTTACATGAGTAGTTACACAAAGTAAGTATGGTGGCACAAAATAAAACGTGGCAATTTTTTTTTAAGCGGATAAAATATGAGAACTGTATTGTATGGCGGAAGGGGCACTTAGTTTGCAATAATTTGACCTCGGGCGCAGAAATATTGACAGAAGTTTGAGCATGAGGAGTCGTAGTCAGGACTGTTACTGTGCATTCAGACCGCCACCGGCGAGAGCGTCAATAAAAGCTCTGGCTGCCCTGACAACGACGCTAAAGAAAAGTTGTAGTGGACGCTCGAATGCATTCTCTGAACTCCTCTCAGGCGGAGGTTTCCGCCTTCCGATTGGTTGCCGGTAAACATTTTCGCCTTCCGATTGGTTGCCGCCGAACCCCGTCATATCTCATTACCATAAAGTTGAGCTGATTTCAACTCTCCTCGACGCTCACGCTGTACATGATGCGCCGCTGCTCATCGGAGCTCGCCGTTGGCTCTCATTGAAAATGAATGACTTCCGGCCACTTTGATGCTCTCGCCGGTGGCGGTCTGAATGCACAGTTACTGCGCACTAAGATCAAAGTGCTGCAAACTAAGTGCTCTTCTGTACTTACTCATGTAACTACTCATTTAAGAGTCTTTAAATAGGGAAAACATGGAAGTGTTTGGTGGCTTCTCAGTTCATCCCTGTTTGGATCCTAAGGAATGAATGGGGCTAGGCTAAATGCTAATACATTCACAACATGCTGTGCAAAGATTAAATGCACGCATTGAAAAAAAGATAGGTATGTATTAATTTGTCCAAGTTGAGGTAAGAACATAGAAAAATATTGAAAAACTGGTGTTTTCCTTTAATTTTTCTCTGTTGACAATGGTAGAGTTTGACTAAAGAGCCTGAGTTGATGGGATCTGTTCATATGTGTGGGTTAGGTGATGGAGTATCTGATTGGAGGAGATGTAAAATCCTTACTTCACATCTATGGGTACTTTGAAGAAGACATGTCTTTAAAATACACCTCAGAGGTCGCACTCGCTCTGGATTACCTTCATAGACACGGCATCATTCATAGGTATTTTTAAAACTGGTGAAAATGAGTCAGTTTTGTGTTTTGGTCATAAACTAATGTTGTTTGTTTGTTTGTTTGTTTTATCCAGGGACCTAAAACCAGACAACATGCTCATCTGTAATGAGGGCCACATAAAACTTACAGACTTTGGGCTTTCCAAAGTTAAGCTTGACAGGGGTATGTTTTTATCTTATAAAAAAGCTAAATATATTGTTTTATGTTAAAATTGACAAGTTTTTTTCTTCAATCTTCCAGAGCTAAACCTGATGGATATATTAACCACACCCTCTTTGGTGAAGCCTAAGAAAGATTATTTTAGAACACCTGGTCAAGTTTTGTCCCTTATAAGCTCACTTGGTCTCGTAAGTAGATATGCAGAATCATGTCATTTTCACTATATTTTTAATTGTATATGTTACCCTGCTACTGAAAACCCAGCTTAAGGATTTTTTGTGAGTTACTGTTTTCTACATCAAATCATGCTACATGATGTAAAGAATGTCCTGTGAAATTATAACCTTGATATCTTTAAAGCTCACATAACACATGCTATTTCTGCTCATAATGTTAATCTTGAGTACTTGTAGAGTACTATTACATCCTTCATATTTCCAAAGAGTCTTTAGTTTTATCAGATTTATAAACAACAGATCAGCTATACCAATTCTTTCTGAATAAACCCGACCCCCTTGATGTGGACCGCAAGCGGAGCGTGTCATGAGCAAGCAACACACAAAACATGATTTACTCATTGCCTGCGGCTCATGAACTGGTTGGGACTGCCCCATTTTAACGAAATCCAGCTTTAAACACACACACACACACAACTCCGCTGCTACTCCAGATAAACAAACTATATTCATTGTTTTCATAATGCTTCTCTGGTGACCTTGGTTATGTGTCAGTTGGTGTGTGTGTGTGCGCGCTATACCAGTTATAATACCCATATAAGGACTTAAAATTGCCCACAAAAGAAATAGAGCAAGATTGATATGCATACATTTTTTCATGTTCCAAAAAAACTTTACGAAACTTGAACGAACCCTGGCGAAGTGCATTCGGCACAAAAATACTCCTGTCATATGTCTAAAGTTTTTTGACTCTTTGTCTAACCAGACTGTGCTTGGGTGCATTTGACCCACAAAGCTTGGTTCGTTTGACTAGTGTGATCACTCTGTACAGCGCCCGCTTGCAGAGGTGGACTGGAGCATGGTTCACTTGGGCTCAGGCTCGGAAGGCTATGGTGTGTAAGCGCAATCGCGCCTGAGCGCAATTCAAAAGGAGAGTCATCTGCCTCCGTAAAAGCCTTCCAATGCACACAGCAGAGTGAGAGAGCTGTGAATTAAAAACACAAACGATGGGTTCCAGTGTTAAGAGAGCGCTTTACTTTCTGCATTGTTCAAAACAGTCACGTCTTTATGATGAAAGTGCGCCTGGGCTTGGATCAATAAGGGCCTTGTCTTAAATGGCACACTCCGGACTTGTGGACCTCTTCAGAGTCCACACTTTGATGACATCATGTAGTGCAGACCCTAGGGACCCTTGACACGAGTCCAAGAGGGTGCACCTATGTTATATTTTGGGACAGACTCGAGCGTCACGCCGGAAATAGGAGCTTAAAAATGACAGGACTCGTAGACTAAGCGAGCACGCGCAATTTAAGGCTACGAGATCGCAAGTCCACATGAAGTGGATCGTTTGGGACAGGGCCAAGGGTGTGCTCACACTATTCATACCAAACCGCGCTCAGGCGCATTTGACCCCCAAAGCCTGGTTCGTTTGACTAGTTTGGGCTCAGGAGCAGAAGGCTATGGTGTGAGCACAATCGCGCCTGGGTGGAATTCAAAGGGTGAAGATGTCATTTGCGCCACCACCTTCATCTGACTCCGTAAAAAACTTTTGATGTGTCCAGCGGGGTTACGTGAATGTCCGAGCTGCACCCATGACAGATTAACTAAGCAATGTGATGACAGGTGAGAGGGCTGTCTTTAATCGTGCACCAAACGAGTCTGAATAAAAAACACAGACTTGACATTACGATGGGTTCCAGTGTTAAGAGAGCACTTTACTTCTTGCTTTTTTCAAAACAATCGCATCTTAATGACGAAAGCGCGCCCGGGCTCGGATCAATAAAAGTACAGTGTGAGTGTGTGCATCTGGGGGAGTGGGGGGGACAATTACGCTGGGGCATGGTTTGGTTTGGATAATATGAGTGTGTCCCATGAGACATTCCCCCTTAGATTAGATTATGACACTTAAGTCTAGGTTTCACAGACAGGGTCACAATTGCATGCAAGTTTGATTAAACCCTTCTTTTCTTATCAAATTTACCAGAATACCCCGGTGACCGAGGGTAAACGTCACAGCAGCACAGTGTTGCGCAGCCCTGTTTCCTGTGGGAAAGTCAAACAAAGGAACAGCTCTCTATGTTCACCTCTACTGAAGAAAAGGGCTGAGTACTTGAATTCTCCAGTATGCTCAAGTCGAGCCCTAGGTACCTGTCAGAGAGTTACATTTAAATGTCTTGCATAACGTTGTAAAACATTGCTTGTTTTAACCTAATGCTTGATATTTTCTAGGATCTAACAATGTGTTCAGTCCTGGCTTGCTGGCCAAAAGTTTGACTCCAAGGCTGATGAAATCAAGGAGAAGATTTGAGACGATGAGTGTTGGGAGCCTTTTACCATCCAATACAGATTCAGAGGACTGTGTCAGCCCAATGTGGGAAGATGAGCAGGTTTGGTTTATTTTTATTTTTTTGGAAGGAGATTTGGGTTCATAGGGCTTTGTTAGAGATTAGGGTATTAAAATCAGAAGGTTTCATCATACATTAAGTTAGGACTCTTTATAAAGATTACTAGTAAGCATTTTCTTTTTGACCTTTAAATGCATTTCCAGCATTTACAAGATGGTGAGAATCTTCCTCGGTTACATGGAAAGGAAGTTGGAAATAGGATGACAAGAAACATTCCCATTACACCTGTGCAAAAGAAGACGTCTGCGACGCGGGCTCAAGATCATAGCAGTGCTTTGACCTCACTTGATAACCAAGTGGATCTTGGCAGAAATAATAAACCAGATATTTCTGCAAAGAGGCTGCAGTTTAATCCAGCAAACCAATGTACCTCACCTCTGGAGGAGGCTGTTTCCCGTCAGTCAACTGGGAGCAGTCTTGTAAAACCCGAGTCTCCAATAGAGCCTAAATCCTCATTAAAGAGAGGGTTTGAAGAAGTAGACCAAAGTCCAGGGAAAACTGAAAACCATTCCAAGAAAAACGATGCAGTGTACAAGAGATGTTTCCAGATTCCTAAAAGCAGTTCAGGAGCTCACACGGGTTTAACTGGAATTTTCTCAGTTGTCGGGCTTGATGATGCTAAAAGTGATCAGGTATGTCTGCAGTTTAGTGAGAGAATGGGTCCAAAGCAATCCAGTCCCATTGCTGTGGCCAAAAACCTCTTTTGTGATCTGGAAGATCCAGGCGAGGAGGTAGCTTTGCATAACACTAAAGCAAAGGGCACTTTAAGCTCCCAGACCTCACCCTGTGATGCACGAAATATCAAAAGAAGCCTAAGTTTAGACTCCGATGGCTCAGTCCATGACATGTCATTGGTCAGGAACACGCCTCAGAAACCAACAGGTGAAAAAGATGCTTCGTCGTCTTTTGAAGAGCTGGATGAGCAGGACATTTCTGCAGTGACACCAATGGCCCAACCCTCGATGGCTACACCAAAGCATAGCAGCGCAAAACAACAGAGGGATTTTGATCATTCTTTTGTTGACCCGGGACTATCAAACAGCATGCTCAAATCACCTGGTTTCCTCAAGCCTAAGAACGTAGTTGCTTTTAGGAGCTACTGCAGCTCCATAAACCGGTCTTGTAATTCACACCTCAGTCTGGCCTCGTTAGATGGCATGGAGATGTCAACTACAGCATCTTTCCACACCGCTCAATCTGTATTGACACCAGTTCAAAAAAAGAGACCAAGTCTGAACAGCTCACTTTACCAGGTGAGACATCTAATTTTCAATTCCCCGGTTTCACAGACAAGGCTTAACCCTAGTCTCAATTGAAAATATACAGATCTTAAAATAAGCCAGTGCCATTGATTTGTCTAAAGATACACCACAGTAATGTCCCTTTCTAAGGAATTTTTAAACGTCTTAATTTAAGTAGGGCCTACTTCTGGCTTTAGCTAAGCCTAGAAGAATAGAATACAAATCTGCTAGTGAATGACTGATCTGACAGCGTCTATTTGGGGCGTTTTCCTGGACAGGTCTTATCCTAGTCCCAGATTAAAATGCATGTTTGAGTGGTCTTAATTAAAAAACAACTCCCATTGACATATCTTACATATATCAGTGCCATGTATGTAAGGTTTGTTTGTTAAAACATCTTAAGTGTCTTAATATAACTAAGGCCTAGTCCTGGATTAATCTAAACTCTGTCCGGAAAACTGCCCCAAAATGTATGTCTTGTTTCATGGAAGAAAGTCACACAACATTTAAAATGGTAAGGGTTGAACTAATTTTAAACAATGATTATAGTACCTTAGCAATGTTTTTCTTTGTTTTTCCTAGACTCCACAGCAGATGGCTTCATCTCATACTCCTTATAGAACACCAAAGAGTGTCCGGAGAGGTCCTGAACGTGTAGAGGGCGCTCCTATCCTGGGAACTCCTGACTACCTGGCACCAGAACTTCTGTTAGGCAAACCTCATGGTAAGGTCTGCAAACAAACTCCTTAAGTCGTGCCACTAGGCGGCCATGTTTTGCAATGCTCCCAGGCATAGATATGTACACTAGATGTCGCCTTGGCTATGGCAGTTTATTGGTACGAATGCGTGAAATGGAGCCGCCATCTTGAAATAGGGGAGCCCTGCATCAGCGTCATTGTAGGCAAAGGTGTAACGGAAACAAAATCACCATAAATCGTTCATGAATGCGATGTTCTAGTTTTTTTTTTTTTTCGTTCTATTGATTAGATGTGTATTAAGCCTGGAGTCCAGAGAAAATGTAAAGTTTGATATTAAGAAAATCTACTTTTTCTAAATGTAATGCATAGTGCTAGTAGGCTTTACATCCATACGCAGCACAAAAGTCCGTCATCGTCCATGAATTCGAAGTACAGACGGAGATAGTAGCATAACCTAGCTACTTCCTATGACAAGACCCCTTTTCCAAGATGGCGGTTGTTTCGACGCATGCTTAGAACCCCAAGGCGACATCTAGTGTATATCTATGGCTTCCAGGCAGTTATTTTTAAAGATGTTTTTCCGACATCGACTGTACTATAACTTTTGTTAGGGCTGTGCAAATAATTGTTTTTATTCGTTTTCAAACAATTGCAAAAACAAGATAATCGAGGTATAACAATTATTTGTGCGACAATTATTGAGCAATTATAAATTGCATGTTGCTGGATCGATGTTTTTGTAAGGCACTTCGAAGGCACCACTGCTTTCACACGTGTGCTTCTTGGATATAATTACAACAAGCGGTGTATCGACGACTCAGAAAGCGAGGTGAACCACTAGAAAAATAACACTTGATGATAATGAAACTTTTATTTTGTCATGGATGCATGCGACTGTGCGGAGTGCCCGTTATGAGGCGGAGTTTACTGTGTCTATTAGTCATTATATTTCGTTACGAGATTAAATTGATGATTTTTATCAAAACACCAACTACATTGACTCATTTTACAATCCCACTAGCATATTATTTAGACAAAATAAAATCTTTTAATTTGCATGAGGAAGCTGGCGTTTTTACGCACACTTTTATGTCATTGGCTATATGCCACTGCTGTAATGGCTAATTGCACTATTACTGTTAACGATTATTCAATTGATTGATCGTTAATTTAAATGATCATCGAATATGGGAAAATGCATAATTTGACATCCCTAGTTTCAGCGTCACTGAGTAACCGTGTTAAATAATTGTGTTTAACGATTTTTTACCAAAATAACTGTGATAATGATTTAGCCAGTAATCGAGCAGCCTTATCTATAGTTTCTATGGGGGTATGCACACCAAAGCTTTAAAATGTGGCTGAAAACGCCAGGTGGAGGCCAACAGCCTGCTTTTTTTAGCCGACTTTTAGCTTTCTTTAGCTGAGCGCTTTGGTTGCTTTGATACTTTTGCTTTGTTTATAAGATGTTGTATGATGTGCCGTTTGGTGGTTGTGATATTTGTCTCACCCCTCCTCCACTGTGATTGAACAACTTAAAAAAAATAAATAAAAAGGCCAGCAGCTTTGGTGTGCATGCTCCTTAATTTCAAATTGTGCTAAAATCCTCACTTTGAAGCTACTATTTATTTATTTGCAAAACCTGGCGAAAACACTCTGTACATAGAGTCTGTACTGGTGTATTGTTATAGTATATTGATAATTTGAATGTTTTATTATTAACAGATATTATTGTTTTAGTTCCAGGGTCTGTTCTTTGTGGTAAGTATAATGTGTTTGGAGCTATTGATATTGGTGCATGTGTTGTGGGCAGCTTTTCCTTACCGTATTAGATAAGGAAATTACTGACTAATTCAGTGATGGGTTACAGCTTTTGTGATTGGCAGCTCCTGATTCATCACTCCTAATGCTTCAGTAATGCTATATGAACTCTATTGGGATGGTTCAGGGATTTCTGGGACATTCTGCTGGGAAACCGAGTATAATAAGTAATAAAAATCTACAAAAGAATGTACAATGACTTTTAAAACATTGGTTTGTTTTAAGCAGTGGTGTGCATTTAGATTACTTAAAATGTTTGGGAACAAATTCTTATCCCTACGCAATGGTTTAATAAAAAATTGTGTTACCATTTACAATTTCCAACCAGCAAACAACATTAAAGTCGAGGCATGTAAAGTCGAGGTGTAGAGAGCACAGTTACAGTGGGCTCTTTTGACTTGAGACAGTAGATATACAACACCTTAGAAAATACATAGTAATGTGCTTGTAATGTAAAATAAAACAGCAGCAGTTTTTGGTAAACTGCAGGGTTTTTTTTTTAGGAAAATTTACTCACAGATGACTCGCACATGGTTTGTCTTAAAGCATATTATAAACAATACATAGACATAAACAATATGAAAAACTTGCTTTTCATCACAGGGGGCTTTAACATTTCTCCAATGAATAAATGTCATCAAAGTTTCTAATACAAGAGTTCACATTAAGCCAATGATATGTCTTATCCTTCCTTCCCCTAATAATAAATTGCAACGGCTGCTGTCACAGCTTTATAATAGTGGTCACAGGCTAACACATTCTGTATAAAGTTTCATTATTGTAGCAATAAATCTGTCGACTGAGCAGATGTCTGATTTTCTACAGATTTTATGGTGGATTGGTGGGCATTGGGGGTCTGTCTGTTTGAATTCCTCACTGGAGTCCCTCCCTTCAACGATGAGACTCCTCAGCTGGTGTTTCAGAACATTCTCAACAGAGGTCAGATCAACCTTCATTTCACATTATTGATTAAACAAGTCTGATGTGTTTCATGCAGTTTGGATAGCTGGTTGCAGGGTTCGCACGGGTCCTTGATATCCTTGAAAGTTTGTGAATCTGGGGGGGGGGGGGATTCAAGGCCCTGGAAAGTTTTGAAAATATTAATACATACAGGTCATTTAAAGTGCTTGAATCTATTATGCAAGATGTTTTCTGGAAAAAAAAATCCATATTATTCCCTGTGTAGTGTAGGATAATATCATAAAACTTATAGACCTTTTAAGCACACGTGCTAAACTGTTGGCTTTAAAGGCTTCTGTATGCGAATGTTGATTCATACCAAAATTTTTTTTTGCATAGTTGTGTTTGACACATGAAATCGTCTCGGGTTACGTATGTAACTGTTGTTCCCTGAGAAGGGAACGAGATGCTGCGTCTCCCTTGCCGAACTTCCTGCGTTCCTGTAACGCCGTCTTTAGCAATATTTCAGATAGCGATATACTTCCTGGTTCCCGCGTCATCCTGTCTTTGTCGTTAAGCCTCACCATTGGTTGAATTTGATATACACATTAAGACGCACTTACCCCTGGTGGCGTCCCCAAAGTGTCACCGTAGTGACGCAGCGCGAGTTCCCTCGAAAGGGAACTGTAACAATGTATCTTAAAAGGTAACACTATGTAACCTTGCTCTCACTTGAAATGTGTCCCCACATTTAGTCCTTGAATTTGAGGGTACTGGACCTGGAAAGTCCTTAAAATGTCCTTACATTTGAAGTTAACTAAGGTGTGGGAACCCTGTGGTTGTGATGTTGATGCTTTATGAATGATGTGTTCAGATATACCCTGGCCAGATGAAGATGAGGAGTTAACCCAGAATGCAAGAAATGCCATAGAGATTCTTCTCACCATGGATGCAACCAAACGTGCTGGTTTAAAAGGTAAGTCATTGAAATGTACGACATACCAAATCTCTTAAAAAATGCTGTTGTTGACCTACTTGGGTTAAAATTTTATGTTAGAAAATGACATATTATTGATGTAGATCAATTTAATGCACTGCACTCTAAAATGCTTGATTTTGATTGGCCAGCCGCGCTATTCCAAGGTATGTTATTCCGAGATAACAACCACCTGAAATCAATTACACATGCTAACCCGGATGTTGCAAATAATTTTGACATTTACAGCTTAACATTACACAAAAATACATTTAAATATGTCTTTAGATAACATATGACATTGTATTTACAAATGATTAAACCAAATAATGTGTTTGTGACATTTGAACGTCTTATCTTAAAACCAAAAGTTGATGGGTTTTCCTCACGGAAGATCTGCATTCGTTAAAAATAAGCAAATAAAATCAATATTTAATGTTCCTTGCCTTACTTATGAGGTAATAAGCCGGATAATGTACAGGCAGCAGGTTGTTATCGTAAAATAAGACCCTTCAGTTTGATACAAGTCAAGATCACACTCACTGGCTTATTTCTATGATAACAACCTGCTGCCTATACATTATCCCTTACTTAAAGGTGTGTTGCATGATCTTTGAAAGCCAATGTTGACATTTTAAAATCATCTAAACAAATAGAATATGAACTTTTTTTGATAGACCCGCCCCACATATACACAACCCGGGCAACGTTGTTGGTTAGTAGACACGCCCCTTACTGCTGATCTCTAATCTCTAACTTACCCGCCTTTAACCAATTTGAGACGTGCAGTTAATTTTGGGATACCTAGGCTGTGAAAGATTCATGCAGGCTATGCGACCTTTTTTTATTAAAACTAGACGGCACAAAATCTAAATTAACTCTTGTGTAATAATTTATTTATATCCCTGTGTTTCTCTAGAACTAAAGCATCATCCATTTTTTGAGGGTGTGGACTGGGAAAACCTTCACAATCAGACGATGCACTTCATCCCTCAGCCCGATGATGAGACAGACACTTCATACTTTGATGCGAGAAACGCAGCCCAACACCTCAATGTATCAGGCTTCAGTCTGTAAAAACTAACTGTAGACTAATGGACTACATCATCAGAATTGTGTTATGTGTGTTGCTGATTTTCTTCATTCTATTCTTTGGAGTTTGTATATGTTGTGTTGAATAAGTGTCGGAAAGTATTTAGAAATTTAGTGAGGTGGTTGTTTTACCCTTGTGCACATACACACCACATGGCTAAAGGTTTAAAAATCTTGAGTTATGTTTGTAAAAAAAGTAATATATTATGTAACACTAATATTTTTACTGCTTAATCTATGAAAAAGTTGATTTGAACCATAGTTTTGTTTTAACACGTTGTCTTTAAAACTATGCTTGTCGAACTGTCATTTTAACATGCAAAATGTTTTAACACGTCTACAGTGAGTTTAAATATGATTCTGAACATGGATGCTGCTTCAAACACGAAACTTTTTGCCTATTCATAATCATTGATTCATATTTGACATGTTTTCTTTTAATAACTTCTGGGATGTTTTAAGGTAAATAAAATATTGTCATGTTTAAAAATTTTGCGTTATTTCTCTTTAAAATGAGGAGGGGTACAAGGTAAAAAAAGCAGACAAACAGGCTAAAAACACAATAAAAATGTTACTGTATGACACAATGTCAAATGTATTGCAATGCATTTTTTTATGCAAATGGTTGGGAAATGTTTTCCAAGAATGTAAGAAAAAGAAATGACAAAATGAAAGATTTTTTTGTGAGATTAGAAATATTTATATTGGCTAAATCTAAAGTATGCTTATGGGGATATAGCCCAGTTTTGATCATGCTGGCTCACACTTTTTTAAAAGAATTGACATTTCAAGAGGATCTAATTCACAGCATATTTTGTGTGAATTAGTTTGTGACCTTGAAAATGAAACGCTGGCAAAACATTGTTTTCAGTCAATGTATTTGTTAATCAGAAGACTTTATAGATATTTTGAAAGGTTTTTAATAAAAGTTTAGTCTAACAAACAGGCAGATAAGCATGCAGCGATCTTCTGCCAAACTTTAAGCAAAAGCTTCAATTATATTTTATTAGAAAGATAGTGTGCACAGTTAAAACAAAGGCATTTCAATCATATATTCGCTACCATAGATGACCTAAAAGGTAGTATACAGAAATTATTTAAATATATTTGCAAATGCTACATTACAGTATAGTACAATTAAAATATATAACATGGTTATATATTTTATACATTTATATATTTTTCACATTTCTAATATACAGTTATTGAATGAATTAACAATATAAACCAATTTACAACAAAACAAACAATGTTACTTTCTCAGTTAAACCAACAAAAAGTCTATGTGAATGATTTACAAGATTTTAATCTTATAGAACATGCTCTCAACATGATCAATATTTTAGTATTTAATATGGTAAACCATTATCAATAATTTATACCCATCGTCACATTCAGACTTCTCAATTCAGTGCTTCACAACTCAACCCTATTCTTAAAATGTATAAAAGTTTTTGTGATACCCTTCAACTAACTGAACCATTTTGAGGAAATATGATTGTGTTCATCTCTATCAACAGATTTCAACAAATGACAGTGGTCTTTAGTAAAGTATTTCAACATGAAAACAGAACAAAATAAAATAATTAGTTGGATCACATAACAAAATATCAAATGAACTGCCACTATTAAATAATGCTGTCCCATGGTAGGGTAAAAATTTAATTTTCTAAGTTAAATTAAGTCAAGTTTACATGTGTCCTAGCAGAGTAACCACAAATGTATTACACTTACGTTTGATAACCAGAAAGCGTCTAAATATCGCTTTGATATTTTGTTATTTCCTGCAATGATATTTTGCAGTATACATTTGAAATGTGGCAGGTATCCAAATATGTTTGGGGTTTACTGTGAGAAGATCAGCTCTTTACTAGCATACATAATGTGAACGTGAGTAAATGAAATTTATGTTATTCTATATGTCGCCTTTAGACCCTTAGGGTCAGTTTCATTATCAAGATTGTTAATTATGGCTTTGATTAGCACCATAGCCCAGTTAGGGCAAACATCAAATCTAGATATTAACACGTACAATAAAAATGTTACTCTTTCATTATACCTTCAAAAAAAAATTTGGGGGTCCTGAATCTAACCATTATGATTCAAAGCCCAACCAATTCATAGGCCTTTTTTAAAGAATCGGTCAAGAATTAGAGAAATACTCTAAACATAAATGAACTGTGCTATAATTATCAGTGTGTACTACACTTTACTACAGTATTCATGACACTTAGCAGCTATGTTTGCGTGAATATTGTATACATGGACATGAAAAGTCTATTTTTCTATGAAGACTATGATCCTAAAGCTAATTACCCAAATCATGGTTTTATGACTATCGGTATCTAGCTAATTACGTTCCATAAAAAAACTGTAATGGCGTACATTCAATCCGTCTTTCCTTTTGCTAATTCTTATAGCCGTCATTATAGTGCAAAAGCAGGAGTTATAGAGATCACTGGAGAGCCGGGAAACGTCCTCCTCTTAAGTGGAAAGATGGCTCTTTTCTTGCCAGTCTTCAAAGGTTTCCAGCATGCAATCGATTCCTATCAATTGAACTTTCTGTGGCAAAAAAAAATTATATTAAACCTCTGTTGCTTTATCTGATTAAAGTCAACATTAAATTGCCTATTTTACTTCCTCAACGAGTGAAATATTAAGTGAAATGCAGAGTGATTCATGCAAAACATTGCGGGCGGGGACTTGATGTTATATACCAAGAAATGACTATACAGTAAAAATGTCTGACAGGTGGCTAAATGAATACTGCTTTCATAAAAATTATATTTATAATTCCCCTTCCATGTCATCCAAAATGTTTGTCTTTCTTTCTTCAGTCGAAAAGAAATTCTTTGAGGAAAACTTTCCAGGATTTTTCTCAATATAGTGGACTTAAGTGGACCTCAACAGTTCACAGTTTCAATCAAGTTTAAAATTGCAGTTTCAAAGGGCTCTAAATGATCCCAACCGAGATAGGGTCTTGTCTAGCGAAATGATAGTCATTTTCACAAAAAAAAAACCTACTTAACCACAACTTCTCTACACTAGCTTAATCTAGACTTGTGATGCGCCAGTGTGATTAGCGTTACATAATCACATCGAAAGTGAAATGATACTTAATGTCTTTGTGTCAGTTTATTGTTTAAAATAGTCTGCAAGTGCTCGTTTCACATGACCTTTCTACATGAATCCGTAATATGTAAGGTCACACGGCCAGTGCAGGAAGAGAAGTGGTTTAAAAGTATTTATTTTTTTGGGTGGGGGGATGAAGAACTTTTTGCTAGACAAGACCCTTATGCCTCGGGTGGGATTGTTTAGAGCCTTTTAAAGCTGCATTGAAACTGTGAACTATTGAAGTCCAATAAAGTCCACTATACGGAGAAAAATCCTGGAATGTTTTCCTCAAAAAACTTAATTTCTTTTTGACTGAACAAAGAAAGACATCTTGAATGACATGGGTAAATTATCAGGATTTTTTTTGAAAGTGGCGTATTCCTTTAAAAAGAGTAGAGCTAAGTGATGTTAGCCTATAAGAAAGATTGTTCCGGATCTTTTGAATTTAATCACCTGTCAACTTGCATTCAATTCATTTTTAGCTACTTGTTCTAATCTGAGACTGTGACAAATATAATAGACTGCGTTCTGCTTGTTAATTACTGTCCTGTATACAATAGTAATGCCTGCTTTTGTTTTAAAGACAAAACATGAAACAGTTAAAGCCGAAGTATAGTGTAAGTCAGTGTACAGTGCATGTGACGCAATTTTCATCATCAGAAAAGTGCACATGTACTGTATGCGCACCATCGGATTTTTGAAACCTCACGTACATTGTTCGCGTAGGTCACGCATGCACCTACAGAAGAATGTAGTATGTACACCAGGCGGGGCATTGAATGTCTGTGAACACGTATGAGTCAAATAAACTATACTTTGCAAGTCTGTGTGTTCGACCGTGTACGTACGTTAAGCCCAGACTATACTCTGGTCTTAAGCAGTATGCAGTATGCAGTTTCAATAAACTAATTTAAAGCTTTGTATGATCTCAGACTCATTTTAGACTTTTAATCCAACCTTTTATTTTCATTCAGCCCTACACATTTTGATACCTCACTCCATGCAACTTACTTTCTTCTACGCTGCAGATACATCCGGATTAGCCACTGCGCCACAAACGGCCAGATAACAGCAAAGGCCACAGTTCCAGGAGAAACATCAAATGGCCACCAAGATGACTTCTAAAAAAGCAATTAGAAACCGTAACACAAAAATGACACTGTCACAAAAACTCAATAAATATAAAATAGGACATACAGTCAAAATTTTTCATATATATTCAATATGACAATTAGACATCGTCTGGCTGTAAATGACTAAAGAAAGTGGGAAAAAGCTGTAAGACAAAATATAAGCTTTTTTATTTACACTTTACAAAATGTCCCATGACCAAAATTATTCATTCCCTTTCTCAATAATCAATGGCGAAGCCTTTACTTTTCACCATAGCTGTCAAGATGTTGTTTTTTTTTCTAATTTGTGATATAATTTTACAAATCTCCACTGGGATTTTGCACCACTTCTCGTATTAGGTCATATGTCCCTTCAAATTTTTTTGAAGGGACATATGCCACATTTCTAAGGTTCTTTGTCTTAAAATCTGCAGAACGGTAGCTATCCAGGAGCAGTGTTGGAGACATCTGCATTGTTCTATACACTATGTTCCAAATTATTATGCACATGCCATTTTTTAACAATACAGTCAGTAAGTTTACAGATTTTATTTTACCCCGAACAGTTATATGACAGTGTGGATGTTATTATATTTAAATGACTGCTAGATTAATCTAGATTAATCTCATACAAAATAAAATTATGTAGGTATGTTTGTTTAAATAAAATAAAATATATTATGCAAATAATTACTTTTATTTTGTATGAGATTATACCTAGATTAATCTATGCCCAGCACTAATTTAAATAAAATAAAAATGTCAAAATATACTTGAATACTTTGAAAAATATGCAATATACTGTTCCAAATTATTACGCAGAATGGCATGTGCATAATAATTTGGAATGCGGGGTACATTTTATAATTTATAAAAGTGCACATATTTAAAAAGTGTTTGAAAAAAGGTTTTTAAACCTCAAACAATCATGTAACTCTGTAATTATGTAAAAATATGTAAATTATTGTGTAGTGTTTTATTTTGTAACTTTACTAACATTTGAAACATAATATAATTGTACAATATGTGTGATGTTTTTTGAGCAATTAAAAAGGTTGTAAAATGAACATTAATGTAAATGAAAAAGTTAAGTCTACATTCTTTAATCAACATAAAACCGTATGCAAATTACACAAACAAATGCATGGACTGGCTGAACTGGTCTGAATATAAATTAAATTAAAATGCTCTGAGCAGCACTGTCTATTAAAGCTATATTTCACCCTAAAATTCTGTCATCATGTGCTCACCCTCATGTTCGTCTAAACCTGTATGATTTTTTTATGCTGTTGAACACAAGAAGACTTTTGATTAATGAAGTTAAGCTGACTGATTTCCATAGTGGGAAAAACAAATACTATGGAAATCTATGGGTACTGTCAACTGTGTTCATACCATCTATGATCAAATATCTTCTTTTGTGTTCAACATGCAACATGAGGGTAAGCACATGACAACACAATATTCATTTTGGGGTTAACTATCCCTTTAAGGTTTAATGCAATCTAACATTTCTCTCTAAAGAACATGGGCCCCAAGAAGCAGTGTATTACAGTGATATTAGAAGTCCTAAGGGCATTCCTAAAAAACACAAATGCCTGTACCTTCTTAGTTTTATTTGCAGGTGGTGACAGGTAGTCTGATGACAGAGCTAAGGATCGAGCCTGAAAAGTCACACATGACAAATAATGTAGTCTGTGTTGTATCTTTAATGACAATGTTTTATTGAGTGAAAGGAGCTGGTTTCTAACCTGAGAGGCTGTCAATGCTTCAAGTGTGTGTAGCCTTTCTAACACGCTCTGCATGTCGTCCTGCAGTCTGGCCAGAGCACAGATAATCTGTTCATTGAGATTTTCCATTCCAGGTGCATCTGTTCCCCAGCGTTCCCCATCTCCCCCACTGCCCTGCTGCGGTCCAGCTGACCCAGAGCCAAAGGCAGGTAACCTGGACCCTGATACACAGAGGAAATAACTGCAGTACATGTCAACAGATCACAGAACAATCTGTAGATGATTATCAGAACTTCCAGAGCATTTCAGTTTTAAACTTGCATCAGGTCTCATCTATGGTGTGTAATAGTTAATAAAGTACTACAGAAGAGTCAAGTTTTAAATAGGAAAAATATCAAAACTCTTTGGTTATTTTTTAGCGTGAGGGTAATGGTCTAATCAGATTTAATGGATTGTGCTAAGCTATGCAAAAAGTGCTAGCGCCAGACCCGGAGATCAACTGAATGGATTCCAAAACGGTAAAAATAAAATGTTTAACTCTAGGGGAGCTGGAAAATGAGCACATTTTAAAAAAAAAGTGGAATGTCCATTTAAGTTTATGTGAATACCATTCCATTAGCATAACAACGTGCTAATGACAAAGCACTTGAGTTGAATCTTCTGTGCACTTAAATATTTGTGTGTCATTTGAAACTGCTGTTAATGCAAAGCATTAAAAAAAATCCATAAAATCCCAATGCATTTAAATACTCTTGGAAGGAAGCCCCCTATCTAGGCAACTCATATGGGTTGTAACAGGTCCTAAATGCTATTTTTGGCTATGTAGTTTTTACCTCTTCCCCTCCTGACCACAGAACTGTCACTTCTGTTAGCAGGAAGTCCCTGTCTCTGTGAACCTCCTCCACTCCTTTGTCCATCTTCTCCACCGTGTTGTACACCTTCCTCTCTTTCCTGAACCTCTTCTGACTGTCTCTCCTTTGATTCGACCTCTTCTGTGGAGGACAACGTACTATGGCTCTCCTCAGCCGCATCTTGCGAGCGGTTTAGATGGATATCAGAGCCCTGGTGTCAGGAAACAATTTTTGGAGAACCATAAAATCAAATTGGTTTATGCTCTTATAAATGCAGCTGAATGCAAAGTTACTGCTTATCACTTTGTGTAAAAAAAATCTTACCTCTTCTGCACCAAACTGGTCCACAGAATCACAGTACACCTCACTGTCTGAATCACTGGCCACATGGTGGGAACTCGAAACATCTTCTGTCATATTTAAAGATATCAAAGAAGATCTTCAGCCCACTGGTAACTACTGCATAGTGTTACGATCACAAGATCATTGACAAATCATTGTCCTTAATGGCCATAAATAAAAGTACACTAGCTACCAAATTTTAAATTATGCATTAAGTCTGAGCTATGTTGATAAATGATTACCTCACGAGTCTTTCTCCTTACCTTTGGCATGTCCATTGACTTCTATGATATCTCCATTGTGGTTAATGCTTTCAGATTCTTCCTCTGACTCGTGTCTGTTCAGGTTAGACTTGGAGCAGAGTGTTCCATTAGCAAGGACTTTGTGTTGCTGGGCATTGCCATTAGATTGAGCTCCTTTAGCTCCACCCGCTGAAGACTTTTTCTTAACTTGTGGGGCTAAAAAAACACACCATGCTTTTCATCAGAGTTGCTAGGGAATTTCTAGGTGGTTGCTAGGTGTTTGATAAAGTCTTCTGGGTGGTTGCTAAGGCATTGCTATGTGGTTGCTAAGGTGTTCTAAGTGGTAGCCAAAGAATTGCTAGATGGTGGCCAAGGTGTTTTGAGTGGTTGCTAGGACATTGCTAACGTGTATTGAGTGGTTGCTAAGGCATTGCTATGTGGTTGCTAAGGTGTTCTAAGTGGTAGCCAAAGAATTGCTAGATGGTGGCCAAGGTGTTTTGAGTGGTTGCTAGGACATTGCTAACGTGTATTGAGTGGCTGCTAGGGCATTGCTAGATGGTGGACAAGATGTTTTGAGTGGTTGCTAGGAAATTGCTAGGTGGTGGACAAGATGTTTTGAGTGTTTGCTAGGGCATTGCTAGATGGTGACCATGGTGTTTGAGTGACTGCTAGGGCATTGCTAGATGGTGGTCAAGGTGTTTTTAGTGGTTGCTAGGGCATTGCTAGATAGTGGTCAAGGTGTTTTGAGTGGTTGCTAGGGCATTGCTAGATGGTGGCCAAGGTGTTTTGAGTGACTGCTAGGGCATTGCTAGATGGTGGCCAAGGTGTTTTGGGTGATTGCTAGGACATTGCTAGCGTGTATTGAGTGGTTGCTAGGAAATTGCTAGGTGGTGGACAAGATGTTTTTAGTGGTTGCTAGGGCATTGCTAGATGGTGACCAAGGTGTTTGAGTGGTTGCTAGGGCATTGCTAGATGGTGGCCAAGGTGTTTTGGGTGATTGCTAGGACATTGCTAGCGTGTATTGAGTGGTTGCTAGGAAATTGCTAGGTGGTGGACAAGATGTTTTGAGTGTTTGCTAGGGCATTGCTAGATGGTGACCAAGGTGTTTGAGTGGTTGCTAGGAAATTGCTAGGTGGTGGACAAGATGCTTTGAGTGACTGCTAGGGCATTGCTAGATGGTGGAAAAGATGTTTTGAGTGGTTGCTAGGAAATTGCTAGGTGGTGGACAAGATGTTTTGAGTGGTTGCTAGGGCATTGCTAGATGGTGACCAAGGTGTTTGAATGGTTGCTAGGGCATTGCTAGATGGTGGACAAGATGTTTTGAGTGGTTGCTAGGAAATTGCTAGGTGGTGGACAAGATGTTTTGAGTGTTTGCTAGGGCATTGCTAGATGGTGACCAAGGTGTTTTGAGTGGTTGCTAGGGCATTGCTAGATGGTGGTCAAGGTGTTTTGAGTGGTTGCTAGGGCATTGCTAGATGGTGGCCAAGGTGTTTTGAGTGGTTGCTAGGAAATTGCTAGGTGGTGGACAAGATGTTTTGAGTGGTTGCTAGGGCATTGCTAGATGGTGACCAGGGTGTTTGAGTGGTTGCTAGGGCATTGCTAGATGGTGGTCAAGGTGTTTTGAGTGGTTGCTAGGGCATTGCTAGATGGTGGTCAAGGTGTTTTGAGTGACTGCTAGGGCATTGCTAGATGGTGACCAAGGTGCTTTGAGTGGTTGCTAGGAAATTGCTAGGTGGTGGACAAGATGTTTTTAGTGGTTGCTAGGGCATTGCTAGATGGTGACCAAGGTGTTTGAGTGGTTGCTAGGGCATTGCTAGATGGTGGTCAAGGTGTTTTGAGTGGTTGCTAGGGCATTGCTAGATGGTGGCCAAGGTGTTTTGAGTGGTTGCTAGGAAATTGCTAGGTGGTGGACAAGATGTTTTGAGTGGTTGCTAGGGCATTGCTAGATGGTGACCAAGGTGTTTGAGTGGTTGCTAGGGCATTGCTAGATGGTGGTCAAGGTGTTTTGAGTGGTTGCTAGAGCATTGCTAGATGGTGGCCAAGGTGTTTTGAGTGACTGCTAGGGCATTGCTAGATGGTGACCAAGGTGTTTGAGTGGTTGCTAGGTGGTGGACAAGATGTTTTGAGTGGTTGCTAGGGCATTGCTAGATGGTAACCAAGGTGTTTGAGTGGTTGCTAGGGCATTGCTAGATGGTGGTCAAGGTGTTTTGAGTGGTTGCTAGGGCATTGCTAGATGGTGGCCAAGGTGTTTTGAGTGGTTGCTAGGGCATTGCTAGATGGTGACCAAGGTGTTTGAGTGGTTGCTAGGGCATTGGTAAATGGTGGCCAAGGTGTTTTGAGTGGTTGCTAGGAAATTGCTAGATGGTGGACAAGATGTTTTGAGTGGTTGCTAGGCCATTGGTAAATGGTGGCCAAGGTGTTTTGAGTGGTTGCTAGGGCATTGCTAGATGGTGACCAAGGTGTTTGAGTGGTTGCTAGGGCATTGCTAGATGGTGGCCAAGGTGTTTTGAGTGGTTGCTAGGGCATTGCTAGATGGTGACCAAGGTGTTTGAGTGGTTGCTAGGGCAATGGTAAATGGTGGCCCAGGTGTTTTGAGTGGTTGCTAGGAAATTGCTAGATGGTGACCAAGGTGTTTTGAGTGGTTGCTAGGGCATTGCTAGATGGTGACCAAGGTGTTTGAGTGATTGCTAGGGCATTGCTAGATGGTGGTCAAGGTGTTTTGAGTGGTTGCTAGGGCATTGCTAGATGGTGACCAAGGTGTTTGAGTGGTTGCTAGGGCATTGCTAGATGGTGGTCAAGGTGTTTTGAGTGGTTGCTAGGGCATTGCTAGATGGTGACCAAGGTGTTTGAGTGGTTGCTAGGGCATTGCTAGATGGTGGTCAAGGTGTTTTGAGTGGTTGCTAGGGCATTGCTAGATGGTGGCCAAGGTGTTTTGAGTGACTGCTAGGGCATTGCTAGATGGTGACCAAGGTGTTTGAGTGGTTGCTAGGTGGTGGACAAGATGTTTTGAGTGGTTGCTAGGGCATTGCTAGATGGTGACCAAGGTGTTTGAGTGGTTGCTAGGGCATTGCTAGATGGTGGCCAAGGTGTTTTGAGTGGTTGCTAGGGCATTGCTAGATGGTGACCAAGGTGTTTGAGTGGTTGCTAGGGCATTGGTAAATGGTGGCCAAGGTGTTTTGAGTGGTTGCTAGGAAATTGCTAGATGGTGACCAAGGTGTTTTGAGTGGTTGCTAGGGCATTGCTAGATGGTGACCAAGGTGTTTGAGTGGTTGCTAGGGCATTGCTAGATGGTGGCCAAGGTGTTTTGAGTGGTTGCTAGGACATTGCTAACGTGTATTGAGTGGTTGCTAAGGCATTGCTATGTGGTTGCTAAGGTGTTCTAAGTGGTAGCCAAAGAATTGCTAGATGGTGGCCAAGGTGTTTTGAGTGGTTGCTAGGACATTGCTAACGTGTATTGAGTGGCTGCTAGGGCATTGCTAGATGGTGGACAAGATGTTTTGAGTGGTTGCTAGGAAATTGCTAGGTGGTGGACAAGATGTTTTGAGTGTTTGCTAGGGCATTGCTAGATGGTGACCATGGTGTTTGAGTGACTGCTAGGGCATTGCTAGATGGTGGTCAAGGTGTTTTTAGTGGTTGCTAGGGCATTGCTAGATAGTGGTCAAGGTGTTTTGAGTGGTTGCTAGGGCATTGCTAGATGGTGGCCAAGGTGTTTTGAGTGACTGCTAGGGCATTGCTAGATGGTGACCAAGGTGCTTTGAGTGGTTGCTAGGAAATTGCTAGGTGGTGGACAAGATGTTTTTAGTGGTTGCTAGGGCATTGCTAGATGGTGACCAAGGTGTTTGAGTGGTTGCTAGGGCATTGCTAGATGGTGGCCAAGGTGTTTTGGGTGATTGCTAGGACATTGCTAGCGTGTATTGAGTGGTTGCTAGGAAATTGCTAGGTGGTGGACAAGATGTTTTGAGTGTTTGCTAGGGCATTGCTAGATGGTGACCAAGGTGTTTGAGTGGTTGCTAGGAAATTGCTAGGTGGTGGACAAGATGCTTTGAGTGACTGCTAGGGCATTGCTAGATGGTGGAAAATATGTTTTGAGTGGTTGCTAGGAAATTGCTAGGTGGTGGACAAGATGTTTTGAGTGGTTGCTAGGGCATTGCTAGATGGTGACCAAGGTGTTTGAATGGTTGCTAGGGCATTGCTAGATGGTGGACAAGATGTTTTGAGTGTTTGCTAGGGCATTGCTAGATGGTGACCAAGGTGTTTTGAGTGGTTGCTAGGGCATTGCTAGATGGTGGTCAAGGTGTTTTGAGTGGTTGCTAGGGCATTGCTAGATGGTGGCCAAGGTGTTTTGAGTGGTTGCTAGGGCATTGCTAGGTGGTGGTCAAGGTGTTTTGAGTGACTGCTAGGGCATTGCTAGATGGTGACCAAGGTGCTTTGAGTGGTTGCTAGGAAATTGCTAGGTGGTGGACAAGATGTTTTTAGTGGTTGCTAGGGCATTGCTAGATGGTGACCAAGGTGTTTGAGTGGTTGCTAGGGCATTGCTAGATGGTGGTCAAGGTGTTTTGAGTGGTTGCTAGGGCATTGCTAGATGGTGGCCAAGGTGTTTTGAGTGGTTGCTAGGAAATTGCTAGGTGGTGGACAAGATGTTTTGAGTGGTTGCTAGGGCATTGCTAGATGGTGACCAAGGTGTTTGAGTGGTTGCTAGGGCATTGCTAGATGGTGGTCAAGGTGTTTTGAGTGGTTGCTAGAGCATTGCTAGATGGTGGCCAAGGTGTTTTGAGTGACTGCTAGGGCATTGCTAGATGGTGACCAAGGTGTTTGAGTGGTTGCTAGGTGGTGGACAAGATGTTTTGAGTGGTTGCTAGGGCATTGCTAGATGGTAACCAAGGTGTTTGAGTGGTTGCTAGGGCATTGCTAGATGGTGGTCAAGGTGTTTTGAGTGGTTGCTAGGGCATTGCTAGATGGTGGCCAAGGTGTTTTGAGTGGTTGCTAGGGCATTGCTAGATGGTGACCAAGGTGTTTGAGTGGTTGCTAGGGCATTGGTAAATGGTGGCCAAGGTGTTTTGAGTGGTTGCTAGGAAATTGCTAGATGGTGGACAAGATGTTTTGAGTGGTTGCTAGGCCATTGGTAAATGGTGGCCAAGGTGTTTTGAGTGGTTGCTAGGGCATTGCTAGATGGTGACCAAGGTGTTTGAGTGGTTGCTAGGGCATTGCTAGATGGTGGCCAAGGTGTTTTGAGTGGTTGCTAGGGCATTGCTAGATGGTGACCAAGGTGTTTGAGTGGTTGCTAGGGCAATGGTAAATGGTGGCCAAGGTGTTTTGAGTGGTTGCTAGGAAATTGCTAGATGGTGACCAAGGTGTTTTGAGTGGTTGCTAGGGCATTGCTAGATGGTGACCAAGGTGTTTGAGTGATTGCTAGGGCATTGCTAGATGGTGGTCAAGGTGTTTTGAGTGGTTGCTAGGGCATTGCTAGATGGTGACCAAGGTGTTTGAGTGGTTGCTAGGGCATTGCTAGATGGTGGTCAAGGTGTTTTGAGTGGTTGCTAGGGCATTGCTAGATGGTGACCAAGGTGTTTGAGTGGTTGCTAGGGCATTGCTAGATGGTGGTCAAGGTGTTTTGAGTGGTTGCTAGGGCATTGCTAGATGGTGGCCAAGGTGTTTTGAGTGACTGCTAGGGCATTGCTAGATGGTGACCAAGGTGTTTGAGTGGTTGCTAGGTGGTGGACAAGATGTTTTGAGTGGTTGCTAGGGCATTGCTAGATGGTGACCAAGGTGTTTGAGTGGTTGCTAGGGCATTGCTAGATGGTGGCCAAGGTGTTTTGAGTGGTTGCTAGGGCATTGCTAGATGGTGACCAAGGTGTTTGAGTGGTTGCTAGGGCATTGGTAAATGGTGGCCAAGGTGTTTTGAGTGGTTGCTAGGAAATTGCTAGATGGTGACCAAGGTGTTTTGAGTGGTTGCTAGGGCATTGCTAGATGGTGACCAAGGTGTTTGAGTGGTTGCTAGGGCATTGCTAGATGGTGGTCAAGGTGTTTTGAGTGGTTGCTAGGGCATTGCTAGATGGTGGCCAAGGTGTTTTGAGTGGTTGCTAGGGCATTGCTAGATGGTGACCAAGGTGTTTGAGTGGTTGCTAGGGCATTGCTAGATGGTGGTCAAGGTGTTTTGAGTGGTTGCTAGGGCATTGCTAGATGGTGGCCAAGGTGTTTTGAGGGGTTGCTAGGGCATTGCTAGATGGTGACCAAGGTGTTTGAGTGGTTGCTAGGGCATTGCTAGATGGTGGTCAAGGTGTTTTGAGTGGTTGCTAGGGCATTGCTAGATGGTGGCCAAGGTGTTTTGAGTGGTTGCTAGGGAATTGCTAGATGGTGACTAAGGTGCTTTGAGTGGTTGCTAGGAAATTGCTAGGTGGTGGTCAAGGTGTTTTGAGTGGTTGCTAGGGCATTGCTAGATGGTGGCCAAGGTGTTTTGAGTGGTTGCTAGGGCATTGCTAGATGGTGACCAAGGTGTTTGAGTGGTTGCTAGGGCATTGGTAAATTGTGGCCAAGGTGTTTTGAGTGGTTGCTAGGAAATTGCTAGATGGTGGACAAGATGTTTTGAGTGGTTGCTAGGCCATTGGTAAATGGTGGCCAAGGTGTTTTGAGTGGTTGCTAGGGCATTGCTAGATGGTGACCAAGGTGTTTGAGTAGTTGCTAGGGCATTGGTAAATGGTGGCCAAGGTGTTTTGAGTGGTTGCTAGGAAATTGCTAGATGGTGACCAAGGTGTTTTGAGTGGTTGCTAGGGCATTGCTAGATGGTGACCAAGGTGTTTGAGTGGTTGCTAGGGCATTGCTAGATGGTGACCAAGGTGTTTGAGTGGTTGCTAGGGCATTGCTAGATGGTGGCCAAGGTGTTTTGAGTGGTTGCTAGGGCATTGCTAGATGGTGACCAAGGTATTTGAGTGGTTGCTAGGGCATTGGTAAATGGTTGCCAAGGTGTTTTGAGTGGTTGCTAGGGCATTGCTAGATGGTGACCAAGGCGTTTTGAGTGGTTGCTAGGGCATTGCTAGATGGTGACCAAGGTGTTTGAGTGGTTGCTAGGGCATTGCTAGATGGTGGTCAAGGTGTTTTGAGTGGTTGCTAGGAAATTGCTAGATGGTGGACAAGATGTTTTGAGTGGTTGCTAGGGCATTGCTAGATGGTGACCAAGGTGTTTGAGTGGTTGCTAGGGCATTGCTAGATGGTGGTCAAGGTGTTTTGAGTGGTTGCTAGGGCATTGCTAGATGGTGGCCAAGGTGTTTTGAGTGGTTGCTAGGGCATTGCTAGATGGTGGCCAAGGTGTTTGAGTGGTTGCTAGAGCATTGCTAGATGGTGGCCAAGGTGATTTGAGTGGTTGCTAGGGCATTGGTAAATGGTGGCCAAGGTGTTTTGAGTGGTTGCTAGGGCATTGCTAGATGATGGACAAGGTGCTTTGAGTGGTAGCTAGGAAATTGCTGGATGGTGGTCAAGGTGTTTGAGTGGTTGCTAGGGCATTGCTAGATGGTGGCCAAGGTGCTTTGAGTAGTTGATAGGGTATTGCTAGATGGTGGCCAAGGTGTTTTGAGTGGTTGCTAGGGCATTGCTAGATGGTGGCCAAGGTGTTTTGAGTGGTTGCTAGGGCATTGCTAGATGGTGGCCAAGGTGTTTTATGTTTTATTTATATAGCGCCTTTCAAGAACCAAGGACACTTTACATGAAGTTGCTATATAAAATGAATACATATGAGCATGCAGTCAGTATACAACATGTTATCAACAATATGGAACAGACAAAGAAAGTTAATCTACATTAGACTTACAAAAACAAGCACAGAGCTGGAAATGACAGACAATCAATTAAAAAAACACGAAAAGTAAATAAGTGAGTTTTGAGAACAGTTTTAAAGGACTGAAGAGAAGAGATATCCCCAAGGTCTTGTGGTAGTTTGTTCCAGAGCTTAGAGGCTGATATGCTGAAAGCCCTACCACCCACACTAGATAGGAAGATGCTGAACCATGACAAGGCTTAAACTAGAGTGAAAATCTTAAATTGGATGCGTAACTAACAGGGAGCCAATGTAGTTGTTGTAAGACGGGGCGATGTAAGCTGATTTTTTGGTAAATGTCAGGGCCCGAGCAGCTGAATTCTAAACGAACTGAAAGCGATTTATAAAGTTTTTTGGGTAGACCTTAAAGCAAGGAGTGGCAGTAATCAAGACCGGAAGTTATAAAAGCATGAACAACAGTTTCAGTTTTAGTGAGGGTCTTAAATGGAAAATATTACGAATGGAAAAACTTGACAAGCTGATTTATATGGGGGTTCAAAACATAGCCTAGAATCAAACAACACATCAAGGTTTCGTATAGTGGAAGAGGGTTAAACCAGAACACCTTCAATGTTAATAGAAAAGGCATGTTGGGTGAGATCAAGTGATTTAGGGGTTACTAGCAAAATTTCAATTTTTTCATATTAAACTTTAAGTAGTTTTGAGCCATCCATATTTTGAGATCGAGTAATCAAGATGTTAGGGAGGAAGGGGGAAACTATTGCTAGATGGTTGCTAAGGTGTTTAGAGTGGGTGCTAGGGCATTGCAAGGTGGCTGCTAAGGTGTTCTGAGTAGTAGCTAGGGAATTGCTATGGGGTTGTTAAACTGTCCTAAAGTGGTTCCTAGGGAATTGCTAGGGTGGTCCTGACTGGCTCGAGGGCGTTGCTATATGGTAGCTAAGGTGCTTTGATTGGTTGTTAGGGCATTGAGTAGTTGCTCAGTGTTTTTTATACTGGCCAGGGTGGTTGCTAGGGTATCTGATATTTTGACATCTGGATAGATGTTGAGTCCTTCCTTTAATGCACATCTATAAGATTGTTTTACCTTTTATATCTGCAATGCAAAAAATGCCTTGTTATCACTTAGAAAAATAAAAAGCACACCTCTCCCCAACAAAGCCCAATATTTATTATTTGAGTCGTCTAGGGATGTTCTTTTCAGTTAATTTTCACGACAGACAACCGCAGCTTCTTAACCAAACATTAATTGTCTGTGACCTGGTAAAAACAATACAATGTATTTGATTTAATTTGAATGTGCAAACAGCAGCACCAGATCAACAAAAGAACCAGGATTCATACATTATCAAACTTTCACATAACATTACATTATTAAAGAGCACACAATCAGTCCGGAGGATTAATATCCAAAGAGGACAGATTGTCTCATTTTCATCTACCACAGGTCATTCACAAATTAAGGATAGAAAAGTGGCGAAATGTCTGTAGGCATGTCGACACGCACCGTGCATTACCATTTTTTTTTAAACTGATAATAATAATAATAATTGGTCATAAATTCTTACATTCAGTTAACATTATGAACATCCCTAGTGTCGTCCAAGTAATAGGCAAAGTTAAACACTTACAGATATATTTGTTAACCTTAAGTATGATCAAGAGAAACACTGATATTTACCTTTTATCACCTCTTCAACTGCTTCATCTTTTTCCTCCTCTTCATTATCTTCTGTTTTCTCTTCCAGCTCTGTGGTTGTAGTTTGTGGAGACTCTGACGTTTTAACAGGGTAAGCATCCAGAGCGCCGTTCATCTGCATCGTTCTGATGATGCTTTTTGTGACACTTTTGGGTGGTGAGGTGAGCATGCTCCCAAAGCCTGGAGAAAACAACAGTGTTACATGTGTATGAAGTTGTAAGGGGAACAAATATAATCCCCATCCATCCTTAGGCCAAATGACGGTAACCAACGGAATGGTGAAGGATTCTGTCATTTCTGGCGCTTGCAGATGAAGTTTTGGCATTACGCATTTTGGTATTATTATCTGACTCCAAGATAAAGTTAATATAAATCGGACAGATAATTACTTTAAACAGTTGCAGAATTTGGGTGGATGTTTGGTAATTCTGGTTTAGCCCTACTTGCTATTGCATCCGTTCGTTCGGCTACTCATGTCGCTTTTGACTCATGCACCGGCCGTTTATTAATCTTTAACAATCGAACCAGGCTTGGTCGCTGCTATAGGTTAGACCATATGTTCAGAAGGCTGCCTTTTATGCATGCTCATCTCTGAACATACTTTATTTATTCCCCATAGAGGTGCAACTTAATTATTACAATATTTATTTCTAAAGGTTCACGACCACTATCATAAAACAACAGCTTGTATAGCTTTGTATAATCGTGTCATAATTGAATATGCAACTTAGATAGATTAATATTGAAATAATCAGAGGTTGAGGCTCATCTGATTTAGAGTGGTCAGACAACATTAACATGTTACTCTATTACATGAAATACACTGTTAGCCTCAATGCATTTAATTTAACTTAAACTAACAGCAAATGCTAGTCCGATCTCCAAAATCCTCCGCTGATGTACCACTATGCCATCTAGTCTGGGATTTTAGTCTGTTACTAGCCTGATTTTCAGACATTGCGGTGACAAGGATACATCGTAATTTACTAATCATGTCAATAACTTTCGTAGCACCACAGAATAATCCAAACACAATTTATTAGCCAGGTAAGAAGATCATAATTCAAAGTCAATTCACAATCCAATTAAAACACGAAGAATCAAATGAGAATATTGCATACCTGGCAACTGATGAAGATCTGTTTAAAGATTTCTCAAAGAAAAATGAAATACATGATGCTATATCAAAGATACAGCATCATGGGGGTGAGTTTCCAAGTACAGAAAGACCCGCTGAACCATTTTACATAATTTCCTTAAATATCAAGAGAGACAAAGCATATAGGAATTTGGTACTGATTGGTTGTTGTAAAACTCAGGGCTGTCCTTAGTTTGCATACGGTGGGTGATTGGTTTACGTTAAAGGAATAGTCTACCCTTTTGCCACATTAAACTATGTTATTACCTCAACTGTACAGCGCGTCGTGAATGTGTTAGCATTTAGCCTAGCCCCATTCATTCCTATGGTACCAAACAGGGAAGCCACCAAACACTTCCGTGTTTTCCCTATTTAAAGACTGTTACATGAGGAGTTATACCAGTAAGTATGGTGTCACAAAATAAAACTTTTTTTGGTACCATAGGAATTAATGGGGCTAGGCTAAATGCTAACACATTCACAACGCGCTGTACAGTGCATGCATTGAAAAATGATAGGTATGTATTCATTTGTCTATGTTGAGGTAATAACATAGTTTAATATGGCAAAAGGGTAGACTATTCCTTTAAGGATGGAAGGTGTCTATCAACATTGAATTAAGTTTTACTTATACTTTAACATTGAATTCTGTTGTTATATGAGTGAGACCATTAACCACTTGCATTGACATATTTCAATAGAAAAACAAATAAGATCAGTTTCAGATTCTTTGTGCATGTAGAATGTGGCATTTCAGATACAGTTTGCTTTGAGAGAATGAGAGTACAGATATATGATGCCCTAAGGTGTGATCTTTGAAAACCGAATGGTCTCGGTTGGAAATCCACTGTGGTCTCAGTAGGAAGTCCACTGTGAATCGTAGATAGTTGTTTTCCCGGGAACTCACTTTGCCCCCATGCAATGTCCTTTGGGGAGGGGCTATCTTTATTCAGGAAATTGTCCTTACAAAGTCTTTCTAAAATATAAGTTAATTCAGGACTATTTTACAGAACTCAAAGGTCCACCAGTAACATTGTAACCTTGCACTCAGTAATCTAAACTAATACCAGCAGTGAAGGAACAACAGAGGTCTCAAAGGCAACACCTACACTATGGCACTATTAACTAAGGGCACAGGGCGTTCTACACACTGCTATTCACTTGCCTTCAAGTTGTCTAACAAATCTTTCCAAGCGGGCTGAGCATGAAACAAAATGAGTCAACATAAATCAATGTAAATAAGATAGTATGTTAATGCATTAACAGTTCAATACTCTGAGATGCTTGAAAAGGCACATAAACACAAAATATACTTTTATTTAGCTTTGTAGTTGCCAAAATTAGATTTTTATAACTTGGGGCCAGATTTATTTAGTTACTAGAAACTGGGCGAATTAGCATAAGAGAGCAATTTAAAAAAAAAATGACGGGAGTGAAAATGTCTGCTATTGATTTACTGACAAGGCACAGGTTAAATAATCCAGGTGCAAAATAAAGCAACAAGCCCCAAGCAGCAGTCGGCTACCAGTGCATTTTATAACAGCTAAGGGGCGTTGTTAAAACCCCCTTAGCTGTTATAAAATGCACTGTAACCCCACTGCTTTGCGGGGCTTATTGCTTTTATAAAACGGTTACTTCATATGCATAGAAGGATTTCATAAAATGAGACACAAATAAGTTGTAATTATATTAGTACAAATATTACTTTTCCGCCAAACAAAGTAGTTCATCAGAATCAAGTGTGGCTGAAACTGAACAGCAAAGACACAATGAAAATATAATTTAATACTGTGGTGTTTATTTTTATAAATCAACATTCATCTAATTTATACATTAACATTTATATCGTGCAACTGTTGAAGTGATGATCAAATATGCTTGAAACATGCTTAACTCTTTCCCCGTCAGTATTTTTTTTTTAAGTTGCCACCTAGTTTTAGTTTAATGCCTTACAGAAAAATAATCTTCTTTAAATAAACAAAACATATCAAATGAAAGAACAGAGCATCCGCTTTCAAACAACAACAACAACAAAAAAGCCGTTTCATCCTACCCTCATTTGTTCTCCTCTCAAATTTTTGCAGATAACTCCATCTTTGTTAAGAGCTTTTGTAAGAGATTAGATTCAGAGCCTGATCAAAACACGGTGTTTTTAGTGTTGACTTGAGTGAATGCGTCAATGTTTAAGTTGGGTAATATCGCCACCCAGTGGATAGCGGAAATATGAATTTGAGGTAGAAACTCCTCAGGGAGAGTTTTATCTTTATCGACGAGATGACTCAACAATATTTATTGACATTTATCTGGATATCGACTTTAATTGTGCAATTGTAGATAAATAAAAAATGTGATTAAAGACTGTGATGTTTATTTTCATAAATCAGTACGCAGCAACAGTGGCACAGTGATACTTATATAATGTGGTCTGAACCGTGGGTTTACCGGGGTATTTTATCATGGCTTAGAACGCGTTTCAACCAATCAGAATGAAGAACCAGAACTGCCTGTTTTATAAATAACAATTCCATTATGACCATCGCAATCTGCCAAGAGCAGAATCATATTAGTGATAAGGTTTAAGACATGCATTTTGTCTTGCGTAAAATAAAAGTGAAAATCCCAGTAAATTAACGAGCACAAACTTTAGTAAATTATTTTCTCTCATAAATTTTGTACCTGAAAGGGAAACTTTTTACTGCAATACAGCAATTAAAAGCACAACATTATGTTGTCTTAATCATCATAAATTAAATTTTGTACAACAAATACATCTATAATGAACACTTTACAAATGTTCTTAAACATTGAAATAATTTTGTCCGCATTACAGTCATATAAGTAGTTCAGTATTTTACTGAATAGTCCTATGTGATCTTTTTAGTTTTAATGAACTTCACAAATTTAGGTCTTTGCCTTCACCTAATATCAGTTTACCTGTGCTCAAATCTGACACCTGTGTTATCTTCCTCTCATCCACGAGCTCATAGAACGGCCCGATAACCTGCAGAAGCTCCTCCACCTCACTGGTTACAGGCATACTTTCCAGGATCTGATTTGAGACAAAATACATCAGTTACATTCAAATCACAACACGTTCTGTAAAACATACTTCAAGAATCAAAAATATAATACCAGTTTTAAATCATCCACATAGGCATTCATTGCCTCCTCTTTTGCCATATCACCAAGAGAATTCCAGGCATCCCTAAACACAAACAACAGAGATGGTCAGCAAGAGCTGCTAAAAAACTACATGTCAACATTCATATTTTGTCATAGTTTGAAACACAGTTTAGACTTTAAAGCTATTCTCAAAAATAATATTCAAAAGATATAGTGGATTATATGTAAACTTTAGATTAAGATCATAATGCATTGTTTTTTTGTGTGGATATACTGTATAAAACAAATCTACAAATGAAGACCACTGCAAAAAGTTACTGCTAATACAAATCCTGGTTATTTATCATACTGAACTTTCAACAGGCGAACAGTTCACGTCCTGTAGGTCATGGACCCTTCAATAGACATAATAGAGCAAAACCGTGATTATATAAATGGATTTAAAAGTGAGGTGTGCACTTAATGATTCATATTTTTCCAAACGGGTTTCCTGAACCTTCCCTGTCATCTGTCATTGACTGATCATATAGATAGTTCCACCCCAAACTCATAGCACTGGTTAGGTCAGTAGCTGTAATGTCGGGTCGCTCAAGCTAAAACAGCAATGTTAACAAACTTAAGGAAGTTAACCTACAACGTATTCACGTTGACTCAATGGGATAAAGTAATGCAGACATTAAGCAGGTTCAATACCATTTGGCTTTTCCAACAGGGTCCCAGAATCCTGGACGGGGAATGTTGCAGGGGCCTAGCGTTGCTTGCTTGTAGTAGCTATAAAATTTCAGCATCATGTCATTGGAGGGTTGAAATGAACCTGAGAACAAGAAATGTTGTTTCTTAACTGTTGACTTAACATTTATTCAGAATATCATGATCAGGGTCAGGCTCTATTTCAGCACATAAGCCAGACTGAATGTAGGTTAATCGTGTTGACCAATAGCAGCTTATCAAGTTTGTATTTACGCGCAGCGCCCCCTTCATATTTTTGTTTGTTAAGTTTACGTCCTTTATTGTTGTAACAAACATTTACACATACATATTGCAAAGCAATGTGCACTATAAACACACAGAAATATATTTATTTCTCTCGTTTATAATCAACCTAAAGTTACAACCTGAAATAAAAGTGGGTGAGGGGTCGCGTGCAGTGCTTTTACTGCTGCAATACAAGATATTGATTTTTAACTAGCTGTCATCTCGTATGATATGCGTAGTACTCACCGTTTGAAGGCAAATTTTGGATCACTTTGACAGCAGCATTGAATCTCAGCTCGTGGATCTGTTTGTTGTCACCCTCCATCATGACAATCTAACCTCTACAACAAGCTCTTGGATCAAATAAGATAGCAATGTTACAAAACTAATCGAAACATACTACGTGCTTCTATCGATTGCAAAATTATGTTTTACAGTTACAGTCAAGTAAATCAGTGTGTTTAATATAAGAGCCTCTTAAAAGTGGTAAACAAAGCAAAATTACAATCAAATACATCGCGACAAATCCTCAAGGACAAGTAAAACGTCACATCAAGTGCAAGAAACAATAATTTATGCGATATTTCAGGTTCAAACTCCATTATGAACGATCAAAACTATGTTTAAAAAGCACGGCTATCTCATACTTTATCATTTGCTTCAATCTCTTCTCTACCTGCTGTGCTGTAGACTACGACCTCATGAATACGTACCTGACAGTCACAACACGAAAGACTTCCTCCATTAATTGTTGGGAATTGTAGTTTAATTACAACAAGGCATTGCAGCAAAATCATATGGGTACAATATTAAAAAACTACAAGTACCACAATTCCATTTTTCTACTAGCAACAGTAAGGGTGATGTAGTTAACCGAGGTAAGCTTCCCCATGGGTTTTTAAAATATAAACCGTCCCTATCGACCAACTCTGAAGCAGCCATGAAATATTTTGCGCATCATTTTAAACAACAAACGCGCTTAACAATTTTGTGCATACCGAACGCACAAACAACACTATGGCACTTTATAACACAAATCAAAGCGTTTCGCTCCTTAGCTTTAAATACAACGTAACACTACAACTCCCAGCATTCCTTTCGTCGGCAACTTTATAGGCTTGTTCGACTTCATGCGGCGCTGCAAGAACCGACAGCTGGATGACGTCAAAGTCCCGCGAGAATGATCCGAGTTCTGGCGGCGCCGCACGAAGTCGAATAAATATGAATAGAGAAAACATTTTTGATCTCAAATATGGTTCCGTATAATTTACTAATAATTATACAAAAAAGATTATCATTTACGTAAAAAATATAAACCATAAGTCAAATAACTTAAATTAACAAAATAAAAACTAATAAACAAAAATCGCTATTTGTATCATTACTGTGTATAAATCAAATGCATGAAATTACAGATTTGAATTCGATAAAGAAAGAAATAATGGAAGACACAATGAATATTTTAACTATAATAAATATAGCAGAAACTCTATGATAACTGTTTATGAATGAAAAATTTCGCGTATAAAATTATAAAGTTAGCAACGTATTCAAGAGCAAACATATAATGTTTTAAATAGAAAACAATATTTTTGAGAATATTTATGGAATGTTTCCTTTAGCTCGGGAACAATGCACCCGCTGCGCTGATAGGCGACGCTGTGATGAAAGCGAGGCGAAGGGAGACGAGCAGGAATTCAGTAGCGCTGAGCTCAAGCTCTCTCAATCAAAGCCCAAACGAGGAGGAGGAGGAGGAAGAAGCTCTGCGGAGACATGTAAGATGGCAGAGCTGCAGATGTTACTAGAGGAAGAAATCCCCGCCGGTAAAAGGGCTCTCTTGGAGAGTTACCAGAACCTCACTAGGGTTGCGGATTACTGTGAAAATAACTATGTCCAGGTAAGAGTGTTTGTATGTTTCATGAGCGAGTCTATTCAGCGCTAATCGCCAAGCATTGCTGCTGTAGCCTGTAGGGATCGGACAGGAAATGTGGTTGTAAAGAGGGAAAGAAGGATGAAACGAAACAACTCCTTTTCGGAGATCGTTTTGATCACACAGAGGTCGATTCTTTACCAGCTTTATCTAATTAAGGGCTTTGTTGATGAGATTTGTGAGCGTAAACAGGGTTTTTGTTGTTTACATTGAGGGTGTGTCTATACTATTTAACGTCCACATACTGTATAAAGTTGTGAGCAGAATGGTTAAGTCAAACTTTTTAAGAGGTTATTAAATAGTTTTAGTCAATTCTAAACCAATCCAAACAAAGACAGTGCGATTAGAGTTTTATATGATGGATTTAGTTGTTATATTTTGCTGTGTTTGACGTGAGGGTTGAATTGATGTGTCATAAGGGAATACCACACATCACAGAGCTGAGCTTTTGTCGCGTTTAGTCGCAATAGCGCTTCTCTTATCACATCAAATACGCTTTCCCAAACTTGTGTTTTGTATATTTGGCATATTAGAGAAAAAACTATAAAAACCTTCGATTATTTGAAATGTCTGTTTGAATTTATCAGCATATAATAATGGCTGTGCTGTGAGTCTATGTAAGAGGTTATATCTCTAAAACATCAAACTAGTTTACATATTTATATTCAGGCGTTTTTCCTTATAAATACTTTTTAAGTACACATTTATAATTAATATTTAGTTTTGTTAGCAAGTTACAATATGAGCATGTATTTGCTATATATTTTTATTAATCATATATTTATAATGTGTATAATAATTTCTTATCCATTATCATTTTGAGGGGATTCTTTAAATAAAATCAGCCCATTACTGTCAGGGTTAATGATGTAATAAAATATTAGTGTACTGACTGGAGGTTTATTGGCTATTTCTCACAATGGCTTTGGTGTTTTAGCACTTGCACAAAGTGTAAACGATAAAAGATCCTCATCCTCTTTGTTTTCGTCATGATATAAAAGAAGTAGCAGTTAAAAGAAATGAAGAAAACATCAGTCCTTTGCAGATAGTGGCAAACAGTAACACATTTACCCACTTATTCCATTATCCCCATAATACAAAACACCTGTTATCATTGCAAGAGATTGCGCAACAAATACAAAAAATCTGCTGTGTTGCCACAGCCTTTAACCTTGGAGGCACTCTCGAGATGTTTATCAACATTTAAATCTGTCCTAATTCCCCGAGAAAAAGTTGTTAAACAGGTACCGCAGCATCAGATCAAAAAAGCGACCCGTCAGGTTGTAAAATGGCAACCCAATCCGCATCAAGACCGAGCATGCTTTGAGTCGCACCGATACTACAGCAGCAACCAACCACAGGAGAGATGACTCAGATGGGAAACCGATCACTGCATTTACTGTTCGTGTCTCAGCTTGACGGTATGGCCTGAAGGCTAACATGTGGCTGCTTTCCATACAGTGTGTCATTTCTTAACATCATACGTGAGCAAAGACTCTTGCTGTGAATGGCTGGTTTGCGGTGATGATGTAGCAGCAGATGGTGGGAGTGGGTTTGTGTAACCAGGACAGACATTGCCCCACTTTCTCATGTTCTTTATGTGTATGTGTGTGTGTGTGAGAGAGAGAGAGAGAGAGAGGCAGGCATGTGAAGCATGTAAAGAGTGTTGTGAATCTCATCGTCTTCTCCAGGGGCAGAATGGGTCACACTGCTGTTTCTGGCCTGCATGTGGAAATGTTGATCTTCCTCCGTCTGGATTTAATCATAGATGACATCTAGAGACTTATATTTTTCCCAGAATGCCGTGCTCTGACTGTTATAATGGAATTATTTATGTACTTGGCTTCATGGCTATGTGAAACAAAGGTGACGTTTAGTTGAGAATGTTTCACCAGTATTTTCTATATCAATAAATGTTGATGGCAGACAAGTTTCAAAAAGGAAAACATTGTAAAATAAACTGTATTTTGTGAGGATTTTTCATTATTTTAAACTTTATCAAAGCCATTTAATCGCATAGATTAGAACAGATCAAATATATGTTATTACTGAAAATTTTACCCCAACAAACATGATGTGTGATGCATAACATCAACTTTAATGTCACTCAGTAGTACTGAATGATATTGGTTAGTGGATAGTATGAAAGAGAATGAACGTTCTGGATTGTCCCCGAAAGCTATTGTATCTAGGGATGCAAGGGTTTCCCGCAGAACATTTGTTAGTTAAGTGGTAGGATTGGGCGGGTGGGCGTTGCCGTGGGGCGTCGCAATCAAAGGGGTGGGCTGTACATGTCATAATGAAAATATTTTTATTTAAAACACTCAAATAAAACTTAATTTTGAAGAAACTATGACAGAAAATGAACACATACTAGATTATTAATGAATTAATAATGAAAAATTTAACCGATACCTCTAACGTAAATAGCTGCGTGATGAAGTGAAACTAAAGGGTTAATAAAGACAAACTGAAGCAGCTAATTATTTCCCACTATTAATAATTACATTATCTTAAAGGAGTGTAACTAAAGTAGCATGTAAATAATGCACATAAATAACGTAAGCAAGAGCGCTCAACAATTATATCGAATCAACAGGCACGTGAAACCTAGCTATAGCAGGTTACTCAAAAAACAAAAATCACCAGCTAACTTACTTTTAATTCGCAAGAACTAAAGAATAATACAATAACATGCTTAAATAAACCCAAAACATAAGTCCACTTACATTTCTCACGGACACGTTTTATCAACTGGCTATCCTCCAGACAGTTGAAGGACCATTTCGGCCGTGTGGCGCGCGTGCACGCTCGTGGTGTGAAGCGTGTCCGCGATTCCGCGCTAATCTCCGAGATGTTTTATCATCTGGCTACTAGTTATCCTCCAGACAGTGACGCACCACGTCTTTCTCTCATTGGCCGTGTGGTGTGCATGCCCGCTCGCGGTGTGAAGCGGGTCCACGCTATTCTCCGAATTGCACTTGACAGCCTTTTGTGCAGCGAATTATTATTATTATTATTTATTTTTTGTTTTGGACGACCTAGTTTAAGGCGGTAGGATTTCTCAGGTTAGGCGGGCCGCCCGAACTGCAAAGTGCTGCGGGAAACTCTGGATGCGGCAATAAATGCCAATATACACTAATAATACCTGGCCGATAACTGCTCTGATTTGCACAGCCGATATTTTGCACAGCTATTTTATGTACTTCAGCTTGTGATCAGTAAGTCCTTATCGATCTGAAATCACTGTTCATTATACATAGTCTTTATTATCATGAAAATACCTGAAAAGGTTTTGAAAAACAGCAATATATATGTAGGGATGGGTATCGTTAAGATTTTAATGGTATTACTACTCTTACTGATACTGCTTAACGGTCCGGTACTTTAACGGTATTCTTATCGGTACTTTGGCCAATGTTAACATTTGATCATGAACCTATGTTCACATGATTAAGTTAATTATGTGTCTGCATTTCATTATTACAAATAAATTTTTGGATATCATTTCTAAATAATGTACATATATTTGTTAATGCACCAGCGTGGAAGCTGCAGAAAAAATACTTTAAATAGGATATTTATCTGTAGGCTATTTTGTAAACTAACTTGAAGTGCTGTGCATTTAGCCAAATAAATGTTTACATACTGAATTTTCTTTATTTGGGATTTTAAAACAAGTAACAAGAAAATATGTTGAATGCATAACATAATTTCTCCCAAAAGAAATCAACAGAATTTCAACGTAAACCAATTAGGGATATTGTACATTTATTTTAAATGACGTGAACAACGTTGATTCAACATGATGTTAGCATACAGTACATGCCTGACAGGCGCGGTGGGCGCGTGCAGCAGGTGACGCAAATTATGGGTCCTCCGAGGATTAGACCGTCTCATTTCAGTTCTCTTCGCGGACTTCTCAGGCTGCCACCTTGACAGACCGAGTGCTCACCTTTTAAGGTCGTATGCTTAGAAGGTCGCAGCGGCAGCCCTTGAATTGGGACACAGTTTCTGTCTGCACGTAATGCACTTTTAAAAGATGCTTTGACAGATTGCTTGTGTTTCCGCCCTTACATGCAAACATCTTGTTGCACTTACCTGTATGACAACGAGCGTTGTCTGCATCAACTCTAGTAAAGTATAACCGCACTTTTGAACGTTTTGCTCTATCCGCCATTGTCAGTCTTGTTATTAAGCGGGAGTTTTCGTGCTGCTATGCGTATGCATGCGCCGCGCTCGTCGGAGTGTGACAGACAGCCTCCGCGGCGCGCATGAGAGATCTCGCAGATCTCACAGACAAACATCTTAATATTATCTCAAATTAGAAATGTTTGGTGAGACAAAATGTGCACGAAAACATTATTATTCAAGAATACATAGAACATTTATTTGTATCTTTTTCTCCAGGACCGAAAGCAGAACCGATAGCGTCAGATCTTACTGATACTACGGTCTTTAATAATTTAGCCCCGGGGCAAGTTAAATACCGGGCTTCGGTACCCATCCCTATATATATGCTTAAGCCATTTCCTGGAGCTGCGTGTGTAATGATTCTTCTTTTGCGGCACATATTCAAGTTTCTGCATGAGAGCGCCCTCTGGCTTTTGAATGTAGCCGCATTTCTCTGTAATTTATTGAGAAAAATAGCAAGCATGATCAGCCGATTTATCAGTGCACCCCCAATTGTATATTATTAAGATGGTAAATTTGTAATGGTATGCATGTTACCATGTTTGACCCACCTTTCTGAACTTCTTTTGTGTTTCAAAGAAGAAAATCTTGGTTTGAAAAAGTATGGGGGTGATTAAATTATGATATTTTTTTTTATTTTGGGGTGAGCTATTACTTTAAGACATTTACATTTAAAGATATTCGAACATGCATTTAAAGTTGCATTGATTTTATGTAGGCATTCATTAATGTTAAGTATGTGGCATTTAATGTAAACGTGTAATAACCCCTGAACTTTATTTGCATGTTTGGCCAGCAACAGTATCTGTTCTAGTATGCAAGACAACACACCGATTTAACCTCTATAGCCAGGTTGGATTTGACAAGGGTGCATTAATAAACGTCAGGCCACCTGGTTTGCCATCAGGATTCAAAGACAATGAATGCACTTCTCTGCTACACACAGGAATGCAAAATAGGTGCACTTAAAAATACATTGATGTACCTTTTTTTGTACAGTTTAAGTATACAGTGTATAGATCTACTACTAAAACTTACTCATGTTTCCACAGTGTTTTTTTTTTCCGGCTGCATGCTTTTATTTTGGGTGTACAGTGTTTGTGTCATAGGCAGCTCAGTGTGGCACTTGTTAGCACTGCAGTCCATGTGATTTTTGCCATCTCTGAATCACTGACTTCAGCAATTGAAGAGTAGGATTTTCTATCAAATAGATGTGGCTCTTTGGGACAAGTGTTGAAACATGTCGCCCACTGATCCATCCAGGCTTCTGTGGAGGATGTTGGTATTGTGTGGAGGACAATGAGTCTGATTTTATTATGATATGACAGGCCTACATCAGAGCTGGTGAACAGACAGTTATTATTAAGCAATGATAATTGCAGGACTAGTTTAATAAAATGTTACATTTAAATATATTTAATTGAGTAGACAGTTTAATCTAAAGCAACTTTGTTTGTGCTGCTCAAGATTGTGTTAATTAAGGCTTCTCCAACAACAAACTTTACAAAATTTTGGCGCTTTAGGTAGGGGTGCAACGGATCACAAAACTCACGGTTCGGATCACATTACGGATTTTGAGGCACGGATCGGATCATTTTTCGGATCAGCAAAAAAAAAGTATGGGAAAATTCTAATAACAAATCAAGAAATTACAAACATTTATAAAAAGAACAAGGTTGCACATTAAGTAAGGTCTAAAATCATTATTTACAGAAATCAAATGAATAATAACACTGCATTTATTGTATTAATTAAATGTAATTATTATTTTTTTAAAGCTTCAGCAGTGATTTTCTCTTTGTCTTGGGTTCTTTGATTAACATTAATGACACAGACTTAAGTAGGTCAATTGAGCTTACTGTCTCTTTAAGACCAAATATGCACAGACTGCATCTCTCCGTTTGTGCACTACCGAGTCCCCTTAAACGAGCGCACAGACACAGACAGAGGGCGAATTACAGACGGCGCAGCATTACAGTCGTCCCACATAAAAACGTTACGTTGTTTTTCATTGCTCTATTAGCCAAATGTATTTTAATACACTACAGTATGAGAGAGAGTAGCGCAACTCTCTGAAATTTAAACATCAAGAGTTCTGATCTTTGAAGGATGATGTCTGACTCGAGCTGGACCGGACGCATTCAACCGCACGCGTGCGTTTGTGCGTAAAGTAAACTGATCACTTTAGCGCCGTTTTGCAGTTAAACTGTTTAAAATCACTTGAATGTTAACATTTGCAAACCTTTATAATACTTACAAATGATAAACTTTCCCTATTTAAATTTGCGTATTAATCCGCGAATCACATGCGAGCCGAACCGTGGGTCGTGATCCGTACGGATCACGGATCAACTGCGATCCGTTGCACCACTAGCTTTAGGGTGTTTTCACATCTGTAGTTTGGTTCATTTGGTCCGGATCAAAGCAAAAAATTATACATTGTAACATTTTTAGCAGTTTTGGTTCCTTTTCACACCAGACTGATTGGTCTGATCCAAAATTCTTTCATGTGATAAAAACAACATAACTTATTGGCCACATGATGTATTTCAACGTATTTCCTAAACTGCTTCTCGATTGGTCAGAATCAACATGAGCAAAATTCCAATGAAACCCTGGAAGTAAACAAAAAGGAGGATAATACAGCAGACACCGTGGACATATGACAACGTGCTGTAATTATGTCTCTGTGGTTGTTATACATACACTGTAAAAAATAAATTGTTGGCTCAATGAATTATTTTTTAGTAGTTCCACAGAAATTTTACGTTCACTCAATTGCTTTCTCCAAAGTGTTACCTGAATTATTGTTTTTTAGTTGGCCCAAATTTGACTCAAATATAAAAAGTATGTTAGCTCAACTAGCTTTATAGTTCATTCAACTAAAATGTTTTAATCAGTTGAATCTTTAAAAACTTACAGCAAAGACTCTGTCAATTAAAATTTAAGTATTTACTCAATGTTTTATGTGTTTCTTCAATTAATATTTATTATTTGGGAATTGTTAATAAACTTTTTAAAATTATTTATCAAATAATGACAAAATGATTAACTTCAGTCACATTAAAACAAAAGCTTTATTCACTTATCATACAGACTGAACACAGAATTAAGTCTTCTCTAAATAGAGGGCATAAAACAGTCCAAAAGCACTCCAAAGTCACTCAGAACATCTGCAGGGCCATTAAGGAGAACCTCTTCTCGCCATGTATCCCTCTGGTCTGCCTCTCACATCATCTCCGCTCTGGTTTGATAAACAGAGGAATATAAATACATACATTAATACATGTTTAATATCGTAAAGTTAATGTAAATGTTAGGACAAATTTCCCTCAGACATCACACGTAATTAAACACTATTGGGCGGTTTTCTCGGACAGGGCTGACATCTCGTAACATATGAGTGCTACTGTTTTGTCCTAAAATGCATGCCAGTATTGTATTTTATAAGGTTTGTTTGTAAAAATGTCCCAATTATAATGAAGACCGAGCCCTAAACCCTGTCTGGTAAATCAACCCTATATCCAGGTTATTTTAACTAAAATACCTTCACTTTACCTCGGACACATAACATAACACACCTTTATTTATTTATATTTATATATATATATATATATATATATATCTTTACAAAAACGTTGAGTATTTGCGTCTTTGCCAATTAATATAGTCTAAAATTAACATTTATTTACAAACACTTACCTGACGTGAACTTGAGGAAACGGCTGATGACTTGTGTCCTTGTGTAAAACAGTGAGTGATTTCAGCTGTTACTTGCGGATTAATCTAAGATGAAATGACCTGTGATACAGATCCTTACGAGTTAAAGGTGCAGTGTGTAAATTTTAGCGGCATCTAGTGGTGAGGTGGTGAATTGCAACCAACGGTTCAGTCCACTGCTCACCCCTCGCTTTTGTAACACATAGAGAAAGCTACTGTAGCCACCACCGGACAAACATGTCATCGTCGGAGACAACTTAGTAAAAAAAGTTTGTCTGTTAAGGGCTTCTGTAGAAACATGGCGGCCCAAAATGGCGACATCCATGTAAGGGGACCCTCGGTGTATGTAGATAAAAACATCTCATTCTAAGGTAACAAACACATAATGTTTTATTATGAAAACTCTTTATACACCCCTGATAATATAGTTTTGTATATTATTTTGCATTTCTGTCAAAAGATCCTTCTAAAAATTACACACTGCACCTTTAAGACATTTTAAATTCAAAACACACGCAGGCACATACATTACATACACACACACACACACACACACACACACACACACACACACACACGTGTACACACACGGGTATATTTAGAAGTTTTATTTAAGATTGTTATGATATTGGAACTATTTCTCCACCCACTCCTTCAGCTCTGAAGTTCAAATTCGCAGGCAAGACGCAGTCCAGTTATAACAAATGTGAAAGATATGAACATCACTCAACAGCAATATTAATTAAGTGCAATCCTGAAATATTATTTAAAACATAACCCTTTCATTATTAAGTATAAGTATTATATGAATTAAATCACGTTTAAACGCCACAGAGATATCAGAGCCAGGAGTCGATTTCTGAGGGGCTTGCCGAGGCGAGGCTGCGCCTGGCGGGGTGTGAGCGCTTAAGTGTTGGTGATTTTCTGGAGCTCTTCTGGAGCTCATCTCCGTTCGAAAGTGTCCGAGCACATTTTTAAATAGACGCTATCTTTATTAACCGACCGCATATTTAAACTTTAAGCACATACATTCACGCCTGAACAACTCTTACAATTACATTATATGACCAAATAACAGTAATATTATGAGCATTTTGTTGTCAGGAAGAATAGCTGTCATAAGTCCACATTAGGGCTTTCACTTTTCAGAAAAATCAAATTCGAACGGATTTCGAATATCATGCAATGTATCCGAATATATTCGAATATCCCCCCCCCCCCCGTGCGCATAAAAACCCCACCGTAATGGAGATTCAATCACAAAATTATTAACAGTGACAGTCATAAACAGGGTTGTCTGGATTACTTTTTTACTTAATGTTTGAAACAGCAGGTTATCACTTATGAATAACAAACTTATATATATAGAAAAAACGAATCAGAACAGTTACAAACAATAACGTGACAACTTAAATAGCAGCAGAGTATATGCAGACCCAAACGGAATTCGCGCCCGCAGATTTCGGCAGAAAACTTCGCGGAATTCGACGGATTTAATGCCCGTCATTGACAAGCACACATATCCCGCGCTTGAGCGTGTTTGTGAGAAGTAATCTCATTGACAACAAGCACACATGCAGCCTATAACCCGCGCGTTTGTGAGCCGTCATTGACAAGTGCATTATCTCTGCGCGTGCTGTTTGCTTGACCGTTTTTAATGATAGAGAGCACAAACCCTTTGAAACTTGAGATGAAATTAAACTTATAGATGAGTTAAGCAGATCTCACTTGACTCTCTCGTCTATGTGACGCGCGACAGTCAACACATCATCATTTCAAATCCGTTTACAAGACAAATGCTGTTGTTGTTTAATATAACGTTTACATTGCATTGTAAAAATGATGAAATTATCTTCATACATGCTAATTTCATAATGCGAACGTATTAACACGTATTTTTATTCTGCTATAATATTTAACACTATAAACAATATGCCATTTTATATACAAACTATAATTCTATCTTAACATGCACATGAGGTTCATTTTGGTCCCATTTGATTCCCTCTCTTGCGCACAGTTGCAGTCGTCGGTCTCACTCTCAGCCTCCTTCCTATTACGAGGTGTTCCTGTAAAAAATGCGCCACACATGGCATTTTAAAAACCGGATGGTTTATTTATAGTTCGGATAATACGGATATTTCACGTCATGTTCGAATGCATATTCGAATATCGAATAAAAAGTGACAGCCCTAGTCCACATATTTACCAGATTTGTTTTAATTAGTTCAGTCAACACAATCCATTCTGAATGTTGACTGGATTTGAAAATAACCATTCATTTAATGTTTTAAACAAAGATTTATGTAGACTTAAAATAATGTCTTCTCAACTAAGCCCAAACAAGAAAATTGGTTTAACTTATATATTTTTGCTCATCCAACATTTCATTAATTGGATTTTTTACAGTGTAGTTTGTATACAGCACTCCAGACTAGGGCTGCATAACGATTAATCGCGATTAATCGTTTGCAGAATAAAAGTTTTTGTTTACATCATATATGTGTGTGTACTGTGTATAATAATAATGCATAAATAAATACATTTGCATGTAGGTATTTAAGGGGTATTTAGATGTGTATATAAATTTTTATATTTATATATAATTTATATTATATATAAATATTTAATCTATAAATATTTTTATTCTTAAAATTATACATGCATGTGTGTATATTTATTTATACATAATTATTATACACAGTACACACACATATATGATGTAAACAAAACTTTTATTCTGCAAACGATTAATCGCGATTAATCGTTATGCAGCCCTACTCCAGACAAACCTTTCATTTTCAGAACGAATCGCGGATGCTGCTTGAAAACAATGTTTTAATGCACTGCCAACGGTAAGACATCACATTTTTGAGGCTCTGCCCGCACCTCCTCCCAACTTCAGGTATGTCTGCGAGCTGTCATTGTGCTAATATTGGTAATAGAAACTGTCAACAAACACTTCCTCATCCGATAATGCACTGCGCAGCTGACTACGGCAGCAGTTTAGTCCAACATGCGCAGTACTTTTGCAGTTAGGTCAGTAAGATCTCGGGTCGTGTTCTCACCACAAACGAACCGCTCTAGAGTTCGTTTGAAAGCGTACCGAGACTACCTCTTCAAGGCGGTCTCGGTACGCTTTTGGTGCACACCAGAGTTTGATTACTGCATTCTCACCTGCCCAAATGAACCGCACCAATTGAGCAATTGAACTCTGGTATGATTCAACCGAACTAAACAAGGCAAGTGTGAAAACACCCTTAGTCTATTGTCACTTGTAGTCAAAATCTTACCTCATTGTCCATCTAATCCAAGGGGGAACCTTCCGATTGCTTTTGTGAATCCAACACTGAAGTGAACTGCAATTTATAGACTGGCCGCTGGAGACATGGCCCAGAAGGGAGTCAATTTCATAAACCCCCATGTTAAAATGTCCAACTTTACAATCGAAATTATATATTTACAGCCTGGTTTTGGTCTATTTAGCTAATTTTGTCATTCATAACTGTGACCAATTAAATTTTTTTTGTAATTCATCCGTTTGAATTCTATTAAGCCTTAAAGTTCTGCATAATTAAAGGTATGACCACTGCCATCTGCCCACTTTGGGTTTCAAAAATCCTAGAAACCTACAGGTGACATAACAAACACTATGTCCATATTTTTTATAGTCTATGGTCTTAAACAAAACTGCTCAATGCTTTTGCCATTCTGACTGTTTGTATTTATCGCTCTGTAGAAGAATGTATGCACAGAAGCATGTAGTGTTGTTTTACAAAGTAGCATCGCCACCTACTGGCCTGGCACACTTAATACAGCATTTTTAGCCATTTTTATTGATCCGTCTAAACACTGACCATTTTGACAGTGTTGTTGTATGTACATGTATGTTCAGTTTTTTACTACATTACTTTCATGTAAACATAGCATTAGAAATGAGAACGCATTTATAAAGCATATATGAGCAGCAGATTTTGGGAAATGTATATTCTTGTGCTTTACAAAATTTTACCTAGTCATGCAGAAGTCACCACCAGAATGCTTTTGTGTTGTGGGTAGTCAGGGCTTGACATTAACTTTTTGAGGAACTTGTGTAAATTTGTGTTTCACTTGTCCATGCACAAAAGTCACTTGTCCGGGTAAAGTTTTATAATAATGTATTTTTTGTGTTTTGCTAATCAGTGGCAGAGCAAGGGATTTTTCATAGAGGTGGCCAGCCAGGGGCCAGCAGTTACTCTGGGGTGGCACATAAAATCTCTATCATTCAACCTTAAAATACTTTTAAGTATTATACGTGTGTTAATCAGAATAATGTATAACATACAATTGCTACAACACTTTAATTTTAATTAAAATGAATTGAGATTAACATACAATTTATAGTCATAATTCAACCTCCATGTTTTTAATCAACTATTTAATCAAATAAAACTTTTGAAATTAACTTTGAAACCAGAATTTATATGTCCCATTGCTGAAAAAACTATAGAGACCAGAAAATCATGTGAATTTTGTAGGCCACTGAAATGTATTTTACTAAGATTCATTTGGCTGCTTCTTGCTACTCTTTCTGAAGAATGATGCTATACCTGCTGCCTATCTCTTCATTTTTCCCACATTTCAATAATTGTCTGACATTAAAACACTAAAGCAAAACATTAAAACATTACCATGTTTTTAAAAACTTATCAGGATAAACGTATCTAGATTATCTGTTATATATAAAATCAATCTTAAACCTAGCATTTACGCCTGTAATGTTTGTATGGGATTTTTAATGTACAGTGACGAACTCTGTCAGATTTGCGTGACGCACACACACATAGGCGCGCTGAAAGAGAGATTCTCATTATAAAACAGATTCTTAAAAAAGATTTTAAGCCCATTATGTGTTTTTACCGAAACTTTAGAAGAGAAAAAATACGGACTTAAATCTGCTTTTTGAAACACACAGTGATGAAAACGCAGTTGAAGTGCCTGTCAGTTATATTTACGCCGGAGCCTGAAGAAACATCACTCTCCACGCCATCCCGTGACTCCCGCCCCTCCGTGTTTGTTGATCAGGTTTAATGCGCGCCCAGCTTGTTTAGTAACAATAACAGTAACATGTAAAAGTGTGTGTGTGTGTGTGTGTGTCGGCACACCGCGCTCTCTGTTCAATATTCCGCTCGGTGTTTGCGCTGCGTGTTCTGCTCTGTCATTAACGGCACATAATGTTAAGTAACATTGTTTGAAATTTAACTTGTCCAGTCGGACAACTAATTTTTTCTTACACTTGTCCTACAAAAAATCCACTTGTCCCGGACAAGCGGACAAGCCTTAATGTCGAGCCCTGGTAGTTAGCTACAGTACAGTAAATGTTTTGTTAGATTGTTTGAGATGGATTCTTGGGTGTTGCTGCGATGTAATGGATGGTTTTTGTTTCTTGGATGGTTCTTGCTTACTAGCCCAAGTTGAAAGAGTCCACTCCTAAGTCTATGTGATATTCTGGTTCAAGTACCTCCTTTAAATTCATGCAACCCATGTTACAAGCACCAAAAATAAGATCTAAATGATATTTAATTACTCACTTGTTTGTTTTGGTGAGTGGTCAACCTCCACATCAGTGACGTATCAGCGTGCAGAATGAACTGTGAAGTTACTTTTATCTGCTTGATCACACAGACCTTTTATGTGAGAATGCTCTCAGTATCATATCTTTACTTCATTTGAATTACACTAAAGTTAGGCTCAAATTATGTGTAGCTAAACTTTCTAAACTTGCCGTTTGTACTGTGGCCTTCATATGTGTGGTTTGTTTTTCTTTGCATTAGCTATGATCTTTGTCCTTCTCTGACTGACCCTTATTTTTTGCAAGGCTTAGTAAGCTATTTTTACTTCACCTTTTCTAATTAAACTTGTAACTATTTAACAAGGCCAGATCATGCCAATGATCACTATTTGAGTATTCTAATTTCACTATGTCAGTGTGCGATGCATGCTGGCCTGGAGTTGTTGAGGGTTACCGTAGAAACCGTGAATCCGGTCACACCCTCAGATTGGTAAGAGTTACAGGATCGAGGTCAAAAGGTTGCTCCATCATTCTGGGATAGACAGGATTTTTCCTTACCTAGTTCAACTCTGGCTAGCATCTGTCCTGGAAAGTATAGGGTTACTTAGCACTGCTCCTGCCAGTGCCTAGATTAGACCAGAAGACCGTAATTCTAAGGTTATCTCATGGCAATTCAAACGTATTTTACATGGGGGCTAAATCGTATTAATTTGTACGACCACATTTGTATATTTTGGTACAATTTACTTTTGCCCGTGATATTGCGGTAAATTGGGGTTTGATTACTGTTTTTTTATGATAATCGTATGTTTTTTGTTTGATTCACTTTATGCAAATTTTTACGAATTAGCCAACTCGTATATGTGTGAATTCCATGAGATCAGACTGATAATCTTTCTTCTGTTGGTGTCCTTTACCAAATCCATATCGATAAATCATACAAATAATTTTATTTACTTTTTGTGAAGCTCTTTGGGGTAGTGTTGCAAACAAAAGCCCTCCTAAATGAAAAATGCTGTTTAATTCATTCCTGTGATCAAGCACAGTGATCTTATTGGCCAGTGGCTGCAGGTATAGCAGATTACAAAGCCATCAGATCTTTGTAATTACAAGCCTGCTTCTTTGGGCTTCACTCCCATCTGTTATATTGCCTGACAGACACTTTGAACCGTTTTTTTAAGAGCATTAGTCACTCAAAATTACAAATACTGTCATCTTAAACGCAAATATATTCAAAAGCTGCATGAAGATGCTGCATGAAGTTTACATTAATAAAATTAAGTGGCATTGCTTGTTGGGTGTGACTCGCTGGTTGGAAAAAATGCAAATGGGATATGAGAGAAACTGCAGAGGGTGGTGATTATTGTTGAAAAATTACCTTAATTTTGGACTATTTCCCCCACAAAGCTATAGCTATCAGATATCAAAGTAGACACAGGGACTACTTTCAGTGGTTCTGGATGAAGTACTGGGGATATTCTGCTTCACTTCCCATTAGACCAGTTTAAAACAACATGAAAATGAAAAATTTGGGTAAAAATCAACTCTATGGGAATAGGGCTGTGATGATATATCGCGTTCCCCATTAAAAAGACCTGCCTGAAATCGATTCTGAATAGCAAGGCTCCGATTCTGTGTTTCATGCATAGCTTGTGCGTGTACTACGGCTCTGTGAAGTCTAGAGCTGCAACTATCGACTATTTTTTCAACCGATTAATCTATCGATTATTTTTTCGATTAATCGAATAGTCTAATGATTTTTTTATACATATAATTCCCCAACAAATAATAAATGTAACATCTGCCATTAACGCTAACATTTTATTTAAGCATTTTCTTAATTAAACAAGCACACAAACCAAAATTTTCAACATGAAAAATAAAGTGGCAGTGCCACTTTAAAAGAGGCATTATTCACCTTAAACAATAAAATAGGCATATATTAATATTTTAAACATTAGTTTATGATTAGTACATGCATTAACTCAGCATTAGTTCAGACTGAAGTAAAAATAAGTTCATTGTGATTCATGAACCCTTATATAAGATGTAATGGTTATATTATTACTGTTAATATTATTACTATTAGTAGTACTGCATTCTCATTTAACTTTAACATTTAACTTTTCTTAAGTTCCGGGTAAAAAACAAGTTCAGTTAATATGATCTTCTAATATTTTATAAACAGCGTTTACGCCGCTGTTACTTTAAATAAACGCATGTCAGGAATACCTTACAAGACGAGCTTCTGTAATATCTGCGCACATATTCGCAAAAAAGACGTTCATTGGGAACTCCGCACTGCCAGCTGGCTTTCAGTGCACGCGGGCACATGCCTATCAGTTCTCAATGTGACAGTAACTTATTATTTCATAACTTCTTAATATAAAAACATGTCCTGCTCTTTATTTACTGTTTCAACATAAGTTACTGCCCAGAAGCGATGCAATGTCACGTCTGTCAGGCGTCTCGCAGCTCGTATTAAACGAAGATGTAAACGCAGCTGTATTAAGCACAATATGTTTTGATTCTATTGTTTATAGAGTAAGTATAAAAACTTACTGTAATAGTTCAAATTCTTACGCTGACGTCTCGTCATTTTGAGGTCGGAGAGCTCCAGGTTTTCTTCTTTTAAGATGATCATACACAGGTGTTGCGCTGCTGTGGTATGCCATTTCAGTTTTACACAGTATGTGTTTTATTTGGTCTCTGCTTAAAGTATTCCCACACTTTTGATCGCGTTCTGTCTGTTTGGTATAACATTTGTATCACCCGGTCGGAGCTGAAGCCGCCTTCATTTCAAAATGTAAACAGTGCGACGCATCGACGCATTTCCGGCAAATCGACGTAATTACGTAATCGACGTAATCGACTACGTCGACGCGTCGTTCCAGCCCTAGTGAAGTCCTTATCAATCTAAAATCACTATGAGTTTGAGTCGTTTATAATGTGCATTTTAAAAAGCAACACTCGTCAAACAAAATCATTCAAAATATTCTTTATATCATGAAATAATCTAAAGAACAGTGATATAAATATTTCCTGGAATTTTGGATGTGGTGGCATTTCACCGTAATTGAGAAAATGCGCATTTGCACGATTAATCGACACAGCCCTATATTGGAATGTCCTTGGAAATGATGGAATGCCACTAAACCCATAAAAGACTGGGCATGTGTCATATCCCTTTACCTCTTCCTGTTGGGATAGCAGAGCAGTGGGACACCTTTACAAGAGTTACGCAGTGTTAATTGGGAACATTCCAAACATTTTTCTGTTGATATTCGGAGTTCATTTCCTCTAGATGTTTTACAGCCTAGTAAGATGATCTGTCAGCATTACCAAGAATCCAAACAAATCCCAGCATTCTGCTGTCAATGAGAACTGTGTTTTGACATGTTCTTCAGCATAAAGATGAATGTAGTGCTAGCTAATCCTGGCACATTTTTTGTTGTTGTTTTAGTGTGGACATCACAGATTGTTGTTCAAGGCGCGAAGGGAATTGATATTCTACTTTGATTTGTGTGTAGCAAAACACTTGGTGACTTGTCCAAGAAGGTATCGCGCCTAGACCTGATTATGTCAAACATAAGTGTCCAAGAGCGCTACTGTTCCTTCCTGTGATCTTCTGCAATGTGCTGGGTGGAGCACCGGCTGATTCTGTAATGCTTCTCTTGGGAGGAAACGTAGGCTTTTCCTTCCTGCACACTCATGAACACCCACCTACATTAAGCCTCATTTTAAACTTCTAAGATTTAGTGTTGAATGTTTAAATGTTGTTTGGGGTTTGTCCCTCGGTTACAATAGTGGATGTACAATGAAAGTTTGTGAGAAAGACATTGCATTGTACACTGTCTGACAAAGAATTGACAACCTTTTGCTATTACTTAACCTTTATAAGCCTTTGTGATAAAATCACTTACATTGTTTGTGTGAATCATTCTATATTCTGTTTATTCAACTGGACAGACATAAACTTTATGTTCAAGAATATCATCAAGAAATATGATGTAATTCTATGCAAATAGCACAAATAAACTCCACCTACAGTCACATGACTAAAGACACTTCAGCCAAATAAGGAACTCTAAAACTTTTATTTGCTTATTTGTAACAAGTTGCTGTCCTCCACCCTCCACCTCGACTTATCTCAGGGCATTGTGTTTATGACCATGAGAGAGATAAGAGAGAGATTGATGCCTCTGTCTTCTGGGAAACTCACCCTTCTTGGTTTGTGGGAAGTTTTTTGAGATATTTGAGGACACCGATCAAACATTGTTCCTGTGTGAAATGTCCTTCAGATAAAGCTGTTTTTCTAATTATCTTTCTAACCCCCGATGGGCTGGGGGAAGGTTATGAAGATAAATTCAGCAGCTGGATCAGAACAACAGTGATTTTCACATCAAACTTTTCTGTATCACTTTTTTGATGTTGTTTAACATGGCCAACAGACCTGAGTCCACTGAAAAATTGGTTAACAGGCAGGCACTATGTTAGTTGGGTTTACTAATGCAAGCGTTCATATTAAAGATGCATCAATTGCAATTTTCTTGGTTGATTCCAATTTCCGTTTTTTTCTGTGGGGTGTCCTGCCCATACCCATTTTTTTCCGACTCTGATTTCCTTTCTAAGAACTATTATTGACAAACAAGGTAAAACAAAAACTTAGTTATTAAACATTACACTTTCACCCAAACTGCATTAAATGACAAGTAAATCTTTTTAACAGATCTTAAAATATAATGCAGAATCAGTCAGGCATTGTTAGATGTCCAAATATCAGTTTTGAAACTGATTGCTGATTCCGGATCAGGTTATAACTGTCTGTGTGTGATAAGACACATAATCAAAAAACTTGTGAATGCGACGGGTTGGGCTGAGGAAGTTTATTAGATTTCTGAAGCCTCTGCCTGGAGAATGGCTGGCCATTCAAAGAAGACTCCTGCATATCAACATGTCATTTATGGTGCGAATGCTGAGCAGGAATCAATAAAGAAACAGGGGACTGCAGTTTAAAGGCATTCCATGCAGTTTGACGTTTTTGTCAAACAGCGACCCCTAGAGTCACTGGGGAAAACTTGCATCTGTCGTAATTTCGCACCCCCACTCTGTACGTACCTGTAAGGATAGTGTTGGGCGTGAATATGCAGAGATGGACTCCGAAGATAATGACCAGGGAATGTTTCACAATTTCATACAAATATTAGGCTACTGCATCAGTGTTTCCCATACATTGATTTATTTGTGGTGGCCCACCACAGAATCAACACTGGCCCCCACAAATAGAATTTTCATGATTCCCATTTACATTTTTATTTCACTATTTAAAACAGCTTAATTCGGCTTAAAATATAATTTGACATATAATACAGATCAAAAACAGATACAGATCAAAGAGTAGAAGTGAAACCTATTTCAGGTGCCAACACGAGATCAAATGAAACACGACATGATGACGTCACATATATGCTAATTAGTGGGTGGCGTCATCACCACCACAGTTTCTCAAAATCCTGTGGGAAACACTGTGCATGTCTACTAAACTACAGATGATGGTAATAGGATAATAAGAAGTTTATGCCAAGTGTAGAGTAGGCATATAATAATAAAGTAGCCTACCGCGTTTGCTGGCTTATTACGTTTTTACAAGATTGCAGCTTAATCACAAGTAAACAGTCTATAGTTTAACGTTATGTCTACTGTATAATTTCATTTGTTATTTAATTGTAAACATTACAAAATGCATTGACAAAGTTAATTGTAATGTATACGTTGCATTATTTCATAACATTGGCCGTTATTCGTTGGCCAAAAGAAATCGAAATTAGACAAATGACTACGTACACATCACAACACAACACTTGAGTTTAGATGGCAAAAAAAAAACATGTAAGAGAAACGAGTGTTTGTTAGCAAGTCTGCTAAATGCTCTTATGATCGTAAGTTAGCTAGACCCATGTTGAAGTTATTTTACTGGTCTAATTATCAACACTGGATGAATGAACAGCATAGTAAAAAAATACACAAGCAAGCGCAACCACATACAACATAGACCGCAAACAAATTTACAAATAAGAGATTTACTTACTTGTCCATCAACAAGATCGCCAGATCAGCATCCCTTTTGCATCCAGTGCTGTCTATTAGCTCACGCCAACGAGTAAAAACCTGATCGAGTGGGACTCTTGTCCGGTTCCTAACTCGGTCAGATTCTCTTTTTCGCTTTCTACTCTCTTCTGAACGGGTTTTCTTAGCTGTTTCCCTCATCGAGCATCACGTCTCAAATGCGCGCGTGCAGTTGTTGTTATAGGCTTGTTTGACTTCATGCAGCGCTGCAGGAACCGACAGCCGGATGACGTCAAAGTGCCGTCTCAGATCATTCTCGCGGTACTTTTACGTCATCCGACTGCCGGTTCTTGCAGCGCTGCACGAAGTCGAACAAGCCTAACGTGTGTGACGTCGTTGCCGTAAAGCAAGTCGTGATTCTCGCGAGATTTGTCAGGGGCGGTTCTCTCAAGCTTGCATTGGTGGTTTTGCTAGCAGCGTCCTCCCTGAGCTTCAACAGGAGGATGATTCGCCATACTATGACTTCGTTTACCATCGAAATGACTTTGAAGCTGTTATATTAAGGTAAAATAACTGCATAGTGTGTCTTTAAAACCAAAGACCATTTTGACTCATTTCCGTGCATGCTAAAAGGAAAGCATTTTTAAAAACTCTTATTTGTGTTCACAGTCTAAAGCAGGGGTCCCCAACCTTTTTTTCACCACAGACCGGTTTCAGCTTTAAAAAAAATTTGCGGACCGGGGGGTGAGATTGGGGGGGGATGGTTGGGGTCGCTGAGTTGCTGTTCAAACGTGCTGAAAATCCTCCTTTTCGAAATGTACTTTTTAAACGGAAGTAAATATAACAACCATGCATTAGGAAAATTTATAATTGCTTTATTTAGGCTATGGTTTGTTTTCTATAGACGTGTAAAACCATATTTTGGCGGATTGTTTTTTACTTTCATTGTTTTTACTAGTTTGCCTGCCCATTTAGTCTTAATAATTAATGGAACCTAAACAAACTTGGCTTGCTGTTCTCGAAGGCAGCTCGAATCTTGGTCGGGCTCGAGACCCAATTCCAAGTAACAGAAGAGAAGAAAAATGCAGTGAAGGAGGAGAGATGCCAGAAGAATTGCGGCTGGGCAATGAGGCACGGAGACTCGCGTTTACCATGATTAATGATGATTGACAAGTTTAGGTTCCTTTCAAACCTGCGTTAAAGGTGTAGCCGTTAAAATATTATTAGCCTAATAGTTTATTTTGATCATGGTGCTACGATCGATGGATAATTCTGAAGTTGTTTAAAGAAGAATAAAATAATTACTTTTCAGTCATTTGCGCTGTCACACATTTGATCGTCTCCGCATATGTACATCATTGCGACGTACATTTACAAATGATTCATAAAGTCATACCTCCGCAATTCTTTGTTCGATTGTGTTTTAGAAGTACTGTATGCACAAACTCTAATGACAGCAATGTGATCGCTGATGCGCTGGTAGAGAGAGAGAGGCGGAGAAAAAGAGAGAGAGCGCAACTCTGTTCAAAAGTGGAAATGATTGATGTTATTTGAAGTCGGCTCTTACAGTACAAAATACCCGATTAAGCTATTACGTGGCTATTATACAAATTTTTTCAGGACGTTCTTGCGACCCGGTGGCAACTTGTCCACGACCCAGTACTGGGTCGCGACCCGGTGGTTGGGGACCTCTGGTCTAAAGGTTTCTCATTACGGACCGATTTGGGGGCGGTTCACCTTTGAAAAAATATGTTTCTCATTGTCAAATGGATTGCGTGTCTGGGTACAAAATTAAATTAATGCTGCTGTTGGATAACGGTAGGGTGGCTGTGACGTTATTTGCTTACACCACTGGCAAAAAAAAGAATGGCTCGGAATGTCGTGAGACTGACTGTCCGATACCGGTCCGGGTCGGTCATGCTTGGTGCTTCTCTAATTTGTATTCCTATTGTGAAAATTTGTCAAGAAAGAACCTGTGAAACAGGAAAACATCTCCAACATGTTTGGTCGTATGTGCAATTTATAAACCGTTTGTTCAGGGGTTTTTTCACTGAAAAAGAAAGTTCCTTTTTCCTTTAATCGTTGTGTATTTAAAACGATCTGTAAAGTTAAAAAGCTCAAACTGTACTCCAAACGAAAATATTTACTTTAAAAGAAAACACTTCAAACATAAGGACTACAATGCTTTCTTTAGACATCTGTGACTTCACAGTTTTGCCCAATAAAATAAACTCCTGCCCGAGTCATGCACAAATAAGGCCTGGTTTGCCGGTTTAATAGTGTGACAGACTTTGAACCATTAATCATTGAAACATATAACCTAGAATAGGGTCCCTTTACTATATTTTAGTTATTTTAAATTAGACAGTACAAAAGTAATATATATTTTAGTGATCATACCATACTAAAAACAAAACGACTTTGGTTCCTTATGTGCTGCAGGTGCATTGGTTGTACTATATCTGCATGTTTGTAAGCTCAGTTTTAAAGTGCCAGGAACTGATGGCGTATTCATGTGTACTGGTTTACCACATTGAGATCAGGGTTTACCACAGAGGTATGCCAGAAGCAGAACTGAAAGAAGACTTGAGTTTCAGTTTTATTTGGTCGTGGTTTTAGCAGTTTTGTTTTAAATAACAATTATGCAGAAGATTTCATAAACTTTTATTATTATCATACTTTGCTTGCATATTATAATTTAAACCGTTATACACATTACAATTTGGTTTGGCCAAGAGCTATCCAGTTTGACAGATTAACTGATATATTAAGCAAGCATGCACAATCTATGTAATGGTAAGGGTGGGAAAATGTGAAACTTCGGATGTCGCAATATTTATACCACCGTGAAGCAGCTAGTCTTAGAAATGTAGATGTCCAGTGTTGTAAAAGAAATGCATACTGTCGTTTTTTCACAACATAATCTGAAAATAAGTGAATTATACATGTTTTTCCCCATAGATTAATCTAATAACCCAATCAAATCCAGTAAAATCCTTTTGTCAATTTTTGCAAAATAATTTGGTTTCCAGGTGGTCTGATAAAACACTGTCCCTGTCTCCCACAAATTGAGTTGTAGCTGACCAATCAGATTAGAGCTGGAGGTTTAGCCAGTTTCTGTGCCATTTCTGTTAGCAATGATCAATAGGTAGTGCTTGAGTGTGTTGCCAGACTTCAGATAAATGTTGTTATAATGACAGTGTAGATTTAATGTATTTTCTTTTTATCACTCTGACTTGTAGGCACCGGATAAAAGGAAAGCCTTGGAGGAGACCAAAGCGTACACCACCCAGTCCCTGGCGAGTGTGGCCTATCAGATCAACGCCTTAGCCAACAATGTCCTGCAGTTGCTGGATATCCAGGCCTCTCAGCTGCGCAGGATGGAGTCGTCCATCAACCACATATCTCAGGTCAGATACATGCGTTTTGTACGCTCTCTCCCTCAATTTCATTTCCTTTAGATTTTTTCTTTAGCATTGTCTCCATGTCAATAAATAAGCCTGTCTCTCGCTGTGACAATTTAATATCGGTCTTGTTTCTCTCGTTCTTCAGTTTGAGTGTCTCTATATTTAACTCGATCATCATGGAGATGAAAAACTCTTGTGTAAACCTCATCCCACCTCCATATGGTGCTGTTGAAGTTATTAAAAGCGCCCCCAGACATTATTAGTAATTATGATAAAACCTGCTTGTTTTTTAGAATAGGTGCTGGGTGGTGAGACAATATATAATGTCAGTTTAATTAAGTACATTTTCCAAAGATTGTTTGGTGGATTTCCCATAAATTGTTGTGATTTTTATATATTTTTTACAGTGAGATATTAAATAACATTGATAAGCCTTTGTCATATGCCAGCATGGGAAAGAGTTAAATTGCATTGAAACTGTAAACTGTTGAGGTCCACTATATGGAGAAAAATCCATGAATGTTAAGCAACAAGATAAATGCAATGCATTCAGGGATTCTCTTAACTGTGAATGATGCATTGGCTAATCTAGCATCTCTCTGTTTGACTTTAAAACTTAAACTTAAAGTTTATGCCAAAATTCAGTTTTAATAATGTTTGTTACCATGGTTTTTGGGGTTTATTTTGTGCCCATCACCCAGGACAGTGGGAAGGTTTGGATTTCATGACAGTGTCAATAAGACCCTCAGCTTTCTGAGAAACACTTTACACCCAGATTATTAGACAAACATTAGTTCTGTGTGTGAGACCGTCACAACTCAAACACACCACCTTGGAGGAAATAAAATAACCAAGTCAGTTTCTACCAATCAGATCATTGAGATTCAGTGGTCAGATCTTTATGCAGATGTATATAGAAAACAGTGAAGGTCTCGTATCCATTCAGAAAATCACAGCCGTTTATATGAATAGCTGTAAAACACAGGCTCATTTACAGGGTCAACAGAGGCCACTTCTCACATTCAACACTGTCTGTTTCAGTCTTCACGCACACACTCCATTTACAGTCATTTATCATTCACTCCAAAGATGCAGATGGATAAATAGGACCCTTATGTTAATAACTGGTTGTTATTTGTGAGGCAGTGTATATCTTTTATAACTTTTTACATCAATATTTTTCAGTGAATACAGTTTTAAATGGCTGTTTATGGCAGTGGTTCTCAAACTTTTTTGGCTGAAGTACCCCTTTTTTTATTTTTTCAAGCCAAGTACCCCTTAACCAGTCAACAACATTTGATTTTGAGATACAGCGAAATGGGAGTGAGACAGTTATTATATCTGATGCCCCAGAGCAGGTTTATTGCTTATTAGTATTCATCACGAAACTGGTGGTATTTTTGAGGCTCTGGTTTGTTTTTTCTTTTTAGCATCCTCTTTTAAGAAGCCACCTCTCATAACTTTTATTATTTCGCGCAGACCCTGCTCCTGATTTTGGATTCAGGTCTCAATAAATACTGTTAATGATCTCAGTACTGAACATATATCAGGGGTCTCCAACCTTTTTTTATTGGAGAGCTACTTTCTAAAAAATAAAAGTGGTCGAGAGCTACTTGTGTCACCTTATACCTAAATTAGTGAGTTCATAGACACCTGTCTATGAACTCACTGTGATTTGAACTCTTTCCCCGCCAGCATTTAAAAAAAAAGTTGCCAGCCAGTGCCAGCATTTTTTTTATTTTTCACAAAATTGTAATACCTTCCAGAAAATGCTTTTCTTTAAACATAAACATACAATACATCAAATGAAAGAACAGATCCTTTTAAACAACAACAACAAAAAACTTTCATGTTGTCTTTATTTATACTTTTTTATCACCTCTTATATGGGTAGGATTCGTCCAAAAATACCACATTTTGAATAAAAAAATAAATGATTAAAGATCAGATTTAGAAAGATGATCCAAACATAGAGTATTTACTGCTTTTGGATTCATAATAGGGATGTGCATGTATGTCACGTATGGCTCTCTGGTATCTCTTGACATTTGATGTTTAAATATGAGATGATATTGAACTTGTGACGACTGTATTTTCGGTTTATCAAAAATGAATCCGAAATGACGGCATCCATTTTAACCATAGTGCCTCGACTCGAGATGTGCGCGGATCGTGGCCCGGGCTTCACAGCGTTGCGCGGAATGTCCGGTTGCCGCGCCGCGGGCTTCATAGCGTTGCGCGGATCGTCCGGCGCGGGTGCGCCGACTTATCTTTTTGTTTTTGAATCATACATGTTAAATCACTGATGTCATATGATACGCCGGTCTACACAGCTCAACGCGACGTCAAACACGTACCCAGTCTTTACCACAGGCGCTTGTAACCAGACATCCAAATGCGCCATAACCACAGAAAATAAATAAACCCACGACGAGCTACCTTCAATTAAGACGTGAGCTACCTGTAGGAATTTGTGTGGAATACAGCTGCTTTCCCAAGGTTATTATGGAAGATTTAATGAGGTACATTTAAATAAAACTCAAACATATTTACAACACTGACAGATGTCACTTACTTGAATATTTATATATATAAAAACACACAGCAACACCACAAAAGAAAGTAAACTTTAAGTAACAAATGATAATAGGAGCAGACTCCATGTATCTCCGTTGCAGAAGCTGCTGAACTGAAACCTTGTGCATGCGCCAGACAAGGTCAACAGGTTGAACTCGCACATGCATTTTGTACAATGTGCTTTAAATTTATGATTTTTTTTATTGCATCTTTGTGTAGTCCTAATGTCATATAAAAATACTATCATCATGAATTACTAGGGTTGCCACCTAGGGCTGTCACTTTTGAGAAAAATCTAATTCGAACGGATTTCGAATATCATGCAATGTATCCGAATATATTCGAATATCTAGGCGCCGCCCCCCACGCGCATCAAAAACCCACCGTAATGGAGATTCAATCACAAAATTATTAACAGTGACAGTCATAAACAGGGTTGTCTGGATTACTTTTTACTTAATGTTTGAAACAGCAAGTTATCAACTTATGAATAACAAACTTATATATATAAAAAAAATGATTCAGAACAGTTACAAACAATAACGTGACAACTTAAATAGCAGCAGGAGTATATAGACAGACGCAAACGGAATTCGCGCCCACAGATTTCGGCAGAAAACTCCGCGGAATTTCACGGATTTAATGCCCATCATTGGCAAGCACACATATCCCGCGCTTGAGCGTGTTTGTGACCAGAACTGTCATTGACAACAAGCACACTTATACAAAGCCTATCCCGCGCGTTTGTGAGCCGTCATTCATAAGTACATTAACCCTGCGCGTGCTGTTTGCTTGCCCGTTTTCAATGATAGAGAGCACAAACCCTTTGATACTTGAGATGAAATTAAACTTATAGATGAGTTAATCAGATCTCACTTGACTCTGTCGTCTATGTGACGCGCGACAGTCAGCACATGATCATTTAAAACCCGTTTACAAGACAAATGCTGTTGTTTAATATAAAGTTTACATTGCGTTGTAAAAATGATGAAATTATCTTCATACATGCTAATTTCATAATGCGAACGTATTAACACAAGCTTTTTATTCTGCTATAATATTTAACACTATAAACAATATGTCATTTTATATACAAACTATAATTCTATCTTGACAGCACATGAGGTTCATTTTGGTCCCATTTGATTCCCTCTCTTGCGCACAGTTGCAGTCGTCGGTCTCACTCTCAGCCTCCTTCCTATTACGAGGTGTTACTGTAAAAAAATGCGCTACACATGGCATTTAAAAAACCGGATGGTTTATTTATAGTTCGAATACGGATATTTCACGTCATGTTCGAATGCATATTCGAATATCGAATAAAAAGTGACAGCCCTATTGCCACCTTTGATTTGTGAAAAACCGGGACACTCAGATGAAATTTATTTTTGTTTTGTTTTTTGGAGGGGGGATCAACTAATATTTGCAAATATACTATGTTAACAGTTGTAGGACTCTATTCCCTCTCTAACCTATATTTGTCCTGACGTAGATGCTTTCCCTGAAGTAGATGCACTCCCTGATGTAGATGCACTCACTCTGGACTCCTTTCTACATTAAAGGCGAAGTCCATGATGTTTGAAAGCCAATGTTGATATTTGAAATCACATAAACAAACCCTACCCCAATAGAATCTGGACCTTCTGTTGATAGACCCGCCCCACACATACGCAACCCGGCAAGTATGCCGGTTAGTAGACACGCTCCTTACTGCTGATTGGCTATAAGTGTGTTTTGGTAGTCGGCCCGACTCCTTTTCCAAAGCGTTTTTCAAACATCGTGGACTCCGCCTTTAAATACAAACATTAAATACATTTTTGTATAAATATTGTGTAAACATATACTGCATAATTATATTCTATTATAAAATATAATCATTTGTACAAATATAGGATATATTCTTTAGCAATTAAAACATGATTACATGTATTATAATAGATTATAAACAACTTTTTGTTTTTGTTAACTTAGTAAATTTGGGCAACCTAAAACTGACATTTCTCACCTCTTTTTCCATGTGTATTTCTCATTTCTTTTTGCTGCCTGCAGAAGTTTTGGCTGTCCCTCAATAAATGCTTTAAACTCCAAGCATGATAATTTAAAGTTTAATCTAACGTGAAGTTCAGCTTTGACCAACCCACTGATCGTTTTAAAAGCTGACTAGCAACTTAACTCAAACTATTTCATCCAGGATGTGAGTGTGGAATCTGTGGATGCGACGCGTGCGACCAACCGACAGCATAGGTAGTTGCTAGGCGATAAGTTGAGCTTCCAATCAAATAAAAGTAAACGCCTGTTACCTGTTCTATTTTACCCGGTTACAGACACAGGATTGGATGAACACAGAAACAGTGGAAGGAAACGCTTTAATTTGAAACCAGGAAATTCTGCTTTAAAAGTTCATTTTCACAAAAAAACGGGACAATTCGTGTCCTGGGAAAGAATATAAATTTTCCGGGACAGTGACTCAAAAAAGAGAACAATCCTGGGAAAACCAGGACGGGTGGCAACGCTATGAATTACTGATTTTATTAATTTATTCCTACATGTCAGTTTCCACTTTCTCTCACGTACCCCCTGCAGTACCCCAAAGTACCCCTAGGGGTACGCGTACCCCCCTTTTAAGAACCACTGGTTTATGGCATAGTAATTTATTTATTTAACAATCTATCAGTGTGTCCGGCAGTTTGGTTTAGGGCTGTGAAGGTTGTCAAAACCACCGCACATGGTGTGCGCGTCACAAACTATGAAAAATATAAAGTACAATCTCCCCCAGTGAGATGTCAGGTTCGTAATAACGCAAACGGCCAGCAGACTCGGAGTTAATGTGCTATTTGCAAGGGAAGGCAACTGATAATCAGTGATGACCCGCTGGCTTGTGGGCGAAACAATGAGGCAAGATATTGGCCATTTACTAATCTGAAGGGTGCAGTCTCTGAAGGTTGCATTTGTAAGCTCAGTCCTTCCAGAAAATTTTTTGCGGGCAAGAATCCTTGATCTTGCGGAACATTTTCTTAAAATGTGTGATGCAATATGCAGGATATTTATGCAATTTATTGCAACAAAATTGCGGGAACTTGCAAAAATTGCGGGAACCTGCAAACACTGTTTTCACCTTTTGCAGCTTTTCAATGATGTTCCATCACATAATCACGTCACTTCATAACATTCCCATGGCAACAGGGGACATGGCTGCGCGTTTGTGAAGTAAATTCAACATTTTTCAACTTCTGCTGATTTTTGGTACGAAAATGCGGGGATTATGAAGTCATGAAAGCCCTGCATATTTTGCGCAAGGAAATCTGCAATTTGTGCTGTGAAAGTGCGGCGTATTTTAAAAAATGCGGCCCGCGCATAAATATGCGGACTTTTGCTAATTATGCGTTGAATCATGCAATCGCATAATCACGTTTTTCTGGAGGGACTGTTAGCTGCATATATCATCAAGACTGTCTTATTTCATAACATTAACAATTATAAAGTTGACTATTACTCTTTGTTAATCGTACATTGTTTTAATATGTTTATGACTTGCAAATGTAAATCCGTTAACTGAAATAAACCAGGCTTGATGACATATGCGATCATAGGAGGCTGCAGTCTTTGGATTGAGAAACGTCCGTTTTCTCTTCGTCACTCAAGGTTGCGAAAAAGTATCAATCTGCGTTACACCATCAGAACACGTTTTCAGCATGGTTGGAAAAATTATAACCCCAAAAAGGTTTCTTACTTGTTTCACGGATGGAAGTGCTACAATAAAAATGCACATAGGCACCGATCCCATGGGTGTTCTGGGGCTCGGTTTTAGAGGTCGACGATATGTGGTTTTTTTTTTTTTTTTTCAGGGCTGATGTCAATACCGATTATTACAGATCGAGTAGACCGATAACCGATATTTTGAACCGATATGTCTGGTGTAAAAATGAAAATTTATGTCAAAATTAAGACTCTGACAAAGCTCTGACAAAAACTCTCAATGCTTAGAAACATTTCTATTTCTGACTCTAAGAAATGGGAATTATAACAATCATATTCATTAGTGATGCTCCGATCGATCGGCCGCCGATCGTAATCGGCCGATAACGACATTAAATGACGCGATCGGCACTCGCTAAATTTGCCGATCTCATGAGCCGATTTTTCTGTTTTCTTTTGTCATCATAGCGTTCCTGATGCGGCTGCAATTAGAGACCATTTTACACAGTGCGAGCATTTTGTAACCTATTGCTCATGTGTGACGTGCAGATTTGGATTTTCCTCTCTGCCTATACAGAGATATGCGTATTTTCTATGAGGACACGCGATGCGTCTTCACATACCTATCAAACAGCGTATACAACATATATCTATCGCGGACAATTGCATCCTCGTGACGAAAGTTTATTACTTGCATTCGTTTTAAAGGTGCCATTTGTAATAACTGAGGTAAAAGATTTTTAAAAATTAGTTACACGCATCAAAAGAATGAGAAGAAATAAGGGCAAAGATGTCATTAAAAAAATGACAAGGTATAGGGCTGCAGAAATATCAATCTGAATTAGCATGCTAAATTACTAGCTACAGCCCGACTGGTGTTGTAATACCAGTTTCGACCATGGGAGGCGGTATGCGGGCCACGCACATAACCGCCAGCCAAACTGCAATACACGAATAAGTGGGAGTACAGCCCTACCGCTGCGTCCGAAAACTAAGGCAGCTGACTTGTTGATTTAAGATTTATGAATGCAGCTCAGAGAAATGCAATTCGGACAGCCATGGATTCGGACATGCCTTGATGCCTTCCTGCCTTGCAATAGGGGTTTCGGACGTATTTCAGTTCAGGGAAGAGAGCGGAAGAATGGCTAAAGCAAGAGACATTTACCACTACCACAAACATTTGCTGCAGGGAACAACGCGCTCGGAATCACAAATAAAATATGATAAATAAAGTAACGGAACCAGAGTAAATACTGGCACTGCTTTTCATCGCTGGAGACAACTAATGAACATGAAAGAAATGAGGTTCGACTCCGAAATGACAACATTTCTTTTCGATTGGTAAGTAAGATGCTGTTAGTATTTCGCTAGAAGTTCACTTATAATAGGCATTGCCATAACCTATGCTCAGCTTGTACATGAACTACGGCTTTGTGCAGTAAATGTGGCTCCATCTGAAAGCAGCTGATGGCGATTAACTTTTAATCAATAAACCGGCTTCACTGACGAGAAGCGCAATGACTATCGCATGCAAATTATTGCGCATCCTTAGCTGTTAACGTTTAATAGTTAGCTCTACCCACGGATCCGATCCGGTTTTCACCCGTTATCTACCAAGCTGATGCTAAAATGTAACATTAGCTAAGAAGCTTGAAATGTCTTCGATTATAATGAACACCAAATGGACGCACGAAACGTAGCGGAAAACATTGCAATTTTAATGAGACCGAATGTTTTTTTTGTGACTAATGATAACTTAGTTGCTAATGTAAATCAAACTTGATATATGCTGCTGAATTTGCAGCTGCTAAATTAAAATAGACCAACTCACTTTTCTGGAGGTATACTGCCCCCGTCTGTTTGGCGTGTGGAGTATGAATTGATTTTTTTTTGGGCGGACATGTTAAATGGTCCCTTTAAAGTTTTGAAGGTTTAAACTTCCATTTTCCTCACAGCTGCTCTTGTTTGCCGACACCCGCCGCACGCATACACAGCAGCCGGTCATCAGTGCACGTGAAGAGAACGATCTCTCCCACGTCTTAAAGCTACAGTATCCTAATTCATCTCTCAATAAAATTACTCTCTGCTCAGCAGTGAAAAACTGTTGTACTTCATATGAATGCGTGTATATTTAATTCATACAGTAAAGACTGTGTGAATTGTTTTATTTTAACTACTTTTAACAGACATAAACCTTTTTAAAGGCATATTACATTTCTCTTTGCAAGAAGAAATATTTGTTGTGCTTATTTATTTGATTCTCTATTAACCCTTGTGCCTTGTTCCAATTCACTACCCTTTCGTGTTGTTAGCGGCCAAAAAAGGCCACTAAATTAAACGGCTGTAAAAATGTATCAGATTAATATTTTTTTCAAATTTTTTTGCATAAATCTGTTAATCAACCTCAGAACTGATCAAAACTACCAAATGTTTCCAAAAATTTCATGATTTTAACTCTTTAATTGCCAAGCTCATAAGTGATGCCACTGATTTGAGAAAAAAAAAACACAAAATCACTGATTTTCAATATAAAAAGTGATTGTGGACTGAATTTTTTTTCACCCTTTTAACAGTCTTGGGCATGCCAAAAATTGGTAAAAACATTGGCTTTGATGCATTTTTAGTTTTTGTGCAGCATCAGATTAAATTTTTTTCTCCCTCATTTATTGTTTGTGGCCATTTTTTCCCCATTGACTTCCATTATAACAACATTTTTTGATTGCAGAGCCATGACACCTTATTACCATGCATTTTTGATTCTTTGTGGTTTTAGTTTTTGCAAAGAGGTAAAATTTGTCATTTTTACTGTTGATCACCATGTGGCACAATTAACCCTTTAGTAGCCTGTGCAAAAAAAAGAGCTTGAATTCTGGATTGTACATTGAGTTATATGGACTATAACAGCATATTAGAGAGAGAGAGAGCGAGCGAGCGAGCGTGCGTGCGTGCGTGCGTGCGTGCGTGCGTGCGTGCGTGCGTGCATGTGTGTGCGTCTGTGTGGAAAAATCTGTAAAAAATCTTCTCTTCATCAGATTTATTAACAACATTTATTATGAACCAAAATGCAAAAACAACTTCAAATAAACTGAACAATGAAGCAAGAGTAGAGGATGGATGGAGAACTAAACAATCAAACTAATTTTTTGGTGTGTATATGTGTACGTGTGTGTGTTCAGTCTTTTTAGCAGGACTTGCAGCATATTACTTGGTGCTCTCTGCAAGTGTGTCTACCACAACGGATACAAATGCTGACTGTTCTTTTTTTGGTTCTGTACACCACTTGCATGTTCCCCTCTTCACTCCTGAGCTGCTGGTGCCTGCTGGTGTCTGTGGATTTGTGTCTAGAGGGACAGCTACAGGAGACTAAATCCCTCTCACCAGTGCAGCACTAACTGGTGCGCGAGGGAGGTGCTCTCTCCTCAATACTAACACTAACCCTACACACACACACTCGTACACACACACACTCGTACACACACACACTCGTACACACACAATCGTACACACACAATGGTTTTATAGTCCATATAACTCAATGTACAGACCAGAATTTATGCTCTGTTTTTTTGCACAGGCTACTAAAGGGTTAATGGTGCCACATGGTGATCAACAGTAAAAATGACAAATTTTACCTCTTTGCAAAAGGAAAAGGCACAAAGAATCAAGAATGCATGGTAATAAGGTGTCATGGCTCAGCAATCAAAAAATGTTGTTATAATGGAAGTCAATGGGGAAAAAATGGCCACAAACAATAAATGAGGGAGAAAAAAATTTAATCTGATGCTGCACAAAAACTAAAAATGCATCAAAGCCAATGTTTTTACCAATCTTTGGCATGCCAAAGACTGTAAAAAAGGTAAAAGAAAATCCAGTCCACAGTCACGTTTTATATTGAAAATCTGTCATTTTGTGTGTTTTTTTTTCCCCAAATCAGTGACACTACTTATAAACTTGGCAATGAAAGAGTTAAAATCATAAAAATTTTTGCAAACATTTGGTAGTTTTGATCAGTACTGAGGTTGATTAACAGATTTATGCAAAAAAAATGTGAAAAAAAATTCATCCGATAAATTTTTGCAGCAGTTTAATTTAGTGGCCTTTTTTGGCCGCTAACAACACGTAAGGGTAGTAAATTTGCCCACGGTATATTGTTAAGTTTTTGAAAAATTTCAAAGCATTTTCTTAAAATATGTGTAAATATAAGATTTGTCACCAAAAATCATTCCATTTGCTGAAACACAGAGAAAGTTGTGGCCAAATTAAGACAAAAAAATTGCAAAAATGGCCAAAAATGGCCCCAACAACACATAAGGGTTAAGACAATAATATACCTAATTTACAGTTAATTTCATTTCTACAAATGGTGCAAACTCTGCTAGATTATAGATAAAAGATTCCCATTCCACTGCCATTCTGTGATCGGCACTGATTGGCGATCGGCAGATCATGATCTTGGTGATCGGTAATCGGTGATCGGCCCCAAAAATGCTGATCGGAGCATCTCTAATATTCATAATAACAAAAAGAGCAGGAAGGAACCATAAACTATATAAACATAAAAACTATTCAATTTTTTTTTATTGAATTATATTAATTATTTTCTGATGATTTTATTATTGCATACAATAGTATAACTATTCAGTTAATCATGTTGCACATCAATGGAAGAACTATCCCATGGATATAACAATTAACTAAACAATTCAAATGTATATAATAAGTGTAAATAAATAAATTGCCTTTACAGCTTCATTGTGTATGTTGTTGAAAAGACCGCAAATGTTTTTATAAAACTATAACATTAATACCATTATTATACGCACAATTAGTTGGTTCAATAGCCTATTCCTTAAGTATATGTCACCAAGACAGGCATTTAAGCATATACCTCCTGTTTGTATATCTGAACATTTATGTGTAATAATAAATAAGTTGTCATTTGTTGCGAGCAGCTTGAGAGGCGGCTGTGCGCGCGTGCATGTGAGCGCACTGTCTGAAGTGCTTGAGTTCTTAATGCTTTAAAATGGCTTGAATTTTTTTAAATGACATGACTTATGACGTGCAAGCGCCAGCTCGGTCTACTGCCTGAAACGCGTGCTAAACTCTATTGCAGTGTCCAACTCGCTTGCAGAGCGAAATCATTGCAAAGCAGCTTGAGTTAGCAAGTGCTTTTGGCAGTGTCTTCAGCCTCCTGCGCTGATTGGCCGGACTCGTGACACTCAACAAATTAGATGGGCAGTGGGCGGGTGTTGCTCTACAGTGCCGTGTTCTGACGGCTCTCACTAAATCCTTTGCTGCATTAGAGCCAAAATAGCGCATTTCAAAATTACATTACTTTATCGGCAAATCGGCTATTAAATATCGATAATCGGCCAGATCGATAATTGGTCGATCCCTAGTCGGCTTGAGCACCCAGTGAAATGCCCATGCAAGCACATATGCTCATAGCTTCACATTTGCTTCTAAAACCACACAGAAAACATGAATGTGCTGCTTTCCTCCTCTCTCAAAGCGTCTGTCGTAGCTAAGTAACCTAAGCATTGCTTGAAATTGTGACGAGCACCCACTGGCAGAAAAAGAAATTGGTGCCTATGAACACGCACGTTTTCATAGGCACCGACTCAGCAACCTGGTAGCTAACTTCGAGTGCTTTTTTAAACACTGTGTCACTGTTTTTTCCACGGCACACCAAACAAGTGGTCAAAGTGGTTGGGAAACACTGACTTATAAGACCGTAACATGTCCTAATACACACCAAAAGAAAATCGTAAATCAGATAATTGATGTTCTTTAAAAGACAAAACTATTGTTTAGTCTAAACCCAGCATAAACCCAGATACTAGTTGTCTTCAAGGGCTTTTCATTTGGTGCATCACCAAATTAAGTATTATGATTCATCTTTTTGAATGTGGGACATCAACTAGTTAGTAGCTATAGATAGTAGATCATTAGTAGCTATAGATTACCGTCATTCCACAAACTAACTACAATCCTGTAACTTTAGTACTGATCCGTCAAAACTAACGTGTTTAACAGAAAGGTGAGTAATGGCTATAAAGCGTCTGTAATCTCTCGGCACACCCAAGGCTTTGCTGACATAAGATGTTCTCATCTTTATAGCGTTTCTAACCGTTCAGTCTTCCTCCGGCTGCCTATTAGACAGACCGCACTGCCAGCATGTGGGCAAATTAGATTTGAACATCAGTGCAGCTGACTAATGGGCCGTTTGCAACAGGCCTGGAGTGAATCCTGCATGTTTTCCATCACAGCTTCACGCTGAATGTGGTTGACTGTGTTTGTGGGTCTTTATTTGTTGTGCTGAAGTCGCCCCTGACACCGAGTGTGGGAGGCTGAAGTGCTGCTACCTAGACAAGCGCATGAAGTGGCTGCTAAGAGACTGTGAACAGTCAATGCTTTGTCTGACCAGCTGAAGACTTGGCAAGATGAGGGGAGTCTCTCTTGTTGTGCTGTTTTCCTCTTCATATAGCTGCATGTATTTAAGAGGAGCTAATTAAACGCAACATTGTTCCTGTAAATAAAAATAAAAAAACGACAGTTTTATTTGGAAATGCATTATGTTTAATGGGTTATGCATGTTGGCTCAATTTATTAATAGATCTATAAATCTTACATTTATTAAAAAGATAAATTTAGGTACAAAAGTTGTCACACTTTTGTAACTAAAAGCTGCATATTGGTACCTCTAAGGTACTTGCTTGTTCATATCTGTACCTAAATGGTACCTTTTTAATAGGTACTGACCCAGTGACCAAAACTTTTGTACCTTTTTCTGAGAGTGTACGTGGGTTTGTGAAGATTTGCATGGGTTTTGTTGCTAGTATTTTTTTTACATATTTATGTATTATGTCTTATCTAAAGTCACTAACGCAATGCTCTACCAATTGAGTTGCAGAAACGAGTGCTATATTACTGCCCATTTTAAGCACAGTGCAAGCTCCTAAATGAAATCCAGAGATAAAGTTGGAGGCTTTCCTCCCCTTCCTTCCTGAAAGGCGTTGTGTGTCATCTTGTTTGAATTTGGAAATGGGATGATGTGCCATCTTCAAGGTTACATAGGGATCATTTGGTTTTTTAGTCATGGCAACATCTGACTGGACCTCGAGTTTTTTTTTATTATAGCCTTAAAGTCTATGAAACGTATTGGCCACCACTAGAGATCCAGACAGTAGCTTAACATCTCTCCAACTTAATATATTTCTCTGAAATGACTTCATTGCAGTTGGCAAAGAAATCACAAACAATTTCCTGGAATCATCATGCTGAGTTTTAAACATCCACATGACTTGACGTTGTCTGCGGTGGTTTGGTTCAGGATTTTTGCCCCCAAATTTCCCCACAAATAATTTGTGCCGATTAGTGAACTGAGTAAAAAAAGAAAGTAATTGAGATGAAATTGCAGTTTTCAGTTCTCTGTTGAACAGATGCAAGGCCAACTCTTGCTTAATGCTTACTGAGAACTGTGAAGTTTTTTTAGGGTTTTAATCATGGGTCACCAAACTAAGGTCCGATGGCCGACTCAGGCCCGCCACCCCCTTTTGACCGGCCCCCCAGCCTCTCTACCCCCCACTACTTGAACCGGCCCAATGAGGCAATTTTATTTTTGTAATTGTTCTTTGGAAAGTAATAACAAATTCGCATCTGGTATTTTGTTGATTTTTTTTAAGTTAAAAAATGATATTTAGTTATAAAATTAACTATATTTGCCAAATTTGTGATCAAGCAGTAACAGACAACGCACGTGCAGATCACTGTCCAGACCTGGCAGTGTTCAGGACAGCAAAATGGCTAGCATTAAACAAAAAGTTGATAAGAGAGTGCAGAGTTTAAAGAAAAGAATGGACCAACGATTATTTTTTGTTCAGTGTAAGGACCATGCAGTTTGTATGTAAAGAAAGTGTGGCAGTTTTTAAAGAATATAATCTGTGTCGTCATCACGAAACCCGCCACAAAGAGTATGCTAGCTAGCGAGGGCAAGCAAGAGAAGACAGGATTTAAAGGATGAAAGGCGTACTGGCTGCACAAAAGAATGTATTCCTTTGCCAGGCTGCTGTCCGAGCTAGCTATAATGTAGCTCACCTACTAGCTACCAATGGAAAGCCGTTTACTGATGGGGACTTTGGCTGTGCCAGGCTAGTAATCTCTACTACACAATGAGGCCTGCTGGTGGTCATTTTGGTCTGGGCCATACAATTCTATGTTATATAGCTGACCCGGCCCCCCATCACAGTCAGGAACAATAATGTGGCCCCCAGAGAAAAAAGTTTGGTGACCCTTGGTTTTACTACTAGTTGATACCAGATTAGATGCTAGTCAGTCTGAGACACCAGTTGGCCAACAACATTAGCATCCCCATGCCCATTTCGTTTATGAATCCTACTATGATGAATCTGTGTCTCTAATAATTTTGGTGGGCCTATTTGATTCTTTGAATGAACTACTGGTCATTAAGTATCAGTTGATTTATATTATTTGGTTACAAAGCAACACCCAGCATAGTAATATTTATGACCTACGTACCACATTTTTTTAATTAGAAGCTGCAATAGTTTGGTATGTTTTGGTACTGTGTAACCAATTTTGTTCTTGCTAGTAATGTATTGATATTGGCTTTTTTGCTGAGTCTGGCTGCATGTAGTATAAAGCTGTCTTAATACGCTTGTCTGTGTCCGGTCTCTCTCTGTGTTTCCATTGATTTGCTCAAATAAAGACATGTGTATAAACCATGTGCACTTGCATTCTCAAACAGTAACAACCGGAGATTATGCTTGTCTCCTATTATAGATCAGTGTATTTTACACTAATAGATTATATAAGTTTAAACTTTTGCATGGGCATAATTTTCATCTGACAGCGAAGGTGGACAATAAATGTAAATTTCTCGAGCAAGAGGGGGAAACAAATAATGCAGCCAGAATTGCACTTGTGAAGTGCATGTATATTTGGTACATGTATATGTCAGGGCTTTCTCGGCTATTTTAGAACAATTGGTGAAGCTTGTACACTTTCACACGCTCACAAAATAAAAGAGACGAAGGCAGACACTTTTGTTCTAGTGACAATCGTCTAAAGATCTCGCCGACCACTGTGGGTTAGAAGTCAGGACCAATGTGAAAACATTGTGCTCAGTTCATCACACATTAAATCAGTAGGCAGTCTTTTCTGGCTGTTCAAACTCGTTCTGGTAAATAACTAGAAGTTGTTTGGTGTCCTCATACTATTAGCATATATTCCATATGGCCATATTTATTGCTAAATCTATGTCCTGTTAAAAGCTATAAAATGAACTTTGATATAATGGCTTATTTCTAACACAAAATGTAAATTCTTATAAAAATTTGGAGTTTAGTAGAAATTTGGATGAAAAGAAATATGTGTTGCTTTATAAGGAAAAGACTTAATTTACCTGTAATGTCTTATCCGTTTAAAAAGCATTTTGAGGAAGTTAAACTTCTAAAGGTTCACTCGTCCAAGATGTGTTAAAGACTTTGTAATTTTATAGCCTACAGTTGCTCATGGTCAGATGGAGCCTGATGCTCGCTAACCCTGTGGTGATCTTGTTGTGTTTTTATTTAGCTTATGTCTGACAATAACTACGCTGCATGTTTTGTTGACTGTGTGATTCATTTCTATTAGCGTTTCCTCCGACAATGAAACTAACTTGGCTAGCAACCCATACATCTGGGTGTGGTCCCGTTTCTCATTTCTGAAATAATCATGTGTGGTTTCCCGCTATTATTAAATGCTGGCATGACAGTACTGTTAACTTACAGAGAAACCGCAGTTGTGTGTGTTGTGTGAACAGCGTATGTGTGCGCTTGCAAGCGGCTGTTGCTTAGTCTTTGCCCTAAAGATATGCACGACACGTCTGTCCATTTGTGCATAGCTGGCTTTTCCGGATGCCACGCCACCCACAGGGTCGCTTCATCAAAGTGCTGAAACAACCATTTTTGCCTGCCAGATGCTGAAGTGAAACCATTTAAAATGCCCGTTTGCTTTCTTTTCCATACAGTTACTGTTGTATGGTTGCAAAATTCACAATAATTTATTTCTGGTCAAAAACAGGTAAAGTGAAAAATAACTGTTTTAAATGTACCGCTTCACCAAACTGTGCACATTTGTCCTAACATAAAGTGTGACCCCGTGCTTGCAAAATGAGTCAGAATAAGCTAATTTTCCAAAATTGGTTATTTATATTTTGACATTCTCTAAAACCTTTAAAATTATGTATGATTTGTTGGAAAAATGACAAAGCTACACATGTTTGAAGTTGATAGAGTCAGCAAAGTCAATTTTGAGAAAAATCGAGTTAAAGATTTGTGAGGGTTTAAAAGCAAAATCATTGCCTCCATACCTTAAAAGCAATGGTAAAACCAACAGACTTTGCACACACAAAATCAAAGAATATCTGTGTGCATGCTTTGGATCTGTCAGTCAGCACGATGAAGATTAAGCATTTAGCTTAAAGATCATTTAGCAAATAAAGATCATTTTAGATCAGTGGTCTTCAACATGGTGCCCATGGGCACCAGGTTATTGGCACAGAGTCTGTGAGCACATTCTATTAATAATCTCAATGGCCATTTTTTATCTATACATATTTTTTTTATATTAGATTGGCTTCTTTTAACATTTTACACAATGATAAAACATATTAACAAGTAAAATAAAATAAAATAAAATAAAATAGGAAAAAAGTTTTCAGTAGACTATTTAAAAAAGTAGCCCTCCAGATTATTTTATGCATTGTGGTAGCCCTTGTTCACAAAAAGGTTGGAGACCCGTGTTTAATGACTATTTATAGCATTGGGATCGCTATATGGGGACTTAATGTACTATTTTTTATGAAAACCTCAATTTCAACCAAAATCAACATTTATACTTTCTTTTGGCTGGAGCTCAAAATTACACGGTGCGCATTTCGACTCATTTTTCAAGCAAGGGTCACAAATGTTATTAGAATTGGACATATCTATAAAACTGGAGTATATGTTGATGTTTTGTTACTTGATCAGTCAAACAGCAGTCAGAGATGTAAACGTATGTGATCACATTGCATTTGTATGGTAAACAAATGGATAACCGTGAAGGACTGCCTACCTATAATCCGTTGTGACAAAACTACAATGTTACTGTATGTTCAGCAAGCGGTAACACAATGAAGAAAGTGAGTGATTTATGTATGTCAATGGTGCAACAGATCACAGCTTTTTGAAAGTAACAGTTCCCCTTTTCATTGATGTTTTTATAATGTTCAAACTAATGATGCTGCATTTCAGAATGTGAGCAATGGAGAAGATGAAGCCATTCTCTGTGCATACACACTGAAAGAGCCTTGAGTAAAGACTTACAGGAGAAATTTTCTTTTTATTCAAATGGGAAATGACTGTTTAATGAACTGCTACACAGTTAAAAGGCCATTTCATGATTCACGTTAATGTTTCACTTGTTCGGTGACGAATACATTTGTGACCCTTTCTGTGAAATTCAGGATAAAGTCTCATAATCTAATGATGAGATGATGAACATCCACGCTTGATTTCAATCTATCACTATAATGTTGTTGGAAAGTTCTAAGCCTCTAGAATAGACATTTTAACAGTGTTTTATAAAATAAATTGTGTAAGGAGAGTAATTGATTAATTTATGTGTGTGCCTCAAAACATTTACATCCTGTTAAATGTCACTGTCCCCCCACAGTGGGAAACCTACGTTTACTTCAGTGTTTTGCATGTGAGTTCTTATTTAATCCTAACAAACTATATATCGTTTGAAAGCTCTAAGGGTGTATTTTTCAGTTATCATCAGGATTTCAGGAAAGAAATGACATAGTGAGAGACATTTTCTAAAATGCCACAGGTCCACAGGTGGGCCCATGTTGTTATTATATATTTGTAACATTAATACCCTATCTAAACCTAAAATATCTTGACAAACTATATATCATTGGAAAGCTCTGAGAGTGTAATTTACATATTTTATATCACCATTTTGGGGAAATTATGACGTAGTGAGAATCAGTTTCTAAAATGTCACACGGCCACAGGTGGACCCAATTAGTTTTTTTTTACATATTTCTAACACTAAACCCCTACTCTAAACCCAAAAAATCTTGATAAAGTATATCACTGGAAAGCGCTCAGAATTTAGTTTTAATATTTCAAGGTCATCTGATGAAAGAAATAATGTAGTGACAGTTTTTTTTGTTACATGCCCCCCCCATAGGAATGCATATTAATTTTCTATATTCATAACATTATATCCTATTATTACACTGCTCTCTGGAATGCTTGATTCTGATTGGTCAGTTGAGACATTTGCAGGTTCGTTATTTTCAAATAATAACCGCTCCAAATTAATAACGCATAGCCGGACTACTTGCACGAGTAAAATCGCTCCGCGCCAATAAAGATCAATAAGATCTTTATCTGTTTGGCGCCATCTTGTGACAAACACTGGACAACCACGACAAGACACAGACAGCTTACTGAGACTGAACTTGACAAAATAGAGCATGACAGCTACGAAGCCAACACACAAAAAAATACAGAATGGGCATTAAAACTTCTCAAAGACTGGCTAAAAGAGAAAAAATGGAGACAGACAAGTATGAAGCAGAGGATCTTAATAAGGTATTACGATCATTTTATGCATCTGTGCAAAGTTTCGCGAAAGGATAAAAATTTTAATTTAAAACAAATATGCCAATAAAATGTTTCAAATTCATATTCATGTCCAGATTTTTTCTTATGTGGCAAGTAGCCGTGTAATAAGCGGGATAATGTAGAGGCAGCCAGTAGTTATTGGGAAATAAGCCCCTTCAGTGTGATACAAGACCCTCCGCTTCGCGTCGGGTCCTGATCACACTGTCGGGGCTTATTTCCCAATAACTACCGGCTGCCTCTACATTATCCCTTACTTATAAATCTACAAAAATGTTGACAAACTATATCATTGGAAAGCTGTAAGAATGTAGTTTTCATATTTTAAAACGTTTTAGCAGTAATAATAATGCAGTTACAGTAATTTATTAATTTGTGACAAGAGTATGCAGCAAACCGTTGACCCCTAGTGGCTGTTCTTGGTAAAACCACTAAAAGTGAGAGACAAACCTCATTTTTTGTGATTTTTAACTTGAAATTTGGATCACAACTGCTCGAGACTTATGGCTTCATGTTTACATTATTACTTTTTTGAGATATTTACCTTTTTATATTTTTTATAAAATTAACATTTTATTGGATTATATTTATTTATTAAAATAAATGTAAACTGCTATAACAATTTTTCTGTTTAATATTTTCACCTCCTTACACTTCAGTAAAAAACCTTAAACAAGACCAAGATTAGGCTTCTAGACCAAAAAAAATGCCAGAGTTATATTCATTTGAAGATGCACTTCAACTTTTCACCCCCCCCCCACTCAAAAGGTAAGGGTGACCCCTAAGAGGTTAAAGATATCAAAGTTTATTTTTAAAGACTGTGTCACATATTGTGACATACAAGAGTAATTATCATATGCAAATTAGATATTCCTGTTACAATAATTAATAGTACAATTTAATGGCTCTATATCCAGTGCCTTTTCAGTGACGAGCAAAATGTCATCAACGGATATTTTAATGAAAATGGGAATTATAAATTACAATCATGGGATTTGCCATTTTGAACAAACACAGAACAAACTACAAAATCGAAATGATTGCTATGATGCAATTTTTGAAAATTTATGTTAAAAATTATGTTAATAGTGCTACAAATGGAACAGTTTGAGAAACACAAGTATTACTTTTTTTGTGTGTGTAAACGTATTCTTGTATAATTTGTTGTATTTATTGTCACAATTTTTATATAGTTCTCAAACTGTAAATAACTGAGTTAACAACAGGGGCGCCGCTTGCAAGTTTGGGCCATATGAAAGATGGTAAATGGTTAAGGTTATATGAGGCCATATGAGGTATATAATTTGAGGTTGGACACTCTACCACACCCATGTTACTACTAATAAAACTGATCTTTGGGGGCCACCATAGTGCATGGGCCCTTGAATTGTCCTACATTTCCCCAGTTAGAGGCACTTCTGATAAAAGCTTTTCAAACATAACTATATACTTTGCTATCCGTTGCATTGTATTCGATTGTGCACAGGTGAATGTGTACATGTGAACCATTCTGACTCTAAAGCACAATGTTTTTATGTTCCGTCCATCCAAATGGATCCTAGACAGGAATTCTCAAAGTTCTGGGGACAACTTTTACTCCTTACATGGATGCAGTGTCACATGTTATTGGTTCTTGAGGGCGTTTTTGAAGTTAAAAACCCTAACATTGCATAATATATATATATGGCCACATTTTAGAAGATCTATTTTTCTGTTTACAGGAAGGAGATGAAGTCAGTCACTTACCCTCCCACTTCCTCCAACACCAGCTGCACTGCAGATTGTAGAGCGCTGTTGCTATTTTACACAATCACACCTCAACATCTATCAACAACACTTTTCTAGAGTCCAAATATCTCTTCTGTCCATCCCTTTTTACAACTAAAACAAATAAATCTGTCTTCTGTTAACAGCAGACTGTGGTTTCATTGCCAAGACTGCTTCATCCCCAGAAGATCTTGAGCATACAAATGTTTAAATTTGAGATCAGAAGTAATTGTGCAGACTAACGCTAAAGGCAAAAGGCGGTAAAATTTGGCAGTTGGTTTGCTCTACTCGTATTTGCTTACTACTGTGTGACTTTTAATGTGCCATGGTCTTAAAGGGTTTCTGTATTTATTGCTACACATATAGTGACGCTACTTCTGGTTTTCAGTCTTTTAAAATGACTATTAAAAGTTAATTCACAGATGTTTAAATGAATGCGACCACAAGGCTCCTTCTTCCTGATGTTGAATAGGAGACGCAATGCCGTGACTCCACAGAAATAAACTAGTGAATGGAATCCTCTGTTGGTCTCCACAGCAGACACTGCAGTGCTTTCATCTCTGACAGGAGGTTTGATGCATCTGCCCTGAATCTTTTCTGTGCCAGATAGTTTTACCCTGACAGCACGGCAGGATGGGGCAGATGTTGCACATCAGTAGTAAACATTTTATTTGTTGCTGTATGTGGTGTGTTTGGGCAGACTTGCCCATAAAGCTTAATTGAAGAATCAGTAAAGTTAGGGCTTTTATGTGGAGCTGAAACCTCAATGTTGTGCAGAGTATTTCAGCTCACTGTCGTACATGAATGCCTATTCAGTGTTTAACAAACCTGATGAACGGAGTGAATTATGATGATACACAGAAGTAAACAAATATAGGAATAAACAAGTATGTTTACAGACATACACTTTAAAAAGGATGCATTCATTCTTTGCAAGTTTATGTTTAACATATTGTGTCATTTTGTGTTCATTTTAAAAGTAACACACCAAAAAAATTGGTGTAGTCTTTTATAAACCGAGATGTCTAGCCTGTATTCCTCTTTTATTAGCGTATATTTAAAGGTCAAAAGTGTTTCACTTCTACAGAGATTTATTTAAACTCATAGGCTGTCTCGTCCAGCAGGCTTCAGACACTGTTTGTGTCTGGCTCTGTTAGTGACATCCACATAAACCCCACTAATGTCACAGCATGTCTTCTTTATCGCTCCATCCATACGTCCGGTCACGTGTGCAGCCACGAAGTCCGACATGCTAATAATCACATCTTCCATGTGAGATCCCTGTGTTTTGTAGGATGTTAAAGCACCATGAAACTGCATTCAAAATAGGGCTGGGTATCGATTCAGATTTCGATTTACAAGCTACCAAATCGATTCGATTCTCGGTTCGGTTTTCGATTCCGGTTCTCGGGTCGGTTTTTATACTTTATTCTCAATTCAACTCAATGGATATAGATTTAATACAAATAATATATTAATTCAATTTATTACACGGCTCTCTAGAATGCTTGATTCTGATTGGTCAGTTGAGACATTTGCAGGTTCGTTCTTTTCGAATAATAACCGCTCCAAAATAATAACGCATAGCCGGTACTACTTTTACGAGTAAGATCGCTCCGCGCCAATAAAGATTACTGTTTGTTTGGCGCCATCTTGTGACAAACACTGGACAACCACGACAAGACACAGAGAGCTTACTGAGACTGAACTTGACAAAATAGAGCATGACGGCTACGAAGCCAACACACAAAAAAATACAGAATAGGCATTAAAACTTCTCAAAGACTGGCTAAAGAGAAAAAAATGGAGATAGACAAGTATGAAGCAGAGGATCTTAATAAGGTATTACGATCATTTTATGCATCTGTGCAAAGTTTCGCGGAAGGATATAAATGTTAATTTAAAATAAATATGCCAATAAAATGTTTCAAATTCATATTCATGTCCAGTTTGTTGTCTTATGTGACAAGTAGCCGTGTAATAAGCGGGATAATGTAGAGGCAGCCGGTAGTTATTGGGAAATAAGCCCCTTCAGTGTGATACAAGACCCTCCGCTTCGCGTCGGGTCCTGATCACACTGTCGGGGCTTATTTCCCAATAACTACCGGCTGCCTCTACATTATCCCTTACATAACAATGAACAGAAGTGGGTAATTAATAAAAAGAAATTAAAAGCCACAAGACTATCGTAGTCGTCTTCCATACCTCTGACTTTTTATGTGAAGGTGGCATCAATGTCGATGAAGCACCTAAAACTCACGTCTCTCACTCCTTGGTAACATCGCGCAAGGCAAAAAAAGAGGCTGACATCTAGTAAAGAAGACTACACTGTAAAAAAATTCAGTAGAAATTACAATGTTATTGCAGCTGGGTAGCCGGTAACTTACCGTAGATTTAAATTTATGTTATTTACTGGCAAGAGTTTGTTCAAAGTTAAATAAATTTTAAATATTAACAAGTCTTTATCTTTACAAAATAAAACTATACAATAACAGCCTCATGCAAAGCATTCTGGGAACCAGAAATCATCATCTTTTTCTGTTTTTTGCTTCAGATTTTGTTTCCCAGAATGTTTTGCTTGATGCTGTTTTTTTAGTTTTACTCTGTAAAGACAAAGACTTGTAAACGTTTAATGTTCATTTAACTTTGAACAAAATGTTGCCAGTAAAAAACATAAATTTAAATCTACAGTAAGTTACCGGCAACCCAGCTGTAATAACACTGTAATTTTTATGGAATTCTTTACAGTGTAGTAATTACATTAACGTTAATCTTGCGTTCAATGTTTGCGTAAATAAATATGGGGGGAAAAATCGATTAGTGCTCTTTGAGAATCGATTTTGAATCGACCACATAAAAAAAAATAATTGAAAAAATATTTTTTTTGCCCAGCCCTAATTCAAAACCCATTTTACTGTGTATATCAATGTTATGTGGTATATTTGTATCTTTCAGATCATAAAGTGTTTTAATCGCAACTAATCGTTTGCAGAATAAAAGTTTTTGTTTACATTATAATACACACACATGCATAAGAAAAATATTTCTTAAATATATACATTTTTATATTTGTATATAATTTATATAAAATATAAAATATGAATACTTAATATATACATATATATTTTTTTAATTGTACATGCATGTTTTTGTTTATAGATTTATTATTATTATTATACACAGTAAACACTCTAAACAATAACTTTTATTTTGCAAACGGTTAGTTCGCTTAATCGTTATGCAGCCCTATGTTTTTTAAAAGTCAGGTGGATGGATGTGAAGGAAAAAAGTCAAGCTTGGCATCATCATCCAAGAAAAATAAAAGCGGTATCAGAGGCCCAAGCAAGATATTACATCTTAATGTAATATTATAGAGGCCAATTTTGTTTTCTTTCTGATAAATTGTGCGCATTGAGAAAGTAAATTGAGTCGTCTTTTTTTGTAATTTTCTTATTGACTTGTTAGTTTGTGTTACGGGGTGTAATTGGCAATTGTGCACCAGGTAAAGAAAAAGATGCTGAGATGATTAAGATGCTAACCGTGTTGTGATTTAATGAAGTGGACAATAAGTGCTCAAGTACTTTGGCAAGCTTTTATTTAAATCATAGACTGATTGTCTGGACCTTGCTGGCACGCAACACGGTTTTAATCTAGTTCTTGTCTTGTTTTCTTTATTAGACGGTGGATATCCATAAGGAGAAAGTCGCCCGGCGAGAGATTGGCATCCTGACAACAAATAAGAACACAGCAAGGACTCATAAGATCATTGCTCCTGCGAACATGGAGCGGCCGGTGAGGTACATCAGGAAACCCATCGACTTCACAGTACTGGATGATGTGGGCCATGGAGTGAAGGTAAAAACCTCTCTGATGTCTGTCATCCCATATCCTGGGAAAGCACACTTGCTGTGTCTTTTAATATTACTTCTAGATGAGTTAATAGTTATGGATACAGTAAACTAAAATATTACAATGAGTACTTTTACTTTTTTTGATCATCTGTTTTTTGAAACATAACAGTATTTATTTCCCACTACAGCTGTATATAGATTTTTAGAGAAATATGGTATATTAAAAAATGTGTATCTTCCCCTCCATCAATTTCACGTTTGAGTTGCCCCGGTCTGTTCGCAATCTCTGTAGGGTACTGGTACAGGAGTTTTCCCAGGGGTTTGCCTCTGGAATGTGATCAGACCGGGGGAGAATATTGGAAATTTTCTTACCCCTTCGTTTGAAGCAAGGTCCCAAAAAATCTTCATTCGAAGTGCTGTCTGGCCCTTCCCCTACCCTCCAATTAATGTATTGAGACGAACGCACTAAACAGAGGGCTTTGGGGAAAGTGTAGGAAAAATGAGGATGGGCCTTAATGTATAAAGACAGATTGGTTGTCACAATAAAGTCCAAAGACAAAAAATAAAAACTGCTGCGTTGATCTAAACCAACAGTCCAACCAGTGTGGTCCATTTTACAAACAAGTGACTCTTTTATAAATGAGTCATTGATGGATTCATCTGACTAAAACCGCTCCTTTACCCAATGAATGAGTTTCTAAATTAACATCTGACATACTTATTAAACTATAACACATGACTTTAAGCCCTGTCTGAATCTTTTTTCATAATACCAAAAAATATTTTTTGTTTAGTTTTTTAAAGGTTCCGTTCTTTCTGTATTTTTGAAGCTTTGATTGTGTTTACAGTGTACAAAACAAATTTTTTTCGCAATTATCTGTATACCGCTGTTTTCACTGTCCTCAAAACAGGCTGATGTCTTCGTTATTCAATGAAGTCCCTCCTTCAGAAATACATAACGAGTTCTGATTGTGTAGCTTGTTTAATGTTACCATGTAACCATTATATTATAATGAGAAGTAGGACATAATGTACAGTCAGTCAGTGTTTATGTAAGGAATAATTGACGACGGGCCATTGAATTATAAGAAAATAATGCACACCCAGGGTGACACTGCAGGTTTGCATTATTTTCAAATAATTTAAAGGACCGGAGTAAATTATTCGCTTATACCGCGGTTACTTCAAACATTGCTCTGGTGCCTGTTTTTAAGACATTTGACAAGTAAGGTGTGCGGTTATCGAAAAATAATGCATAGCCGTGGAACATTTCAGGGTTTCCCGCAGAAAATTTGTTAGTTAAGGTGGTAAGGTGGCCGAGGGCGTGGCAATCAAATGGGCGGGGCGTATGCGTCATGATGCGTCATTATTTCCCACTATTAATGACATTATCTTAAAGGAGTGTAACTACTGTAGCATGTAAATAATGCACATAAATAAAGTGAGCAAGAGCGCTCAACAATTATATCGAATCAACAGGCAGGTGAAACCCTAGCAGGTTGCTCAAACAACAAAATCACCAGCTAACTTACTTTAAAATTGCAAGAACTGTGGACTTATACAATAATAGGCTTAAATAAACCCAAAACATAAGTCCACTTACCGTTCTCATGAACACGCGTTTTATTTAACTGGCTATCCTCCAGACTTGACAGACCACGTCTTATCTCATTTCGGTCATGTGGTGCGCGTGCACACTCGCAGTGTGTAGCTCGTCTGCGCTATTCTATGAGATGTTTTATCAACTGGCTAGTTATCCTCCAGACAGTGACAGTACGGACCACGTCTTTCTCATTTTGGCCGTGTGGCGCGCATCCCCGCTCGCGGTTTGACGCGCTATTCTCCGAGATGCACTTGACGGCCTTTTGTGCAGCGAATGTTTTTTTTTTTTTTTTTTTTTTTTGGATGACCTTGTTAAGGCGGTAGGGTTTCCAAGCTTAGGCGGGCCGCCTTAACTGAAATATCCTGCGGGAAACCCTGCATTTATCAACCAATCAGAATACAGCATTCAACAGCCGTGGTAAAGCAAAATTATTCCTGACTTAAAGTGGCTGACTATATTATGTTGCTTTTACTGGAATTACCAAGTAAGTAAATGGAAATAAATAGACATACATTTTAAATCAATGTTACATCAGTCTTATCAGTAAAAGTTGTCATAATTTGTCAGTTGTGGCATAATGTGGTCAAATCTTTTTGTATAATGGGTAAACTGTATATTTTACAATAGTGAGATACAGTGCAAATGAATGTTTTAGGAGTTTACACATTTCCTTGGGCTTTAACTCATAACATGCACTATCAGTTTAGGTACAGTGTAGTTGCAGAGTTATGAGTCCCTGCCATATAAAACTACCATATGGTAGGTAAATGTTGGCTTCAAGATGATTCAGGTCATGAGGATGCATATCAGCCACAAATGGGACACTGGGGAACCCTACCAAAACCCAAATAAACAAATAAAACATATTTATTTAATAGACATGTGATTGCAATATATCTGGTTAGTACATCTGGTTCTGGACCAGTCTGAAACTACTTTTAATGAAGAACAGCCAGGGATGTATATTGTGCAGATTCTAGCACTAACAGTGTGTTGACAGCATGCAACAGTGTTATCTGATGGGCTTGTAGTTAATAACATGTGACCCAATGGCAGCATCACTCTCTATTTGTGATTAATTTTGCAGGATTTTGAGTGGCATAAGCAAACAACAAGGGATTAAGCTTGAAATTACTGCATCCCAAGTCAGTCTATAGTGGGGTTTATAGCTTGTGCTTCACACATGATCAATACTAATGTGTGTGCTGTTATTGGGGTTAAGCAGACCCCATCATAGTACATCATAGTTATTATTTTACCAATAATATTACCAAAAAACATTAAAACTGAATCAAGCATTGTCGTCAAATGGTTCATACATAAGTGAAAGTATGAAATACTAAGTGGATTTACAGAAATGAATTTCATACACTCCCACATTTTCCATTAGTAAGCTAGCCCTGATCGTAAAATTATAGCATTTTAGCCAAAACGTTTTCTCTGTTTGCAAAAGATGAGATTTATTTTCATTGTCAGTTGACTTTTAATCTTGTCAGGAATGCAGTGGAGATCTCAGATGTTGTTTTTCTAATTATAAATACTTCCCATCCCTGTTCAGGAAAAATGTTAAGCTCCTCGTCTTTTCCCGGCCGTGTATCTGTCTCATTGAACATTAAGTGCTTTCACAGTTTTAAATTTGCGGAGCGGAGGATTTTGGTGCTGTCAGAGTGATGCATTTAAGCTGTATTTCTGTCTGGAAGATTGAGCTCTCTAGTGATCCCACAGAGACACAGATGAATGAGGAATGTATGGTTGCCTGACCGGGTATATCTGCTTCTTAAGAACAGCCTGAAATTCTTGTCAAGCTGCAAGCTTAAAATTACTTTAAATCAAGGCTTTGAACCGGTTCATGGAACGAAAACCAGAAACTTTTGATGTTTTGCAGGGAACAGAAACGAAACCAGAAACTTTAAAAATATATATGTTCCGGAACAGAATCATTGATTTAAAATAATGGTAACCGGTTAATACAGTTTTTTTTCTCTCGTTCTTTCTGATTTCTGTGCAATACTCGATGAAGTTCACTTTCGGTCGTCATTGACTCATCTGAGAAATGAGAAGCTTGCCACCAGCAAGTAGCCTACTCAAGCCCAAGTCTTTAATGCTCAATCATAAGAGGCTACCAAGTATCTCAAGATTTTTTTATTTTTTGCTAATTAGTTGTGTAACTGATCGCAGTTGATCCGTGATCCATACAGATCATGACCTACGGTTCGGCTCGCATGCGATTCGCAGATTTATATGCAAATTTAAATAGGGTGAAAGTTGATCATTTGCACGTGTTTCAAAGGCTTGCATATGTTAACACTTAAGTGCTTTTAAACAATTTAACCACAAAAAGGCACTAAAGTGAGCAATTTTCTGTACGCACGGACGCACGTGGTTGAATGTGTCCGGTCAAAATCAAACGTGATTATCCCTATGCACCACTAAAAGATCAGAACTCTTGATGTATAAACTTGAGAGAGAGTTGCACTACCGTGTCTCATACTGTAGTCCATTAAAATTCATTTGGCGAATAAAGCACTGAAAAACAACGTAATTTTCACTTTATGTGGAGCGTTTATGCTGCTGCTTCTTCCAAAAGCGCAGTTTGGAATTCTTCCTCCGTCTATGTGTTAGGGATGTTAACCGATGACCGTTTGACCGATGGTTGACCGTATCAACGTTAACCGGTCAAAGTTGTCGGTTGTCGGTTAAAAAAAGGGATCTGTAAATTAGGCTATTATAGACAGTGGACTAAACCCTACTACAGTTAGTCATCTCTTTCTTTCCAAGATCTTTTTGTGTGAAGTGAACAAATCCCTCACACTCAGTTTTTCATAACTGGTCTGTTTGTACTTTATAAACCAATAAAAAAACATTTGGCGCGAGGTCACTGCTTTTGGTTTCGCATGTTCACAAGGTTTGCGAAAAGTAAATGCTACAGGCTATTTTTTGATAAATTCCTTTATTCGAATAGTAAATAAAATACAGTAATACAATAATTAAAATTAAAGTCTCTCCTGGTTGTGTTCCAAATTATTAACATTTATGTATTTTAGGCTAGCAGTAAAGTGCAGAGTAAGTTTTGTTTCTGTAAATCCTCAGCCATGATTTTTACCACTTTATTAAGTTTTGCTTTGTAGAAAGCATTTCTTTGAAGTGAATTTCGTTTTGTATAAATTGTATCTTAATTTTAATAAATGTTTAATCAACCAAATGCATGTATTTATTAAATAAAAAGCAAATATAGCAGAGTATATAATTACCGGTCCGTGCATGAAGGCGCCGGCACTGCGCGTTCACTTGCATTGCATTGTTAATTAGAACGCACCTCATCATAAATAAATAAAACTCAGCGTAGGCCTATATGCCTCATACAAGCATTAAATATCATTGCTGCATTTGTTCTAGAACAAAAACAGTGCGAGACCTGCTTTGGCCGGTGCTTTTACACATTCTGAAGGTGCCCGTTTAATCCATTGGTTTTATCGTGTTGCAGTCTATAGGCAACATTCCGCATAAGATGGGTTTAGATTTGGAAATACATTACATCTATATTTCAGTGGTAACAGAAAAGGTGATGATGATCATCCTATGTCTTTAATATTACTACCCCAAACTAAAGCGCAGTCTCTTGCTGAGCTGTCATTTTATTAAATGAGCCGCGGCAATTTTCAAATGAGCTTCACAAACGCCTTTATTTTCAAGTTCAACGCGATCACCTACCTAAACTATTTCGAAACTAAGCACGGCGCCGTTTGCGGGACTCATGTTTCGCGCTGTAGGGGATTTAAAAAGTATTGTGAGGTCTGTGTGTGTGTGAGCCGGAGGCAGAGCGCAGAGAGATGCGAGTTGCGAAATTGCAGGCGCGGCTCGAAATGGCTGTTTATTTTAAATAGCATAGCATATTTTAAACTAATAGGCCTATCAGTTAACCGGTTTCAACCGGCCAATGAGGCTCGGTGGCCGGTCAAGAAAATTTTTCGTTTTCGCCATCCCTACTATGTGTGTGTGTGCGTGTTTAAGTGCACTCAACAAATGTAGGCATGTCAGAATTACAGTTATGATGCTTAGATAATGTAGCCTTTTTTAATGTTTGATGACAAGATGGAGACTTATGGAAAATTATGTAGACTAATAATTCAAGGTTAATGTCCTAATGATCAGCCTACTTATCTGTATGTCCCACAGCTGACATGGAATGTTATTAACCGGTTCGGAAACTTTATTGTTTTGTTCTAACCGGTTCAGAAACGTCAATTTTAGAGTTGAACCGGAAACGTTAAAATACTGTTTCGGTTCGGAACGAACCAATTGGGAAAAAATCTGGTTCAAAGCCCTGCTTTAAATTGCAAGCTTGTCATTGCCTGCCATGCATTATCCTTAACCTGAACCCCATTCACACAGCACTTAAAAAATTTCCTTAAAACTGTCAGAGAGGCTTCTGTGTGAACGTAAACACTGGCAAATGTTCTGGGATTGTTCCCGTAAAGAGGACCTAGTAACATTGCCGTAACATTCACGGAAAGCATAGTGTGTAAACAAGAGGCAGAAACAATGCCGTAAGGGCCTTAAGCCCATAGTGAGGATGCACGTGTCTTGCAACAATAAGTTATGGTTCAGCTGTTTGATGCAGGGATTTAAACACAGATCAACATTCACAATGAGAAATTTCTGCAAACTGGACTGAAGCAGAGATCAGGAAACTTTTCACTATCCACACTGAAGCTGAGATCATTCACCAGCATGACAAAACAGCGCATCACCCGCTCCTTATGATCTTGTCATAAACAAAGATGCACGCGCATGGTTTCACGTGAAATCCCGGATCATTTGCAAACTTCAGACGCTGAAAAAACATGCCAAGTACAGGACTTTACGTGTCTGTACAGATTCCGTAAAATCATTGGCAGTGTGAATGAACCAAAAGTCAGACCAATCCCGGAACGCATCTTCCGTATATTTTCCGTAATCTCTGTGTGAAATGGGCTTTGGTGTTCTTTTGCTATACTCCCAATATACCAAGAGCCTCACAATCCTCACTGCATACAGTATATACCCTATTGTTAATTGTAAATAAGGATAAAGCACAATATTTTACTTATACGCATTCGTCTCTGGTACATTAGTTTTTATGGATGGTAAGGGCAGGTGCATTAATAAAGTGTGTAGTGCAGAACAGTCATTGCACAGACATCTCATGTCAACAGTGCAACTTCAGCGTTTCTGCAGGAGATATTTTCTCTTCGTTGTTCTTATGTAAAGGTGATGTGATTATTTTTATAAGCAGAATTGTAACGTTTGCATTTGAGCTCCAACCCCTGAGTGAAGTGAAGTGAAACACAGATGTAGAGATTTAAAGTGATTCTGTATCAAGAGCTCTTCGACTTGGCAATGTTGACGTATTTCTCTCTTTCTCTCTTTTTTTCTCTTATTTTATTATTTACTTTCTCTTTTTTCCTCATGCCCACGCTAGTGGCTTAAAGCCAAGGTAAGTGTACATGTCCCATGACACCTCTTGCTTTAGTGTATTACTGATCGACTGACTGACTCCCCTGTGATCCTGTTAAATATTCACATTCCCTCCCTCATTCATTCATTCCTCCCTCATAACCTTTCATATGTGTTTATAGTTGTAGCTCAATCTTTTATCACTGTACTGGATCTTTAATAAATGACTGTATTATTAAAAATATATATTTTAACATTAAATGAAGTACATATGCAACTTAAACATAGGTTGTATGTGTAATTGAGACATTGGACTTTTGGACAAATACATAGTTTTGATTCTTTTATAGTCGCAGCATTAAACAGTTTTTTTTTTATGGGATTTGGCATTGATTGCGTGTAGTTATTATTTTCTCCACCACCTATTTAGATATTAGGAGAAAACCCATATCAGTTAACAATTATTAATATGGACCATTTTCCTTGCACTGAAGTTACATTTGATATAAAGGGTCCTGAAAAGCCATCTAAACTAAGGGCGCACTCACATTATCCAAACCAAACCATGCCCCAGCGCGATTGTCACCCCTCCCTACTCTCCCAGATGCACGCACTCGCACTGTACTTTTTATCGATCCTCTGCAACCTGGCCGCGGCACAATTAGGGTGCACTCACACTATCCAAACCAAACCGCGCTCGGGCGCGTTTGACCCCCAAAGCCTGGTTTGTTTGACTAGTGTGATCGCTCTGTTCCGCGCCCGGCCGCGGATTGGTTAATTGCACCGCGGCCAGGTTTCAGAGGTGGGCCGGAGCGCGGATAACTTGGGATCATGTGCGGAAGGCTGTGGTGTGAGCGCAATCGCGCCTGAGCGCGATTCAAAAGGTGAAGACGTCAGTTGCGCGACCACTCACCTTCATCTGCCTCCATAAAAATCTTTTGATGCGAGCAGCGGGGTTACGTGAATGTCCGAGCTGCACACGTGACAGATCAACTAAGCAATATGATGACATGTGAGAGAGCTGTCTGTAATCGCACACCAAACGACTCCGAATAAAAAACACAGACTTATCATTACGGTGGGTTCCAGTGTTATGAGAGAGCTTTACTTCCTGCTTTTTTCAAAACAATCGCATCTTAATGACGAAAGCACGCCCGGACTCGGATCATTAAAAAGTACAGTGTAAGTGCGTGCACCTGGGGGAGTAGGGAGGGGTGACAGTCGCGCTGGGGCATGGTTTGGTAATGTGAGTGCACCCTAAGTGCCCGGAGGCTTATTTGTTTTGTAAAGCCCTCATGCAGCTCTGTAGATGTCTCCTGAGTTTACATAATCTGATGGTCAAGAACTGTTCAAGTACTTTAACAGATGTTTTTCTTGTCCTATCAGCAACATGGCAACAACCAGTCGATCAGAGGAGGAACTCTCTCCAGGACAAACCCACCGACTCAGAAACCTCCCAGCCCACCCATGCCGGGACGAGGCACTCTTGGGTAAGACATTTTAAAAAACAAGTGCCTTTATCAGAAATTTTCATTATAGAAGGTCACAGCTGTTTTAGTCACCTGGAGCAATGTTTTTTTTATAAAACCCAAGTAAAACAAGCATGACTGACCTTTAGTGTCGTCTTGCTGGTCATTTATAATAGCAGCAAGTCACCTGTGTTAAAATAAAAATAAAAGTGATATATAAAATAACCAACCAAACCGTTCTTCTTTCAAATATTGCAATTCTGTAATTAGTGCATTTGGTAAACACTTAGGGATGGTTTCCCGGACTGGGCTTATCCAAGTAATAGACTAAAATATATCTAAGAGCTCTCCAAACTGAAATCAACTTGCACTGAGATATCTTTAAATACATTTGTGCTTTTTGTTTTGCCTCAAAATGCACAAAAGTAATGTTTTTAGTAAGGCATGTTTGTTAAAACTAATTATATTTCCGAATTAAACTAAGGCCTAGTCCTGGCTTAAACTAATCTCTGTCCGGGAAACCACCCCATACAGTTGATTTGCAGACAAATTGTAGATTAATCCACTGATTTTTATTTATTCATATATTTATTGTCAACTAATCTACCATTGTTTTCCATTTAGTCTACCAATCTAGCGGTTGCTTTTCATTTTAGTCTATCAATCTAACGATTAATTTTCATTAAGTCAACTAATCTAGCGGTTGCTTTCCATTTAGTCAGATAATCTATTGATTTTTGTTTTCTAAAAAATACTTCAATTTAGTTAAAATTTCCCAGTATAAAAAAATAACACTTTAGGGCATAACGTACCATTAATTCTACATCAATTCTACAAAGAAATACATTATGAAGTAGGGATGCACAATATTTATCGGACAGATAATTTATCGGCCGATATGGGCAAAAATGATGTCATTTTTATCGATCCGAAAAATAACTGAAATCCGATAACTACATCCGATAAAGTACGTGTACTGGTAAATCAATAAATCTGTCTGATGCGGCTTTCACATAGGAAGCGGTGTGCGCTGCTTTCGCTGCTGGGTTCAGCGCAGCCAAGAGATTTGTGCTCTGATGGCTAGACCAAAGTAGGCGGGGTTTTCAATAAATTACTACAGTGTTTTAGCCTGGTTAGCCAGACCTACATCAAGATGTAAGGTCTGGCAACTCTTCACACAAACGGCTCAATGCAAGGGGCGGGATATAAGGTTGTCCCTCAAAATGCCTCTGCACGCAATAGGATAGCGCTATGACGGATCAGAGCAACGAAGAAGGTGACGTAGTTACCGTAACCAGTCGGCAAAACTCCAAACACATCTTTCTTGCTTAAAAAGGACTTCAGTAGGGTTTATTTGCTCTTCTCTCAAAGAAAAACATAAGTCTAAGTCCTCCAGAGTCGCGGCCAAAGCCGCTTCAAAAGATAGCTGTTCGCCAGCAGCAGCAGCCATTCTCTGTTTTCAAGTAGGAACCGTTGCAGCTCTGTCGTCATCATGTTAAGCCCGCCCCACAGACGCTACACACGATGTGATTGGCCTGACCAAATTTTGGTTTTTGGACCGGTTAAGTGTATTGAGAGTGCCTAGACTAAACCCTGGCAGCAAATATATTTTGCGGCCGCTAGGGTGCGTCTAGATTTCTAGGCTAACAGTGTTTATATTTGTGTTAAATACTCGATGAGGAATACAGAGACTGATGTTGCCCGTCTCCATTTCACGTAACTTTAAGCTGCCTACCTACCACAAGCCACTTTACTTAAAACACACCTGACATGCCAACTTGAATTGCTACGTGTTTCCATAACACGGCTTTCCTTCCGATGTCTCTGTAGCAGCATAAACTTGTATTATAAAGCTCCGGGAATTCCGAGTATAAGCTTTTCGTCCATTTTGCTTGTTTTGATGCCCCGTTTCTATTGGCCGCGCGGGTAATCGTCGCGCTTTGCTCGACGCAACAAAAAAATGCCTTCGCGCGGTGCAAGCCATTGAAATGAATGGGTTTCATAGCGCAGCGCACACCGCGTCCTATGTGAAAGCCGCATAACACGGAATGTCGATGTACCCATTCAGCAAGTATTTGAGAATGCTAAGTTTTCCAAAGACAGCAAAAAGGCTAAAGCTATAAATGACAAATTTTGAATAGTCCTCAAAGACCAACCTTTCTCCATGGTAGAGGATCCGAGTTTTCTTCTCTGATGTTTTCATCCCTGCCTTGTACAATTTGGTTGCCACACATTGTTCGACAACAATGGACAACACAAGTTTCACCACGGACATTTTGTAGAAATTATGTAGTTTAACAGGAGCCAAATCCAACAATAATACCTCCTAACACAGTGCACTGAATACCTGAACATATAATAAAGAAAGCCTTACTAACAAAAACAGTATGTGCATTATATCATCTGTACACGTAGGGCCCTATCTTGCACCCAGCGCAATTGACTTTGTCAGTGACGCATGTATCATTCGTATTTTGCACCGGCGCACAGCGGGTTTTTCCTTCCACAGACGCACGTCGGCAAACTAGGGAATGAACTTGCGCTCCCTGGGCGGTTCAGTGCACAAAAGGAGGCGTGTTGTGGCGCAAACCATCCCTGATGCTATTTTGCAGTTTCAAAAAACAATTGCGCCACTGACCAAAAAAAACTAGTCTAAAGTCAGCGCACACACTTTGCTTATCTAATCTACACAGATGCAACAGTTATTTTTGCAAATCATATATTGTTACAATAAAAAATATTAACACATGAGATAAGGGGAATCATAGTGGTGAGCATTGTGGTGATAGTTTTTATTTATTGTGTGGCTGCGTTAAAAAATTCTCATGCAAATAACGATTAAAATATTTTCATAAGTTTGTTGTGTGGCTGTATTACGTTTATTTTATGTAAATAATAATTAAAATGTTTTCATAAGAAACCTTAATGTATATGAACTTGATTTGTAAGAGTACTTTGGGGTTGGACCTTGCTTGCGTTTCTTGGGTCCGATTTTAAAGCCCCCAAACCCTTTCAGCGGTGAGGGTGGACGCAGCGATGTCCTCTGCTGGCATCAGGTCCTGAGGCAGATCCCCCTCCCGTTACACGGCGCGCCCGATTTATGCTGGCAAGCTTGGGATTCCCCCGTCTCCTGACATCATTGTAGCGCTTGGCGCAACGATGGGGATGCCAGCTGATGAGAAAATTGTGGCTTTTCCTTTCACGCCTGTTTAACCTACGCTGATTTGGGGTTTCTCCTATCCCTATACAAAACAACTTCTCTGTCTTTGACTGCTCTTACAAGAACGTGGGTCTCCTCGGCTGTGAACCGCTCCTGGCGTGAGCCTGGTAAATCCGTCATAATAATAGCAACCCGCCATGGAACTTGCGCCCTTGCGTTTAAAGGGAATGTTGGATAGCGTTCTGATTGGTTTATTTGACGTTACGCCGAAACCACACCTATGAATAATGAACCTACTTCAGACCAACCCCTTATTGATTTGCGCCTGGAGCAAGAGTTATTTCTCCCGCCGGGAAAATAGCAACAGTGCCGAAGATCCGCCCGCAAAGTCACTTGCGCTTTGCGCTTCGCACTTGCGTTTCAGATCGTTAAAATAATGTCTAAACATTTGACTGTTCAATGTGCGGCCCCTACAAGTGATTAAAGACACCAATATTCATATTCGCTTGGTTATTATCTCAGATTAATATTATTCATTTAATGTATTATGCATAAAAAGTTCATTGGAGATTAGTAGGCTGATTAAAGTAATTTAATTTCCCAAGTAATTTACCAGCTTGGCTTACCAATATGAAACTGATTTTTATAACAGCTGCTTAAATTTCGTCAGGATCTGTTTTATAAACTAGTTGATGTTTTTGCCTTTTAATTAAAATGTGCATGTGTTTATTTGTTTTTCTTTGCAACAGGCGTAACACTTCCTATAAAACTCTGGAGCCTGTGAAACCTCCTACAGTGCCTAATGATTATATGACGAGTCCTGCACGCCTGGGCAGCCAACACAGCCCGGGACGCACTGCCTCTCTCAACCAGAGACCAAGAACCCACAGGTAACGGCCACATGAATGCCATTCCCATCCTCCTATTATAAGAATGTGATCTTTCTTTATTTTCTGTTGAAACGGTCTTTACTGAACATGTATGAATGTGCTCATAGTGTTCACAGTCAAGTGAGCTTTCAGGTCACCATACCATGTGAGCATGTGATTATTAAATGGTTTGTTCACACAAAATGGCATTAATCTTAAAACAACAGGAAATCACCTACATTTTTTGTTCCAAAACAACATTTAGATTAGATTATGTGGAACTAGTGAAAAAGTCATGTTTGATTAGCGTAGTAAGATTTTCTGGGAATATCAGCGCATGTTTGACCTCCTTTTGGGAAACTAACGTTTTCATTTTCTTCATGATGTTAATATATAAATGAGAGACCTGTCTGGGGGTTTGAATGTTTCTCTAATGTGCAGTTATTTTCTTTACTCCCACACATTTTAACATCTGTAAATAAAGTCATCCTAAATCCCCCACCCCAACCCATCTGTTCTCCATACCAAAGGGAATAACCCCCTCATCCCACGCTCACAACCATAATAAAACAATACAACCAGGACAGCAGAAATACATGATGGGAATGTCTGAAGGAAATGGCCTTATTATGTAATGCAGAGTATGGTTGCATATTCAGAACCGTGTTAATAATAATCACTGCGTTTTATTTATAAAGCGGCTTTTCCCAATAAACATCGCTGTACATGGTGATTAATAATTGTTGAACGTGATTGCAGTATGCAGGGCTCCAGACATTTGCAAAACTGATATATATTTTTAGGTCCAATGCATATTTTGTTAGAGTACGGCTATGAAGTCAGCTGTGTTTTATCAGACACTTTTATCTGGTTTGGTGCAGTCAGTAATCTCTATATGCACTTCTTATGTGTAATTAAGATGAAATATAACTCCACGTCTCCACCTAACCCATTTACTGCTCTTCAGAAGCATTCACTGCTTATTCAGCCCCATATGTGTCATGTCTTTATCTCAACCAGCTAAAGCTTTCTTTGTTCCTAATCCATTAGGAGTTGGGATGGTATGGTTTCACTTATTTTATTTATTTATTTGGGATACATTTTTAGGTTGGGTCATCAGATCAGCAAATAGGGTAGGAAAACTCCAGTTTGGTTACACCAGTCTTAACCAGAAGTAATAGTCAGTATGTTTTTGCTTACTTTAGAATACGACTGAATCAGATCTAAGCAGGAGACAACTGTATTTGTTTCAGAGTGAGAAGTCAAGTGGTCGCGAGGCTACAATAATTCACCCCATCCACTGATTTTCAGTATTGTCATTCTGGTTAGATGTCAACAGAAGGTTGTAACTCTTGTCATTCACCTTCAACTAGATTTGTGATTTAAAATGGCAAAATTGCTTTTTTATAACTTAATATTTTTTGGCGTATGCCATTTTTGCCTTTGGTGCGTACATAGACTTTTAGTAAGGATCCTACGCACAGTTTTTTAAATGAGACCTCATGTGATTGGATGTTACTTGTAGTGCACTGTTGGATGCCCAGTTGATCTGGTTTCTGTTTGATTGAAGTGTTTGAACTGAACGGTTGCACTGTGCTCATAAAATGATTCCTAGCTGTCACTGGAGCTGTACCTTTTCAAAAAGTACACCATTGTACCTTAAGATTTCATATTAGTACATCAGAGGTGCATATTGGTACCTAATATATACACATATGTACCTAAATCTGTACCATATTAAGACATTTTTAAAGAGTACTGCCCCAGTGACCGCTTGGGACCATTTTTGAACAATTCTGACAGTAGTCCCTTTTAAACATGCAGTCTTTACTGGTAATTCACTGGTAAATTGAAGTTAACAGTTCATGTGTGTACAGAACCTTTATGGTAAATCAGTGCTGCCAAATTACCAGTAAGATATAGGTTTTAAGTTTGACAGTAATTTACCGGTAAACGGTATGTGTGAACGAAAAAAAAGTATTACTGGCGTTAGTTGGACGTCAAAACGAGCTGACAGCTTCAGGCCAATCATAATGTTTTGATACAGATGACGCGTTTACCCTCACAATGTTTACAGACGTATCTCACCACATGTGCGCTGCTTAAAGTCGAGGACACCTGAAGTTAATGTCCACATCTCTTTACCAAATTTGTTAAAAACAGCTTACCATATGCACTCACCTAAATGATTATTAGGAACACCTGTTCAATTTTTTATTAATGCAATTATCTAATCAACCAATCACATGGCAGTTGCTTCAATGCGTTTAGGGGTGTGGTCCTGGTCCAGACAATCTCCTGAACTCCAAACTGAATGTCAGAATGGGAAAGAAAGATGATTTAAGCAATTTTGAGCGTGGCACGGTTGTTGGTGCCAGACGGGCCGGTCTGAGTATTTCACAATCTGCTCAGTAACTGGAATATTCACGCACAACCATTTCTAGGGTTTACAAAGAATGGTGTGAAAAGGGAAAAACATCCAGTATGCGGCAGTCCTGTGGGTTAAAATGCCTTGTTGATGCTAGAGATCAGATGAGAATGGGCCGACTGATTCAAGCTGATAGAAGAGCAACTTTGACTGAAATAACCACTCGTTACAACCAAGGTATGCAGCAAAGCGTTTGTGAAGCTACAACACGCACAACCTTGAGGTGGATGGGCTAAAACCGTAGAAGACCCCACCGGGGTACCACTCATCTCCACTACACATAGGAAAAAGAGGCTAAAATTTGCACAAGCAACTGTACAATTTTGGTGAGAAGAGTGGAAAAATGTTGCCTGGTCTGATGAGTCTCGATTTCTGTTGAGACATTCAGATGGTAGAGTCAGAATTTGGCGTAAACATAATGAGAACATGGATCCATCATTGTTACCACTGTGCAGGCTGGTGGTGGAGGTGTAATGGTGTGGGGGATGTTTTCTTGGCACACTTTAGGCACCTTAGTGGCAATTGGGCATCGTTTAAATGCCACGGCCTACCTGAGCATTGTTTCTGACCATGTCCATCCCTTTATGACCACCATGTACCCATCCTCTGATGGCTACTTACAGCAGGATAATGCACCATGTCACAATGCTTGAATAATTTCATATTGGTTTCTTGAGCATGACAATGAGTCCACTGTACTAAAATGGCCCCCACAGTCACCAGATCTCAACCCAATAGAGCATCTTTGAGATGTGGTGGAACGGGAGCTTTGTGCCCTGGATGTGCATCCCACAAATCTCCATCAACTACAAGATGCTATCCTATCAATATGGGCCAACATTTCTAAAGAATGCTTTTAACACCTTGTTAAATCAATGCCACATAGAATTAAGACAGTTCTGAAGGCGAAAGGGGGTCAAACACAGTATAAGTATGGTGTTCCTAATAATCCTTTAGGTGAATGTATTTGCCAAATTACCCACGTCCTTAGCACACTGTGAAGTCTAATGTGTGAACATTACTGCTGTTCAAGATGCATGTGGCAACTCTTCCCCAGTTCAGTTTGAAGTCACCTAATACAATGTTTGGCCACTGGGTGACTTAGTGTTTGCCACAGAAGTGAAAACAACAAAATACGAATTGTGTACACAAATATGTATTATTTTTTCTCTGGTATCGAAATTATCATTAAGAATCTTTCCCTGTTTCGATACTGACTTCTGACGTTTGACATTGTGATACTCAACATGGTAGTTATGTGTTGTGGGTACATACCTGACTCCATGTTTTCTGTCTGTCTGTTCAGCGGCAGCAGCGGGGGTAGCAGCAGTCGTGAGAACAGCGGGAGCAGCAGCATCGGAATTCCCATCGCTGTGCCGACTCCCTCCATTCCCAACTCAATCCCAGGTGAGCTTCCATGCACATATGTATGCTAAACTTGATACAAGATTGTTTTCTTCACCTGTGGTTATTTAAATCTCTCTCTTCCTGGTCTCTTTAGAGCAGGGATAGGCAATGTCGCTCCTGGAGTGCCACAGTCCTGAAGATTTTATTTCCAACCCTGATAAATCCTCATCCACCTGTAGTTTTTAGGTGACCCTTTAGACCTTGATTATCCAGGTGTGCTCGATTAGAGCTGGAGCTAAACTCTTCAGGACAGTGGCACTCCAGCACGTTGCTCACCACTGCTCTATAGAGATAAATAGAGCAGGATTTGTTCACTATACCCTGTGCCCGTGGCTTTCATGTCCTAATTTTTCCAGCTAAAGGTTGTTTAAAGTAGGCCACTTCACGGTGGAAGACAGGTAAAACTGTAAAGGGTGGTCGGCCAGAAGAAAGAAATTAAGGATATTGAGGATAAAAGTAGTGTCTGCCCTGTGTTCCTCCCATTTTTACCATCACCATAGCAACAAACTGCATCAGCACCAGTGCCTTTTCATATCTGTGTGTGTTTGTGTCTCATAGAAGTCTTAAATGAATAATTTACTCAAAAAATGAAAATTTATAGTCATCATTTTCGTCACCCTCATATTGTTCAAAGCCCGTTTGAGTTTCTTAATTCTGTTAAACACAAAAGATATTTTGATAATGATGGTAAGCGCACAGTTGAAGGTACCCATTGACTTCAATAGTATTTGTTTATCCTACTGTGGGAAGCAATTCCGGGATGCTTTTCAACAAGCTCAAATATGTACCCAAGATGGTGGACATAGTCAAGGGAAATTTTGATTAAAATGTATTTAAATGTAATTGTTAATAATCAAAATTTAGTGATGTTCAGTTTAAAGATTAAGTATTTGCGTATGCTCTTATTGGAGCAATGTGTGGTCAATATTCATACTTCTCAAAAGAAGTGTCGGAATTAAGTAAGATGCACTATTTGTTGCACGCCATATTTAAAGAAGTCTGGTCCCTTTCTGTCAGCTTTTTATGTGATGGAGAGGCAGCTTACGAGTGTTTGTTACAGAGAAAAGATATTTGAATAAGTGTCTGTGAGAGTGATATTATATGATGGTTTTGACCCGCAGTCACACCCATGTCATGGGCCGTTCCTCCCCCGGCCCCTCCTCCTCCACCCCCTCTCTTCGGGCCGGGTCCACCAATGCCAGCTTCTGTTTTAGGTGAGCCCCTCCCCAATCCCATAATCGCCTGTATGGAAATCGCTCTGGACCGCACCAGCGTTCACGTACCTCTGAATTTTAAAAAGGGTTTGGGGTGGGTAGTTGACATGAACTGTGTCATATGGTGTGACAAAAAAATACAAAAAAACCCTCATGATATACAAATAGCTTGAAAGAGATTTATCTTAATGTTAGAGTAACAAATTAGTTTTGTCTTCAATTAAAAATAAAAAAAATGCAGTTTTGCTGTCACACCATTATGACAAATTTATGGTTTATTTGTCAACTACCTGGGTGGTGATGATTATTTTGTGTGGGTTTGTGGTGGTGGTGGTTATGATTATTTTGTGTTTGTGTTTTTTTTGGTGGTGATATTGTTTTGCTATTCTTTCAGATTTACATAATTGTATCTAAAAATTATTTTTATATTATGCACTGTGAAGATGTCTCTGAAGTGCCTCCTTATTTCCCATAATTTATATGGTGAGGGTTTAGCAGTGGTTCTTAAATTCAGTGGATCTCAAATTGGGGGCCCTGAGATGGTGCCACGGGGCCCCAGTTTAATGACATTAAAAAAAATACATTCATTTATCATAAATTATGTGTAATTAAACCTCAGACAAATAAGGCTACTATCCAAAATCACTACATTGTATGATTTAATATGTTTTGTTTAATTTAAATTTTAAGTTTTATGTCCTAAATTTTCTGGGTGGGCCACAAAGGGATGCACCGTACACAGAAGGGAAAAGGTTTGAGAACCACTGCTTTAACCAACAGTATATAACCACCAATCTATCAGATAACTTTAACATCTACCTAGCAACTTGTTTTTAAAAACTATGGAAAACTACTTGGCAACCACAAAATGCTGCTCTGGCAACCATCCACAGCGCCCTAGGATTGTGTGGCAAGTTATCTGGTTTTGTAGTGCACTTTTGATGGTGTCAGAGACTTCCTCACTGCAGTTGAATCATTCAGTAACTCCATTTATATATAAACAAAAGGCATCACTGGTGTCACTGGTAAAGATTTAAAGTCACATTGATGTGTTTGAACTGTATGTGTGTGCTTTTGTTACACTCATTACTATCTAAGAGACCATGTGGTCTTCTGGGTTTTCCGGTTATCTGTCAGTGTCAACAGGAAATGCCCGTATGGAGGAAATCCCATCTGCCCCGGCAGAGTAAACATCAGCAGGACTATATAAAACTAAAACTCACAAAACATGGTATTATTTCCCAGGGTGTTGTTGCTGAACCAGCGAGGAGTTGTTTGCAGTCATTATCCAACTGTTGGCATGCATTACAAATCTTATGGTTTATGCAAATCCTGTTTTCATGTCAGTATTGCTTAATGATTGTGCAATTTACTCAATATGTGCAAAAACTGTAACTTTAAGCCTTTGAACCAAAACTTTTTTGGACAAATCCGTGATCCATTTGTGTGTAGAAGCTGAGAAAATGCAAGTAACAAGGAGTTGACAACAACAATTTGTTACCAGTGGATCCCTTCATTTTTATCTAAATTGTTTCTTATGTGAAGTAACTATTGCAGGATGTTTTGTAGCATCCTGGATGATTTCAAACATCATGACCATCAAAGGAAAATACTTGAATTTACCCAACTGTGCTTTATGTTAATGGTGTAAATTTCATTTGGCTGCTTTGCTTTTTCAGACTTTTCTTCCATTCTGTGTGGTTCTCACGTGAAACATATGGTCATATTTCACCATTAAATGCATCTAAATGTTTTATTTATCATTTTTAGCACAATATGTAACATGGTTATTACAGCATTGTGTCATTAAAAAATTATGTTGCATTGCAAAACATGTTGATGATCCCAATAAAGGCCTTAATTTTTTTCTGCTCGTTTAGATATTGGGGTGAAATATGACCAGGTTATGTTAAAACCCTTTTTGACAGGTTTTACGAGATTCACCATACGAGCTGTTTCCACATTATAATAGAAAGTTTACTTTTCTGTATAAGGGTAAAATTCACTCTTCACTTCTGGATTTTCTTTCATCTGTGTTTTATTTTCTGGCTACTAACAGCTGTGGCCCCTGGGCCGGGCCTGGGGCCCATCCCCATGTCGCAGTTCGGCACAATATCTCGACAGATATCCCGACACAACTCCACCACCTCCTCAGTCTCCATGGTTTCTGCCACGGGCACGTACCGCCGAGCGCCGTCTGTCTCGTCACAGTTCTCCCTGCAGCAGCCGCACGTTAATGGTGGCATAAACACAAGTAAGAGACTGAGAACGTTGCATTTTAATTGTCAGTAACCATACGGCAACATTAAACATCACGCCCAAACTCACACGTCATCTATCACAAATCAAAAATTAAAAATCAGAGCTAGCAAGGTTAAAACCATCCTTGGACGTCATAACACCTGGTGTTTAGGAACATCTTGTCTGATGTGAAGGGAACAGACTGTATCTTTCCCACAGGTGTGTGGCCATGCACATTACCAAGATATAAAAGCGTCTGATTTTTGATTAGTAAAAGCATGGAACATATCACCACCTGTTTAGTTTGTGAATAGAGATTTGCCGTAATTTCCTACGTATTTAAGCCGAGAGATGTTAATCCCATTGAGATGTCCGTGAGGCGAGAGTATTACTGAAACATTTGTGAAGAAATATCTTACTCTAAAGGTGCATTGTGTAACTTTTAGAAGGATCTCTTGATAGAAATGCAATATAATCTACATAACTATATTATTAGTGGTATATAAAGACCTTGCATGGTATATAAAGCCCCTAACTGTATTGTTTTTATTACTTTATAATGAGACATTTTTATCTACGTACGCCACGGGTCCCCTTACATGGATGTTGCCTTCATGTAGCCCTAAACAGACAAACTGCTTTACAGAGCGCATTTTGTTACTATGTTGTCTCACACTAAACATGTTTGTCCTGTGGTGGCTACCATAGCTTCATTATACGTTTCAAAAGGAGGGGTGAGCTGTTGGTTGCAATTCACAACTAGATGCCGCTAAAAGTCCCCCATTGAACCTTTAAATCATCTTAGCCTGTTATTGTGCGCATGTTAATGTCAATTATAATATAACATAGAAGTCGGTCACAATGCAGTTTTATCTTTTATGTGATTTCATCTCAACTTAAGGTGATTTATTCTTAACTACATACAATTAAACAGAATAAAAAAATGTAAAAGCTCAAGGGTTACGCTGTCTTTCCACTGTACACGACAAACAGCGGCTTATAAAAACCTAAAGTCAGTTTCCTAAAGATAGTCGCACAAGGCCTGCGCGGGGTTGCGATCATTTGTGGATGTAAAATGTTTGGATCTTATACAAGCTTTAGATGCGTACAAAATTTGACAAATCTGACCTTCTTGTATACATATTTAAATAAATCACACAACGCAATTTGGTTTGCACTTGTTAGTTTACTGATATTGTGCCATTATTTAACGGCCAAAAAAGCATGTCTTAAATTGCGTTGGTCATTATGGAAATTATATTTTTGCACCTGTGTTCTTTAACATGCGCCTTGTCAATAAATTAATAAATGGAATTGCGCTTATTTTCCCTGTTTATTAAATCTGACCCCAAGAATGAATACAAATGCATTTTTATTGCACAAGCCTGTTGCTGCCTAAACTGTCTAATAGGTAGTGTTAACTATACTGCTATTCCTAAATAAAAATGCATATTAAATAAATTAGGTTCAGGTGCACCCGTCTAATAAAAATTTTAAATATAAGTGGGTCAGTGACAAAAACATAAAAAAACTTGTTTTAAAAGCATGCATCAGGTTTATTTCAATGCACAAAGTGTATTTATATTGATTTTATGCAATAAAAAATTTAATTTGCACCATTTTTGTGAAAGTTAAGGCCGAATGAACCTAAAAATGTCAAATGGTGTAACCGCCAATTTCGACAAAGAATGAGAAATATTAAGTATTTTATCCACCTTAACGGCATGTAGGCTTAATCATCAAAGAAAAAATCATTTTAAAAAATCACACAAAAATATATTTTATAAGTTGTTACCGCGGGTTCACACCAGCCGCGTTTGAGGCGTTAAATTCGCATCTACCACGTCTAGTTTGCCACTTGAACATTTTGAGTTTACTCGCGTCATTCATGCATGAAAACATGAAAAATTCTAGTCATCGAGATGTTCACGCAGAAATTCGCGTCATGGGCTTCTGCGACTCCGCTCGCTTTCTGTAATCACGGCACTACTAGAGCAAGCTCCTGATTGGTTAACGTGGCGCATTTTTCCGCTAAACTTCACATTTTTCAACTCTCACTTTTTTCCGCGGCAACGCTCAATTCGCGCAAACTAGATGCACGAATGAGGCGGAATCGCGCCTACCCTGCCGCGAGACCTCCAAGACCCTATTCAACGCGTCTTCACATTGACTTAACATTGAAATCACTCGCGATTGACGCCACTACCGCGGCTGGTCTGAACGCAGCATTACTACCGGTAAATATCAATTTTAATGCCTTTTTGTAATATTTGTTTGGGTATGCTAAAAAAAGCTGTTTTTTTTTCTTTGACAAATGATGTAAAAAAATTCATATTACACTAAGCTAGATGATTATATTTTATTCCACATTTTTTATGAATATATTTATATTTTCATAAAAAAATACTAGTTACACCAATTGAAACAGACCGGTTACACCACATTGACATTTAGTTTGCAATTATCCCCTAAATAAAAATTTTTGACTTGGTCCTCAAAAAAAGAATGTATCTGCAACTGTATTTTGAAATTGTAACCCTTTTAACCCTTTTTACCCTTTTAACCTTTATTGAACCATACGGACACAAAATAATTAACGTCACGTCATTGACCCAAATACCATTATAGAGATGATTAATCCGCACTAGAAGCATCTCACTTTCCTGACCACTGATTTCTTTTTGTGTTTAAATCACAGCACAAATCATCACATTCAACTTTAAATCTGCCTGAATTCATTAGATTTGTATTTCGTAATCTCTTACACTTTCTGCTATTTTGGGAGCTACTAATGTTACTTCCTGTTTTTTTTTCTTCTACTTTTTCTTCCCCTTTGTCTTTCTTTACTTCTTCAATCTCTGTCACTCTGTATGGTGGGTGGTGTTCAGTGTCTATAGCCCCTCCACCTCCACCAATGCCCCAGCTCACTCCACAGATTCCCCTCACAGGCTTTGTGGCCAGAGTACAGGAAAACAGTAAGTGTGAAGGCCACGTTCACCCCCTTCCCCACGCCTCACAGCATGTCAATATCTTACAGGTTTGCTGCATGCAGCCCTCATCTCCATTTTCATCTGTGTGTTTGTGTTGTTGTATCATTCATTCATTCTGTGTAGAGACTACATACTGTAGGTCACCGAGTGCACGCGTATTGCCATTGTTCATTCAGCACAATTTAAACAATGCATTACAGATCAAAGACTCTTTTGAAAGCATAAAGTCTCTTACATATTTACATAAGTGTGGATTGCTTTATGTAATTTAAAAGAGGCTTACTGGGTTGATCGGAGCAAGTTTTTCAATGTTTCACACTGGAAAGGTGCTTATTGTTATTCCCTCCCATACTGTTAAACAGGGAGTAAACCTAAACGATATTCAATGGCAGTACATTGTGTCTCATATACTGATCCCATGTTATTTAGGATTTCTCACCTCCTTTTATTCTGTGTAAATGATTTTCGCCTAGCTAGCATTAGGAAATGCGGAGGCACACTAATGAATCATGGGAGGAAGTTATGAAATATTTGAACTAGACCAGTAAAATTCTGGGTACCATGGTTACCTCACATACTATTAAAAATATTTAGATAATATTTACAAAATGCGTAACGATGGGTGATGAATTGCCTCAAAATTGCACTTAGAGTGCAATATTTTTTAAAGAAGACCAGTTCATGGACTATTTTGGAAGGTTTTTGCTGTCCTCTTGTGATATCATCTGGTACTGCAATGAAGCTGGCAGTGTGAAGTACAATGTGGGTATTAAAATATAAAAAACTTCAAAACAGTCAGCAGATTTGATAAAGTGTATTTGAAGGGAACGTGTAAAATTGAGAACTGTATAAAAATATCAGGTAAGCATAACAGAGTATCTATCTAAATCCCTCTTAGATCCATACATCTGTGTTTCATATCAAGGAATCACAAACACATCTAAAGCAGATGTGAACACATGCAAATTCCTCATTGATCATGTGATTTGCATGTATACTAACTGGTCTGCATGAGAATATGTGCATGATGGTACAACCGGCTGGATTGCATGCCCAGCATATAGATCGCATGATTATTGGTGCTTTTAAATGTCTGCCTCTCAATCTCTCTTTAATGGGTGTGCAGTTGCAGATACCCCAACTCCACCACCTCCCCCTCCTCCTGATGACATACCCATGTTTGACGATGCCCCACCTCCACCCCCACCACCGCCAGCTGACTATGAAGATGAAGAGGCAGCCGTAGTGCAGTACAATGACCCATACGCAGATGGAGATCCGCAGTGGGCTCCAAAGACATACATGGAGAAAGGTGAGGTTTATTTTTCCACCTTTTTGGCTTTAGTTATGCTGTTTTATAGATTTGTGTTTGGAAAGCTATTTTGAAATTTGGTTAAATGGACACTCCCACTTTCTTTTGAAAATATGCTCATTTTCCAGCTCCCCTAGTGTTAAACATTTTATTTTTATGGTTTTGGAATCCCTTCAGCCGATCTTGGGGTCTGGCGCTAGCACTTTTAGCATAGCTTAGCACAATCCATTGAATCTGATTAGACCATTAGCATTGCGCTAAAAATAACCAAAGAGTTTCGATATTTTTCTTACTTAAAACTTGACTCTTCTGTAGTTCAATTGTGTACTTAGACAGACGGAAAATTCAAAGTTGCGATTTTCCGGTCGGATGTGGCTATGAACTATACTCTCAAACTGGCATAATAATCAAGGACTTTGCTGCTGTAACATGGCTGCAGCAGGTATAGTGGTATAAGTGATGTTATGGCAGCAAAGTCCTTGATTATTACACCAGAATGGTGGGATAGTTACCAGCCATATCTGACTAGAAAATCGCAACTTTTAATTTTCCGTCGGTCTTAGTACATGATGTAACTACAGAAGAGTCAAGTTTTAAATAAGAAAAATATTGAAACTCTTTGGTTATTTTTTAAGGTGGTAATGGTCTAATCAGATTCAATTGATTATGCTAAGTTATGCTAAAAGTGGTCCCGCCAGACCCGGAGATCAGCTGAATTGATTCCAAAATGGTAAAAATAAAATTTTCAACTCTAGGTGAGCTGGAAAATGAGCATATTCCCAAAAAAGTGGAGTGTCCCTTTTAATGTGTGTCAATACACTACCGCAATTTCTTTGGTAGTGTCATGACTTCTAGTAATAGTTGTTTATTCCCTAACCGTGTTGGTTTACTATGACCCTCTCAGTGGTGGCCATCTATGACTACACCAAGGATAAGGACGATGAACTGACCTTCATTGAAGGATCCATCATCTACATCATCAAGAAGAATGATGACGGCTGGTATGAGGGAGTTTGTAACGGTGTCACTGGTTTGTTTCCCGGCAACTACGTGGAGTCAGTCATGCACTATGCCGATTGAAGGGACCAAACTTAAAAATTTCATCAAACAAATACACAATCAAATCTTGACCGCCGTATGAAAGTGTATTAGGTTGGTAGAATGTTAAACAAATGACTCTTTATTTTGTGTTAATGGGTGGATGTGGGTTAAAGGGATGGACCAACAATTCAGAAGTCGGGAAAGTCCGTGTACATAAAATGAAAATTTAGCCGGGTTTTTGTAGTGAATGTCAATCAAAGTATCTTAAACGGTCAATACCACACGTGAACATGTAAAGTAGATGATTGTTTACCACTTTTACTGCATTTTTTTTCCAATTAAAATTCTATAATTTATCTCCTTTCCTCTAGGGCCGCAAAGCGATTAATCGCGACTAATCGTTTGTGTACTGTGTTTAATAATAATTTATATATACACACAGGTGCAAATGTATATTTACGAAATATTTAAATGTGTATTTACATTTTTATAATTATATATAATTTATATTATATATAATTATAAATACTTATTATTTTTTAAATATACATGCGTGTGTATATTTATATGTACTTAATTATTATACACCTTACACACACATATATGATGTAAGCAAAAACTTTGCGATTAATCGTTTTGCAGCCCTACTTCCCCTCTACATGCATATTCATTTGGCCATTTTAGTCACAATTAATTTTAGCATTTTATCTTAACACCACGTCATTGCCCCAAAATGTATCAGAATCGTAATGTAAAGCATGCAAACAAATTTGAAAGCGTATCGTAACGTTTAATTGCATTCTGCTTCCATCATTGTATTTACTGTAAGCTCTTGATTTCTTTTAATAGCAAAATTTGTTGAATACTTATTTTTAATGCTCATTTTGTTTAATACTGATATAAAATCTCTGTTTTTTATTTGGATGTTGAATGCAAAGCACAGAACTTTATTTTGAAGCCTGCACAGAGTTTCTCCCTTTAATGATGGATGTCTAAATGATAGTATTTACAACAATGAACAAAATATGTAGATATCTTTAATATGTAGGCAGTCAAGTATCTAAAGGTCTCTACTTAATACAAATCTTTACTCCTACAATGCTGGACTTAAGTTTGTGCCAGGGTCTGTAACAATAACGGCCGTGTTGTATTTTACAGTAAAGAGACCATATCACAACTGGTGTAGCTTTTGTGCTTTAAACAGTAAACTGAAATATGTCAATCAGTTTTAGTTAAGTTCTGATCCGGTCTTGTCTCCTAATTCAGATCTTCACTCATGTTTTGCTTTAATTCCTTAAATATGATTGGATTTTTTTTTTTCTTAGGAGTTATTTTTTTAGATCTGATTATTGTGTTTAAGCACTAGGATTTTATTAAATGTAACTACATCTGACCACTGTCAGTTATTACAGGAGTTTAATGCTTTTTATCATTCTGAAACATCTGAAGTGTTCCAGCTGAAATCCATCTGGGTCTGTGCCCAGGATTTGTATTTATATTATGTTAATTGAAATGTAATTGTACAGTCTTTTATAATAAATCATTCTATGTAAATGTTCGTTGTGTGATTTATCCATAAAGTTTGACTACTGTACCATACTGGTTTCAGTTCTTGATTTCTGTTGTCAGGGTTCCCATAGATCATGGAATTTCTGTAATATCATGAACATTTTTAAAGGTCTATTCCAGACATTGAAAGTCAGGGAATTTTATAGTTATGTCCAAGTCATGGAATATCAGGGATTTTTGTTTGTTAAATTTTAGTTTCCATTGATTTAACATAATCCGCTTGTTAACTTGTGATGTAAGGAATACAGTTTCCGGGTATTTTTTGGCATTTTAAAGGAACAGTATGTAGGATTGTGGCCAAAACTGGTACTGCAATCACAAAACTTGTGGCTAAAACTGGTACTACAATCACACAACTGGTGGCCAATACACAACATGACAACATAAACATCAGTTGAGGGCTGCAACTACACTTTTTAAATGACAATATCCTGGCCGGACCACTGTTGTCAGTGATAAGTATTTGAAATGAAAATGATTTCTTAACGTCTAGTGACATGTCAGGGCCATTTTATAATTAATTGATATGAATTTCTTACATACTGTTCCTTTAAAGGGGACTTATGAAAATCTTAAATTTTTGTCATGTTTAAGTGCTATAACTGGGTCCCTAGTGCTTGTATCAAACTAGAAAATGAGAAAAGATCAACCCAGTAACTTAGTTTCGGTAAACGATTCTCTGCAATAATTGGAATAGAAAAAAAATAGGTCATTGAAATGTGATGTCAGAACGGGATAATACTGCCCTTAATCTGCACTATCCAACCACAACACTGCCATTTAGTTTAGAAATCGGCTCATTTGCATTTAACAGTACACACCCAAAAACGGCACATTTTTGCTTACACCTACAAAAAGGCAATTTTAACGTGCTATAATAAATTATCTATATGGTTGTTTTGAGCTAGAACATCACATACGTACTTTGGGGACATTACATATTTATTTAACTTTTTTAAAAAGGTTGTGAAATGTCCCCTTTAAGCTACATAATCCAGGCTCACAGCATCCCAGACATGGGTCATGGAAATTCAGGGAATTAGACTAGAATAGGATACCTGTATTGTAATGCAAGGACTTCATGAAAAAGGGACATTCTAGTCCACCATTTGAAAAACCTATATCAGTGAACTTATTCTCTATATGCTGTCCACTTGGTTGTAAAACCAAGTGGACAGCATATAGAGAATAAGAGCCGATGGGGGATGTTGCTTCCCAGTCCAAACTGTAAGTGAAGATGAAAAAAAAGATGCAGACAGGATGTTTACTTTAAAAAATACCTTATTTAATTTAAATACATAGCTAGTGTGGTTTAAGGCCTTGGTTGTTATTGAGCACTTGATGCATAAGTACACTGACAATAACATCTTACAGTAAAATGGAAGACGTTTGGCCTTTTGTGGACGGATGTTTGGGCAAAGTATCCACACACACACACACACGTGACCGTAGCAGCATCTGTGCTACATCTGGAATTACAATGATCTTGCAGATAATCCTCTTCTGTACCGGTAACGGTTCATTCGCTCCATGACAGGAAGAGCTCTGCGATTACAGTACAGTAAAGCAAACGGTAACAACAAGGTGAATAGTTTCATTCTTTGATCTCTGTGAAGGCCCAGGTGTTTATGTGTAGGAGGAGAGGGGCCTGCAGAGGTGTAGCTGCCTGAGTATGGAGCTCTGGATTCAGGCTCACTTATCCCTGCTCAGCACCAGCTCGGTCAGTCGGATCAATGCGTCTCGCTCTGTAGATGGCTGCAGACGACTGATCTGATGGATGGCCTCTTGGCAGTAGCGTTGGGCGAGGTAGTTAGTCTGTTCCACACCATCACTCTGTGTGTTTGAGAAAGTATTTACAGCTGGTTTACTATTCTAGTATCACAAATGTAAAAAACATGTCTGGTTTATTATTTATTGTGTATTATTGGATTTTTTTTACTAAGTATTTGACACATCAGCATTTTTATCAGTAAGGGAACTCTAAGTGGGCTATTGACACAAATTTCCACCAGATGTAGCCATCAAGCCAAATCATACGAATAAATCAGAACATTTAAGTATACAAGTTGAGTCATAACAAGTGATATAAAAATGCTGATGTGTCAAATACTTATTTTCCCCGCTGTATGCAGACTTTTACCTTAAAAAAAAATGTTTATATATAATATCAGTTTCAATCTCGTTGTAATGTAGAAAAAGTATTATTAAAAAGCACAGCATTTGCTTTCCCACTTTTTATATATTAAAATGAAACACTATATTTTTATCATATTTTTACCTAAGTAAAACACTATACATTCAGGTGCATTATAGCATTGAAAATTTAGGTCCCAAAATCTGGAAAATGTTGTCCTAAAAATACATTAAAAAAAATTACAAAAATTTAGGGTGAAATGTGACCCGGACATGTTCTTATTAGGGCTGTCACTTTTGTGAAAAAATCATTTTCGATTTTTAATATATAAGTGTTCATTGAATCGATTGTAAAATCGATTTTCCATGTCTAAAAAGACGTTTCCATTTTCAACGCCAAATAACAGACAAATGTAAAGAGAGCGCCTGAAACGCACAAGTCAGCAATATTTCTTATTCATTGTCATTAAGTTTCGTGCAGAATAAAAAACAGCAACAGTAGTGCAACATTCTCTAAAAAAATATGCAGAGTGGACTGCTGCCATAAATGAAAAACATTACTGCGGGCTTCAACCGGCTGCTTTTATGATTTAGGCAATTCAAAAATTATTTTAAATAATGATTCGATCCATTTCAAACAACTGTTCAAAAATGAACCTTTAAATAGACTTGAAGTTGAGAACATGCTGTGTATTTTTTTATTAAACGTAACCGACACTTAGGCGGCACTAGGCAGGCATAATGAAATGCGCAAAAAGAATAGGGCCATTACAAATTATTGGTCAGGAAAACAAGTCGATCAACATTTTAGGGGTCAAGAGCAGAGCGCTTTTCATTCACTATATGTCCATCTGTTGAGAAGACGCACTCCGACCGCACTGATGTCCCAGGGAAACTCGGGTACTTCGTTGCCAGCTGCATATTTCGTACTGCCAATCTTCCATCACAAAAGCGGGTTGCTGTCAAACGAAAAGTGACAGCCCTAGTTCTTATGTGATTTATCCTTATAGAAATCCAGTCTTACCTTCTGGACATAATGCCAAGCTCTGTCTACATCTCCATCAGAACTGAAACGCCTCATGATCATCGCATGCAGCTCAGGAAACTAATGATAAAACAAGAAAGAAGTGTAAACATGGTTTGGATATCAACTGCACAAAATAATGTACCACGCTGTATTTCAGTGGCAAAAAAAAAAAATTCACACAATAACTGACCATTCTGCCATAATTAAGCGATAATGTACAGGCAGCAGGTTGTTATCGCAGATATTTCACGATAACAACCTGCTGCCTGTACATTATCCTGCTTATTACACGGCTATTTACATCATAAGTAAGGTAAGGAACATTAAATATTGATTCAAATATAGCTTATTTTTATTGAATGCAGACCTTTTGCGAGGAAACCCGTTTACTTTCGGTTTTAAGAAAAGACGAGACGTTCGGACTGGTCAATCAGAATCGAGCATTTTAGAGTGCCGTGTAATAAATCAAATGTTTGGCTTAAGAACAAAGTACAAATTCATACAACAAATGATAATGTTAAACATTAACAGTTATTGTATCAACTGTCTTTAAGTCATTTAGGGAAGCAACAAAAGGTGTGTTCGATTTCATCTGTGCTGCAAATACTGACATGTCAAAGTACAACGAAAGTGATTCAAAACTTCTGCCTTTGATAATTCGAATTGCTTTCGCAGTACTCTGATGTCATCCACCTGTCAGTACTTGCACCGCAGCATGAAGTCGAACACACCCATTTTAATCCAACATTACTGATCAGAGTTCAGCTGTTGTACCTGCTGGCAAGCAAACAGAACGGGCCCGGTGGCGAGACCCAGTTTGAGATCAGCAGCTGATGGTTTGCCCAGGTGTTTAGCACAGGATGTGAAGTCCAGAACATCATCCACAAGCTGACACAGATCACACAACCAAGTTAAATCTTTAAATGTTGCATTTAAGATGAGTTAACTATGTAACGGCTATTCTGTTACTTTTCTGTTCAGTTTATCTACTATTGTGTAATTAATGTTAAAATCCATTAAGTGGAAATACTTGAATTGCATCTCTAAAAACACTACCTGGAATGCAATGCCAACATTTCGTCCATACTGATACGCGATTTCGTGCACCTCCGGATCTGAGTTTACCAGGATTGACACCTAAAATTTCGCATACAGTGATGCTTACACTTAAACCTCTTTTTATAGTATTAAACTTCATCTTATTGTTTGTAAAATGGAACGTACATACTGCTTTACAACTGTTAGCGATAAGACTCGCAGTCTTCTTAAAGGTTTTTTCAAGGTAGTGCTTGAATCGCTCGTTTTCGTTCTCCTTAGACCCCAACTGCATGAATTCACCTAGAATTTATATACAAAGATTAGAAACGGCACTTTTAACCGAAGATTATAATGTTTGTTTTACTTGATAGTGTGACTTACCTCGTACGAGGTCTTCTATTACTTGTGACAACACAGAAACTACTGCATTGTTTCCAATACGTGCAAGTGCCATAGATGCCACTGACAGAATGAAATCTCCAGCCAGGATAGCCTAACCATTACACATTCACATATCATTGGTTATTTTTAATTAATAATCAAAAATTATTTCAGTGGTTCTCAATTGGATGGGAGACAGAGTTTACAGTAGACATAGCAAATCCAGGACCAACATACTGTAGTATAAGTACCAACAAAATTGTTTATTGTAAGTATTGTCATGCTTAGCCCTGGCAAGATACAAAATAATACATGTTAAAAAGTTTTTTTGGCAGCACACAAAACAAATGTAGCAATTTGTACTCCCAATTTACATTTTTATTTATCTTTCTATCTTCTGTCAAGTGACTGATACATTTTGCCAAAAGACAAAATATTTTACCATCTATTTAAGTTCAACGGATCAATTATTTTTATATCCTAGTTGTTTCTTGATGGTATACATAGTTTAATTTTAAAATTTGCATTCAGCGTAGTTTTTAACCCTGTTGTCCTTAAGCAATCAGAAACATTTGGGTTGTGACCCATAGGTTGAGAACCACTGATATATTTTAGGATCAAATTGGATACTCACTTTTCTTTCTCCCCAAACGTTATTAATGGTGTGTTTTCCACGTCGAGTGTCCGAGTCATCGATGACATCATCGTGCACTAAGCTGGCAGTGTGGATCATCTCAGAGATCATAGCTATAGACCGCTGCGCTGGCAGGAGAGCGCTGAGGGGAACAAGAAATGTCTCTATGGTTCCAGTAAAATCACTTGACTGAAGTATCAATTCTAAACAGAGATATAAAATGGTTTCTTACCTCTCTTTGTTGCTGTGGACGTTACATGCTCGAGCCATTAAAACCACAATCATGGGTCTAAAAGCTTTTCCTTTCCCGTCAAAGTAATAATCACACAGAGACTTTAGCTCAGCTTTGGACACAAACATTTCCTGAAGAAGATAAAATGCTTTTAGTATTTTTCTTCACAAAATGCACGACAGTGAGGGAAAGGGTTTACATTTACAAATTTGTGTTAGACTTTTATTCAAAGTGATCATTAGTACATAAAATCTATGTATTTTAGCAGCACAAACATTTCCTGGGATTCGAACCCAAGACCTTAGTGTTGCTGCCGGCACTATGCTATACTTTTTGTATCATTTGAGCTACATGACTACAGTGAGTGGTATAAAGTGTTTAGGGATAGAGCTGGCGGAAAAAAAATCGTCTGCGATTCTCCGATTCTCATGCGTGTCTGATCAGTAAAGCCGGTTCGGTGATTAATAGTAAACCGCTATCACCTGCTATCAGATGGAGCGGCATTTACTACACAGAGCCATATTTGACTGAAAGCTAGGCAAAATCGCGTCCATAATCATGGAAGATTGTCTTCGATTATAAATGTGATTTTGCCTAGCTTTTGGGGGAATACGGCTCCGTGTAGTAAATGCCGCTTCATCTGAAAGCAGGTGATGGTGATTTACTACTAATCACCGAACCAGCTTTACTGATGAAACACGAAAATCGCAGGCAATTTTTTGCCCAGCTCTTTTTAGGGGTTGCTGGGCAGAACAGATAAAAAATGCTTTATAAAACAATAGAAGACAATGACATCAAGCTATTTGGTAGCTAATGTGCTGGCCAAAGTGAACAATTGCATTATGTAAGCACTAGACAAAAATCTACAAAAACTACAACATTCATTTTTTGGTATACCTTTTTAATGTCTTCGTATATATTTTGCAAGTCATTTTGTGCAAGTGAAAAAGGATCTTTTAACTTTGCATCACTGTGTATACTGCAACCGCAGATTCTCTGTGTTGGATACAGATGTCTGTACCTGAGAGACAAATAGAAAAATAATGTAATGAGATTTAGAAATTCAATAAACTGAATGACAGGAAAACAAAAATACTTTAAATAGCAGTGTTTATTTAAATAACACCATACTAAAAATGTAGCGTTCATAATTCAAGTATGAAAAATAAACAAGGTATTAATTAAATTTTAACTCTTTCCCCGCCTGCATTTTTTTTTTAAAGTTGCCAGCCAGCGCTAGCATTTTTTATGATTTTCACAAAAGTTTAATGCCTTCCAGAAAATGTTCTTCTTAAAATATATAAACATACAATATAATAAATATAAGAACAGACCCTTTGATTTTAAACAACAGAAAACCCTGTTTCATCCTATCTTCAATTGTTCTCTTTGGTCACCTCTCAAATATGGGTAGGTTTCTTCAAAAATACAACATTTCCAGCAAAAAGCTGAGATGATTGCATTTTTGTAAAGAACTTTTGTTAGAGACCAGGGGCCGGTTGCACCAGCTGTGCGTAAGTTACAACGTAGCCTAGTTACAACGTGAACGGGCACCAAGTTACACCTTGCGCACTACTAAATGTTTTTGCGTTGCACCATTAAACTTAGTTTAAATGTAACAATACGTTGTAACTAAATATTTACGGAAGCCTCTGTCCATGAATAATGGTTGGAATAAGATGTCAGCCAGATTAGATCACATCGATGAGCTCGTAATTGATTATGAACAGCAGCAAGTTCGTCAACGAGTTTTCAAGAACTGTTTTGTTTTCTGTGTATCCATCAATTAAAATAAGATTTTAAATTTTCTTCCTGTTTATTTTCTCCTCCGTGTGGGATAGATATTTTCAGTTAAAAGTGTAATGTTTTGAGTTCGATAACGTATGCTTTAACGTCTTTTTTTAACTTTCAGTTTAAATTACATGCTGTTCAGACTATTTCCTGTTTTCCTATTAGAAGGCTTGTGATTGGGTTAAGAAAAATAGACGTCATTCTATGCAACAACGCATTACTTTACGGAGAGCTTACGACCTACTAGCTACTAGGGTTGTGACAATTAATCGGGCAAATGCGCGTTTTCTCAATGAATGAATTTGAATGAATTACGGTGAAATGCAGGCACATCCAAAAGCCAGGGGGCGCTCTCGCTTAGAAACACCATTTGTGCCACAGAAGAAGTAGTATACCAAACACTATTCCAGGAAATGTCTAAAGGAATATTTATATCGCTGTTCTTCAGATTGTTTTCAGGTATTTTCATGATAATAAAGAATATTTTAAATGATTGTGTTTGACGAGTGTTGCTTTTTTAAATGCACGTTATAAACGAGTCAAACTTGTAGTGATTTTAGATTGATAAGGACTTCCTACAGATCACGGAGCCGTAGTACATGCACAAGCTGTGCATGACACACTGAATCGGAGCCTTACGATTCAGAATCGATTTCAGACAGGTCTTTTTAATGGGAGCGCGATGCATCGATGCACATCCCTACTAGCTACGTTCTGCCTTAAGAACAAATGGTGCAACCAAATAAAGTAAAGAGTTAGTTATAAAGTAGCTAGTAGTTACTAAGCTAAGTAAAGTTTTGACTTTACGTCCTAGTTTAAGTAAGAACTTACGAACCACTGGTGCAACCCTACCCTGATTCAAAACGAAGATCAAACATACACTGAGTTTTTACTGTTTTTGGATCAATGGATGCGTCAGTGTTTGATAAGCTGGGTAAGAGCGCCACCTAGTGGATAGGAGCTGAAGCATGGATTGCAGTAAAAATTTGTCATTGGCAGAAAAGAGTTTTCTCTTAAATGAAAAGATAACTTGCCAATTGTAGAAAAAGAGTTAATTTAAATTAAAAGGATTCAAATTTAAAAGTCAAGAAACATAATGATGTAAAAAATGAAAATGAAACAACTATGCACTTAATAAAATCAACATTCAAAAACAAATATATCCTACACTATAAATATTTACAGGAGTAAAGTACAATTAGCACTAATTCATCCATACATACCGTGTTAGTTTGTAAACATATATTTATCTGAACTTTGACATTGACATACCTTGTAAGTGAAACTGATTTGTCTACATTATGTGACAATCCCTGTCGTATTAGAATCTGAAACACATAAATAATAAAAATAGAGTATCAAACAAGAGACTTTTAAAATAAAATATCACAATTCACGAATCTGAATTTTGTTATTTGTATATTCTGTGGTTTTAGGGCTTTGAAATAGATGGCCAACATCAGAAAGGTTGATAAAAATTTTTGGAAATCTCACCCAAAATACAGTATGTCAGACTTTCAATTCAGTTTTAATTCAATAAAATGTATTTTATATCACTTGTCACAGTTTGCATTGTTGCAAAGCAGCATTAAAATACAGCAGGCCCACTTGATGGCACTGTTTTTGTTGTCAGTGGTTTAGCAAACACTAAAATAAAAGAATTTCTGTTTCAAGAAACTGTTTAGTTTTACAGTTATCATGCATTTATTTTGATTATAACTGACAATAATTGCTCATAACCACAAAGTATGGATAAAGTCAAATTTCAAACATCTCCAGCTGGGATATGCATCATTTCCTGTTCAACTTAAAGAGTGGTTTATTGAGCAATAGGAGTGTCTCAACTTTCATCATAACTTCTGCAGTACACGAGTTCTTGACCTTTACACGGGGAGTTAATGCAAGACACAGATTCTTACCAAACATCACTGCATTAACACTGAGACCTATACGAGTATTATAATGTAAAGACTTTACACTCATCTCAATACTAAAACCACAATCTATCAGAGTGATCTGTCATTCATTCTGCACTGCTCGAGCCGGTGACCTTCCTCTCTGTCTGTCTGTATGTGCTGATCTGTCTCCCATGCAGGCAAAAGTTTCAGTACCTGTCGCGCGTCTCTAGAGGCAGCTGAAGCCGCACGAGTAAAAGCTCTTCCACTGATAACGCTGCACCAGTCCAAAATAACAGCAGCCCCTGATCTGCTCCTCCAACATCTCCTCCACGGCACCGCCATGCTTCCTCGGTCCAGAGCACATGCCCTGTGACGTCACGTGACACAACCGCGGCTTGAACCGGAAGCAACTGTGTTACGATTCAATAACAAAACAAGTAGGTGGAGTGGAAGTGGAATAGAAAATAAAGTTTAGTAATGGGCGGGGATTGGTGGGCCAAAATAAAGGCGTGTTCGAAACGAATCACTCTCGCTGTACGTTGATCTCTTCCGCTGACTGGTCGAACACGCATTTTTAACTGTAATTGCGGGCTTTAAGTAATGTATAATTACTGTGCTCTTTCAATATCATGGTTATTAAAGTTTTCAGTGTCGTTTCCAGGTGTAGATTATTGTACATGGGCGGAAATACGCTGTATTGTATCGTGTTACTTCCTTTTCACAGCGGTTGTCAGGCTGAACCAATCACAGTTGATTATCCTATGATCATTAATAAGGAAGCATTTTTATTTGATATTATTTATAAAACTTGCTTATAGAATGTATATACACTTAATGTTTATTTATGTCAAGCCTATTTGTAGTACCGGTAATATACGGACGATTCCATGTCTTAAACAAATATATACGTTAACAGATTTTTAAGAGAACGTTAAGAGAAATAAGCATTTTAGGCCAACTAGCGCCCCTGGAGGAATCAAATTTGCGTTTCATATCGGACGATACAGAGTGACTTTTCTACTGCTGTAATATTTTAAATTCAGATGTAAATAGTAAAGAGTACATTTGCGGTCTATGTAATGATTAGATATAGTTTTATGTTATTTTTTATTTTATTTGCCAGAGCCGCATTCAGGGATAAGCAGGGATTTTGTGAGAGGAATGAGTGTAATGAAGATGAAGCGTCTAAACAAAATCAGTTTGATTTCAGTGTAAAACACAATGCAGAAATACCACTAACATTAACGCATACATTATCAGGTAAGAAACAAATGAAATTTCCCTATGTTAATTTACAATGTATCTTCATTAAGTTGAAATGTCCTTGTGTTTTACAGATTGTCTTCCGCTCGATGAAGTTGACGGTAACTTTATTCGTACAGTGAAGAGTTGCGTGTTTTCTGAATGTCAGCCCACTCCTCTGAAAAAGCCTCTGACATTGGCTGCTCTATCACTAGTAAATAAACCCTCAGTATCATATCATGAACATGTAGTAAAAAGTCTGAATCAATGCATTGAAACCAATGTTATTGTAGTCACTTTGTTTTTGTAATTTCACTAAATTCCTGTTCTGATAACGTTAGTTTTTGGTTTCCAGAACGTTATTTTTCAAGGTTTCTTTTTGGTTAGTTTTTTTTACGAAAATGTACTTTTAGGTTAGGAAAACCTAGGTATTTATGTAGGTATTTAATACAGTTATTAAGTACACCACAAATGTCTGCAAAATGTCAATAGTTTGTATACATTTACTTATTTTTATTAAGTCAATGAATCTATGAATTGACCAGAACATGTTACAAATCCATCCAGTGTACTTTACTGTACCTGTTATAGTGTCATCAGTTTCCTATCCCAGCATATCTCAAGCATTAGACAGGAAAAAACACGCTGGACAGACAATCACTGGGTTGCCAGATATCCGTAACAAAACCAACTCAATGACCCCATAGCCCAAATAATGCCAAACCTATACCTACAGTAAAGTACACATTACCAGCCACTGTTATGCATTGCACACAGTTTCTTCTTCTAGGGCAGTGTTAAGTCATCTTGATCTTGAGGGCCCCTTGGAAATCTTCTGAGGCCCCCCTGTGGGCCCCAGCACACACCCAACCAGGGTGCCGGGGCCCACAGGGGGGCCTCAGAAGATTTCCAAGGGGGCCTCAAGATCAAGATGACTTAAAATTTTAAAATAAGCTAAAAAAATGTAGTATTTTGGCCATTTTAGTAGCGAATATACATCTGTCTAGTAGTCATTCCAAGCTCTAGTTATATTTATTTGGAAAAGAATGAGTGAGTGGGGGGCCTTCAAATATTGTTGTGGGCAACTTGGAGTCATTGAAGTGAAAAAGGTATTTTGTGGGTTGAATGTTGCTGGTATAGTCGGTCAAACCAAATTTCCTCTAACAAGCACAATAAACAATTAATCTGAATCTTCTTAAAAGTTGTGGCATGGCCATTATCAGAAATACAGTCTGTTTTATTAATTAAATCATCCATCTTACATTAACGTTGCTGATTAACAAAATCCTTCAAGCTTTTGGCAAAACTAAGTAGCCAAATTTCACAGAAAAACCACAGACTTTGCAACACTGATCTTATGATTATTCATTTAGAAGATGCTTTTATACAAATTGACTTCCAAATAAAGAAGCATTCCTAACTTTTTTTTAAAAGCCAACAATAAGCCTTACTTAAACTTAAAATGTAAATTATATGACATTGATAGTACTAAATATGTAATCATAAGTGCTATGATTTTAATATGCTGTATGCTACATCACTGTACCATAGTCATTTTTTATAAGGAATAAATGCACATATTTATATTTAAGGTCTTTGTTTGTTTTTCAGGATGCGTTGTGGAATATTTTGGATCTGAATCAGTCTGTGATACAGAATCAAGAGTTTATTCATTGTGTCAGTGGTGGAAAACTGTTTGCTGGTTCTGTTCCTCTGGCCCACAGATACGGAGGACATCAGGTGTTTGTCTCCTTGTGTTTGGCTTTTATCTGAAGGCACAAGTCAACCGTAACAACCTGTCAATCATGTTTTCTCTTTCATAGTTTGGTTATTGGGCGGGACAGCTGGGGGATGGAAGAGCACATCTGTTGGGTGAATACACCAACAGGTGAGACATTCAAGAATAGTTGTTTACAGTTTCGTGTTTGACTAATATATTTCAAGAATTGATAGTGGTCACGTATCAACCCAAACTGTTTTTACTTGTACATATGTGATATTTAAGAGTAGCAAAATATTAACCAAACATATTAAATTCAAAAATCTAATCAGTGTATAAAATAGGTGTTAATATGGATCAAAAGCAAGGTCAACTTGAATGCACTGTAGTAAGTTTGGATAAAAGCATCTGCACAATGCATAAATGTACTGTAAATGTGAATGCAAATCAATAATTAGTTTGTTTACAGCAGTTTTTGTTTTCTCTGTTATGCAGAAAAGGTGAAAGATGGGAGCTGCAGTTAAAAGGCTCAGGAAAGACGCCATATTCCCGGTAAAAAACAACATCTGATGCTATGTGTGTCTGTTATTTCTGGATTAGCCTATTGTAAATCTCTGAACTAAAATCTGAAGATAATTGCTTGGTGTGTTTAGTATTGTCTTTTATATGCCAACCTTAACGTTTTTAGGTTATGATGTGCATGACAGTATGGTTTATACTGTATTGTACTGTGATGTTTTGTGTTTGTACTGTAGGTCTGGTGATGGTCGGGCTGTGATTCGATCCTCAGTAAGGGAATTTCTTTGCAGTGAAGCTATGTACTTTCTAGGGATTCCTACTAGCAGGGCCTTAAGGTACATAACACATACATTGTAAGGAATAATTGACGCCGGGCCATTGAATTATTTGAAAATAATGTGCGTCGTGCATTACACAGCTAATAATGCAGTGCATTATTTTCAAATAATTCAAAGGACCAAGTCAATTATTTTGCTTATACACGGTTACCACAAACATTGCTCTAGTTGTTATTTTAAGACATTTAAAGGTGTGCATTTAAAAAAAAATGGATACCCATGGAACATTTCTCAACCAATCAGAATAAAGCATTCAATAGCTCAGTGCAGAGTCGTATAATAATAGAGTTACGACACTCACATAGACGTCCGTTGTAAGAATGGAATGCGGAAGAAACAGCGTTTCATGTAGTGACCGGTAGTGACGCATAGTTCCAAACGCAGCACTAAAGCCCATTCATTTCAATGGCACCTGCTGGTAAATCGATGAAATTACCGTTTCTCTTTACATTTTCTGACATTTCATTAATATAGTCAACAGTGATATTTTATGAACTCTGCTGTAGGTAATGATTATCGTTAATAATAACTAGTAAAATGTTTATATTTTAATGAGTTGTGTATAATGTGTGAATAATATAGATTTAATGGTTTAATATTTTATTACTGGTGGCCATCTACTTTATACTTATCTTTTTTATATATTACGAGTAACACTAGGGGGCAACAGCGACAAGCTAAATGCCTTATAAGAAAGTCCCACTGCTTCACAATGCTGCTATGTGTTTCATTGTGTTTGGTAAGTAATACGAGTGATGTTTCCTCGAAAATCATGTATGATTATATTAACATTTAATGTGAATTTAAAATATGAATTTAGTGTGTTTCTGTTATGCTTCACTGTTTCAAATAACCGCGTTGGCGATCTTTTTTGTGATTTTAATATAGTAAAAGTGTAGGAATTATGTTTTTAGCAGATTGATACCCATTTATATAGCCATATTTTGCTACAAAAATAAAAGATAAACTGTGTTGCTGTAGTTGGTATAGATAACCACAGTTATATTTGGGTCACAATTAACTGTTTATCTTTATTAACTGATTTACTGTTTTCCATCACTCCCTAGTAAAGAAAAACGTTATAAACACAGTAAGTATAGTGATCAATTCCCATTACAAGCTTATATTTACCTAAAATAGCTCAAAACCTATGCAAACAGATTGACAGCCCTGCTTGGTTTGGAACTGTAGAACGTAACATGAATCACGTGACCGCGCGGCGGCGAGATCAAAGCGTTTCGTAATTCTGTTATTTTACGACTCTGGCTCAGTGGTATAAGAACCGTTATCAAGTATATTTTCCTTACATTAAATTACATCTATTTTAACCCTTGTGCATTGTTCAAATTTACTACCCTTTCGTGTTGTTAGTGGATGAAAACATCCACTAATTTCAACGGCTATAAAAATTTATCAGATGAATATTTTTTCCAAATTTTTTTTCATAAATCTGTTAATCAACCTCAGTACTGATCAAAACTACCAAATCTTCACAAAAATTCAATGATTTTAACTCTTTAATTGCCAAGTTTATAAGTGGTGTCACTGATTTGGGGAAAAAACACACACAAAATGACAGATTTTCAATATAAAATGTGATTGTAAACTGGATTTTTTTAAACCTTTTTCACAGTCTTGGGCATGCCAAAGATTGGTAAAAACATTGGCTTTGAAGCATTTTTAGTTTTTGTGTAGTATCAGTTTAAATTTTTTTCTCCCTCATTTATTGTTATTGGCTGTTTTTGCCCCATTGACTTCCATTATAACCACATTTTTTGATTGCAGAGCTATGACAACTTTTTATCATGCATTTTTGAATGTTGGTGTTTTTTCCTTTTGCTAAGAGGTCAAATTAGTCATTTTTACTGTTGATCACCATGTGGCACTATTAACCCTTTAGTAGCCCTGTGCAAAAACAAAGCTTAATTTCTGGCTTGTACATTGTGTTTTATGGAGTATAACTCCATAATAAAAGCATATTTGTGTGTGTGTGTGTGTGTGTGTGTGTGTGTGTGTGTGTGTGTGTGTGTGTGTGTGTGTGCGTGCGTGCGTGCGTGTGTGTGCGTGCGTGCGTGTGTGTGTGTGCGTATGTGTGTGTATGTGCATGAAAAAAAGATATTCTGTAAAAATCTTCTCTGCATTAGACATTAGATTTATGAACATCATTATTATGAACACATAAGTGTTTAGTCATTCCAACAGGACTTGCAGCATATCACTTGGTGATCTCTGCAAGTTTGTCTGGAGGGACAGCAACTCATGCACGAGGGAGGTGAAAAGCTGTTTAGGAGAAGGCTTTCCTAGAAGACCTGGGAAAATCTCTGCAGCAATACTGAGGAGAGAGCATCACCCTCGCACACCAGTTGCTACTGCACTGGTGAGAGAGATTCAGTCTCCTGCAGCTGTCTCTCCAGACACAAATCCACAGACACCAGCAAGCACCAGCAGCTCAGGAGTGAAGAGGGGAACATGCAATTGGTGCAAAGAACAAACATGTCAGCACTTGCATCTGTTGTGGTGGACACACTTGCAGAGAGCACCAAGTGATATGCTGCAAGTCCTGCTGGAAATACTGAACACACCCCCAGCACACATACACACTAAAAGTTAGTTTGATTGTTTAGTTCTCCATCCATCATCTACTCTTGCTTCATTGTTCAATTTATTTGAAGTTGTTTTTGTGTTCATAATAAATGATGTTCATAAATCCGATGCAGAGAAGATTTTTACAGAAAATTTCCCTAACCCCAACCATCACAAAAACCCTTCTCCTACTTCACATTTTCAGGAAACATCATTTTGTTTGATTTATAAACTTGTTTCCTCATGGGGACCTCAAAATGTCCCCACAAGGTCTCAAAGACACTGGTATTCCTATCTTTGTGGGGACAATTGGTCCCCACAACGTGATAATTACCAGGTACACACACACACACGCACACGCACACGCACACACACAATAATATGCTTTTATTATGGAGTTATACTCCATATAACTCAATGTACAAGTCAGAAATTAAGCTTTGTTTTTGCACAGGGCTACTAAAGGGTTAATAGTGCCACATGGTGATAAACTGTAAAAATTACAAATTTGACCTCTTAGCAAAAGGAAAAAAATCCAACATTCAAAAATGCATGATAAAAAGGTGTCATAGCTCTGCAATCAAAAAATGTGGTTATAATGGAAGTCAATGGGGCAAAAACAGCCACTAACAATAAATGAGGGAGAAAAAAATTAAAACTGATGCTACACAAAAACTAAAAATGTTTCAAAGCCAATGTTTTTACCAATCTTAGACATCTTCAAGACTCTGAAAAAGGTAAACAAAAATCCAGTTTACAATCACTTTTTATATTGAAAATCTGTCATTTTGTGTGTGTTTTTTCCCCAAATCAGTGACACACCTTATAAACTTGGCAATTAAAGGGTTAAAATCATGGAATTTTTGTGAAGATTTGGTAGTTTTGATCAGTACTGAGGTTGATTAACAGATTTATGAAAAAAAATTTGGAAAAAATATTCATCTGATAAATTTTTACAGCCGTTGAATTTAGTGGATGTTTTCATCCACTAACAACACGAAAGGGTAGTAAATTTGCCCACGGTATATCGTTGAGTTTTAAAAAAAATTCAAAGCATTTTCTTAAAATATATGTAAATATAAGATTTGTCACCAAAAATCATTCAATTTGCTAAAACAGAGAGAAAGTTACGGCCAAATTAAGAGTAAAAAAAACTCTGTAGTGGATGAAAACATCCCCAACAACACATGAGGGTTAACATAATGAGGTCACCAAAAATGTTGTGTACTGAAATGTTTTAACCCTTTACCTGGCACAGCCCTTTTAGAGTGGGGGGTGAAAAGGTGATGTACCCTTTCAAATGAATATAACACATTTTTTTGTCTAGAAGCCTAATTCTGGTCTTGTTTTAAAGAAGTTTTTTTACGGAAGTGTCTGGAGGTGAAAATATTAAATACAATTTTTTTTTACATTTATTGTAATAAATAAAAATAATGTAATATTTATACATAAAATTATATATAAAAAATTAGGTTTGTGTTGGTTTGCTGTGAGCATTGCTGCATACACTTGTCACAAATTAATAAATGACATTCACTGCATTATTATTACTGCTAAAAGGTTTTGAAATATGAAAACTACATTCTTAGACCTTTCCAACAATATATAGTTTGTCAGGATAGATTAACATTTACATGAAAAATAATAAGTAAACTCGGGTGTCCCGCTCACGGGACAGTTCCAGTTAACGGGTTTCAATGTCATTGTACATATATATCTTATATATGATGTGTTGTATTTGGGATTGTTTGATAGTCTGGTGGTGAGTGAGGAGCCTGTATGGAGGGACCAGTTTTATAATGGCAATATAGTAAAAGAAAGAGGTACAGTATAACAACGATCAATAAAACACATTATATCTTTATATTTATCTTAATATAATATGTAAATATCACTTTAGCATCTGTTTTTATCTATCCATCAGGAGCAGTTGTTTTGCGCCTTGCAAAGTCCTGGTTTCGAATTGGTTCGCTAGAGATTTTGACTAAAGCTGGAGAGTTGAATGTCCTACGGTAAAGTCACTTGTTTAACTTTTAATTTGTCTCTACTAGCTTTTTATTTAGTACTGTGTAATTTGCATGTGTTCCTGTAGCTCAGTGTTATAGCATTAAAGTAGCAGCGTTAAAGGTTGTGGGTTCAATCCCCGGGAACACACATACTGATAAAATGTATAACTTGTATTAAGTCACTTGAATAACAGCAAATGTATAAATGTCATTTTCAGGACATTACTGGACTTTGTGATTAAAGAGCATTTCAGATCTATTGCAACAAATGACCCTCAAAGATACGTGGTAAGCATTCAGTGTTTAATTTCGACATTTTGTTGTGATGGATCCTGTAGTGAAGTCATCATTAGCTTATTTTTTACTTAATATAAATTGTTATACTTTTATGCCTAGTTTAACTAGTGGTTTTCATATGGTGTCAAGGCTTTTTTCTTTAGGGTGGTTAATGAAACAGCACATTTAATTGCTCAGTGGATGGCTGTTGGATTTGCTCATGGTTCGTTTTTTTCTAGTTATTACCTTAAATTATGCTGAACTCCAAAATTTGCAACCAATGATCTGTTTTCCTTACTCAGGAGTCTGCAACACAGATAACTTTAGTTTACTTTCTATTACACTGGATTATGGCCCATTTGGATTCATGGAATCATATGACCCAAGTAAGTTTCTTTATTATTCAGACCCGCTGAAGAGTCACACCTGATTCTTTGTAGATACAGTAAATAGCTTTAGCAATGTTGTTGTTTTTTTATTTTGTAGATTTTGTTCCCAACTCATCTGATGATGAGGGCAGATACAGCATAGGATCACAGGCTAATGTAGGCCTGTTTAATCTTCAGAAACTTTTAGAGGCTCTTCAACCACTACTGACTCAAGATCAGATATTAGAGTAGGTGCTGAAGTTGTTTTCAATGTTTCTAAATCAATACAACGGAATTGATGTCTTACCGGTATATTAATTATTTGATTCAGGTCTCAGCAAATACTGAGAGAATATCCACAAATCTATCAGCAAAGGTGAATATGTTATTTATTAAATGATGTGCAAGGCATTGCTATATTAATACTTTTCAAATATTATTATTAAAAACACAGAGTCGTATAACAAACTATACCAACTGTTCTCTGTTTTTAGATTCCTTGAGCTGTTTAAAGCAAAATTAGGCCTTTTGGAAAATGAAGATGAAGACTCATATCTCGTTGCATTTTTCCTAAAGGTAAATATTGAGTGCCGTGTGATGTATTATCATTAAAGCTTTATATAATGTTGTATGTTGATGTATGGTGTTGTTGATATCAGCTGATGGAGGACACTGGTGCAGATTTTACCATGACTTTCAGACAGCTCAGTGAAGTGACTGCATCTGATCTTCAGATCGACTCTGTTGCTCAGGTACATCACCACTCCATTTAAACCCACTTCTTCTTTAATTCCCATCAATTCAGTCCATTAGCTGTGACTTTATCTCTTTACAGTCAATGTGGGCTCTTTCAGTCCTCTCAACACATGAATATTTCACAGACTGGGTTCGGCTGTATTTACAGCGTCTGTCAAGGTAATGTCACAGTAATGCACTCTAAGGGCCCTATCATACATCCGGCACAATGCGGCATTAGGCGCGGCGCAAGTGTTTTTTGCTAGTTTTAGCCCAATGCAGTTATAATTTTCACGTCCAGTGCCACTTTATTTAAATAGCAAATGCATTTGCATCCATTTGTGTGCCTATGGGCATGCTGGTTTGAAAACAAGGTGTGTTCAGGTGCATTGTTGGCGCGTTGCTATTTTGAAGCAACTAAAATAGACTAAAACCTGGTCTAAAGTAAATTTTTTGTAATTTAATGAGCATGTTAGTACGGGTGGCAACATGCGTATAATTTGCAAACACATGGACGCACAGCAGTACAAATGTTTTAAAATATGATAAATAAAAGTATTAAAATGTTAAAGATTATTATTGTGTCTCTTGGACATAAATGTGGACAGATTACAGGACCCTAGAAGGCGTTAAGAGCTGCTTTTTGTTCCCAACTCGTCTGATGATGAGAGCAGATACAGCATAGCCCGGGAAGCTGATTGTTTTGCTTTTAAAAAGTGCTAATATTGCATGTATTTTGAAATGTTTTTACACAAATATCAATTTCAATGAGTAAAACAATGCAGTTTCTTAACATTTACAAACTGCCATGTACCGTATTTTTCGTATTATAAATGGCTCCAGAGTATAATTCACATCAATCAGAAATGCGTCAGGAAGACGAAAATACATATATAAATCGCAGTGGACTCTATGTCACATTTATTTAGAAAATTATTTAAAAAACAAACATAAGAACAGACATTTAATCTGGAAAGGCAAGTTATTCAACTAAACAATAGCACACAGAACAGCAAGCTGAATAGGTCTGTACGTTAACGTAGAGATGAGAGATGATGTATGTATGTATGTACCAAGAGCTCCTGAAAACCACAACAAATTCCTTGTGTGCTTGTGCACACCTGGCAAATAAAAAAACTCATTCTGATTCATTCATTCTGATTCATTCTGATTCTGATTCTCTCATTGGTTTATTGCACGTGATGCCCAAAACACACCTATCACGAAAATAGCAACAACCCTTTTAGACTGTTTGCCAGGCGCACAAACCACTTTTTTCTGTTGTTAAGCTAGCAAAAGTGGATTTGGACACACCCTAAATGAACCCCCTAAAGCCATGCGCTTTAGACCATGCGCTAAGATCATTACAATAGGGCCCCTAAAGCTTAGATCATGGTCATTAACGTATTAATACTTTATACCAGGTGATGTTTTTTTTGCTTTATTCCTATCGGTTGGCGAAATGTTCCACAGATATGCATTATTTTTTGATAAACACACACCTGACCCTTTAAAATGTCTAATGCTGCTTTTACACAGTTTGGTCGTCAGCCGCAAATTCGCGTCAAACCCAAAATGCAAAAAAAGCACAATTCGCTCGTACCGCGCCAGACGCTCAATTCGCGCCATTCGCGCAAACGCGAATGAGGCGGAATCGTGTCTTCCGTTCCGCGCCGCGAGCCCTCCAGATGTGCGTAAACAAGTCGTCTTATTGACTTAACATTGAAATCACTTGCGCTTCACGCCTCTACCGCAGCTGGTGTAAATGCAGGATAAACGCAGGATTAAAGGTCACGTTCTTCCTGATCCTGTTTTACAAACTGTTAGAGTATAAAAATACCTGTAAAATGATAAAGCTTAAAATTCACTGGCACTGCCAGGCGATATATTTTCTTTAACAAAAGTCCCCTTTCAAAGCTAACAGCGAACGGACGGTTTGGACTACAGCCCTCTACTTCTCGACTGAATGATGTCAATAAAACTCCGCCCACAGGAATCGGCTCTGCTAAACTAAGCTGCTGTCGACTTACAACACAATAAACAAACTACACAATCACAACTCGTTACGTATTTCTGAAGGAGGGACTTCATAGAACTTGGAATACATCAGCCTGTTTTAAGGACAGTGAAAACAGCGCTTTACAGATAAGTAAATTGTGTGAAAAATACCACGTTTTTTAAACGTGAAACATGAACACATGTTATATTGCGTACTGTAAACACAATCAAAGCTTAAAAAAACACAGAAAAAACTGGACCTTTAAAATAACTACCACAGCAATGTCTCTGCTCCGCATCGTGCCGCATTACCACATTGGGTGTGCATTATTTTCGAATAATTCAATTGTCCATCTCAATTATTCTTAATGTAATTGTCTTCCACAGGCATCACAATGACTCAGATGAAACTAGACAGCACAGAATGCAAAGTATGTATGTCATAAACTACACAATGTGATTATTTTCAATGGTTTACACTGTATATGCTTAATTAATTTTTATCATTTTAACTGTAATGTAATACAGGAATTAATCCAAGATATGTTTTGAGGAACTGGATGGCAGAATCTGCTATCAGAAAAGCAGAGGAAAACGACTTTTCAGAGGTATGAACCATACAGCATGTGGTATATTACTCATGACGTTTTTGTTTGTACTTAGAAATGAACAGAAATGTTGTAAAGTAAAGTGGCGTGTTTATGGACACTATAAATGAATGAATGTCATTCAGTGTAAAAATAACAAATATTACAGTAAAAATGGCATTTATAGACAGCACAAACACAATTTAAAGCACACTGTTTGGAATAAAACAATAGGGGAGAGCAGGGGTGAAAGTACAATTTTTCAGAAAAATTTAATTTTAAAAGATAATGTTATAGACAGAAATATATTTTTGCTGTGGTCAATAACTCACAAGTGTTGCCTATCAATACCAGGTGGAATTTTGTAAAAATGTAAAATGACTTCAGTTTAATTTTACTTTAAACTTTAGTAGTGAATTGTTACTTTTGACCCTGACAGCAGGGAGGAAAGTAATACACAGGTGGGTCAAAAGTAACACCACAAAACAAGATAGATTTTTGTGTTACACATGTTTTTATTAAATATACATAACCTCAATAATATGTAACTGCAAACATATTTTGTAATTTATCTTTGTAAAAAATAATGAAATTACATTTTCATTTTAAATTTCAGTTTTATCAAATATTTCAAAAGCAACCAACAGTACGAATTTAAATTGTTGAGAATAAAACATTTTTTAAACAGGATGAACACTGTGAAATTGAAATTAAAACAAATTAGAATAATATACATTTTTTACATATACAACACTGTTTGCAGCTGGACAAAAGTAAAAAGTGTTACTTTCGTCCCGACAGTATCTCCTCACATTTAAACCCGATTTACTTTTATTTTGAAAAACTCTGAGAAGTCAAACTTCAGGATGTGTTAGGTCACTAAAAAACCTGTATTTTAACACATGAAACCAGAAACACAACGCATTATAAGAAAAAAATGACCGCTTTAGGAATTTACTTATCATGGTTGAAAACACCTTTCTGGATCTACACGCTGAAAATAACGCAATATTTGTCAGCTCTGTCAAGGGTTTGTGTGCTTAAGATGCTATCATAGATTGGGATGCAAATGTTATCAGGGCTCGGAAAAAATTAGCTTTTTTACTTTCGTCCCACGTTACTTTTGCCCCGGTTCTTCCCTACATACAATATAGAAAGTATTTACACTTTGCTTTTCTGAAACATAGTTAGTGATCTACTGTGCACCTGTGGTTACTGTGTGGAGTTAACATGTTTTTCTTGTGGGTATACTCCAGGGAACTCCGGTTTCCTTCCACAGTCCAACACATGGAGGTTGGGTAAATTGGAGATGCCATATTGTCCTTCCTCAACTTGAATATAGCCATAGAAATATCTAGGTTAACTATAGACCCGATATAGTACGATTTACCCCATTTTTGCCAATATAAACTTGTATGTAGTTTTTGCACAATATGTTGTAAGATGTATGATATTCCATCATGTAAGCAAGGTCATCAGTGATAACAAGGTGTTTGGTTGAATTGATTAAATATATACATCTAGTCCAGGGGTGGCAAACGTCAGTCCTGGAGAGCCGCAGTCCTGCAGATCTAACCCTGATTAAACCTCACCTGTCTGTAACTTTCTAGTAACTCTTTAGACCTTGATTTGCCTGTTCAGGTGTCTTTGATTAGAGCTGGAGCTAAACTCTGCAGGACTGCGGCTCTTCTTCAATTTTCACTGACAGCCCAAATTTAGCATTTTTTACCTTAGGCGTCTTGACTTTTTTACTTTTTTAAACACAAAATTGCTTTTTGGCAATACATTAACAAAGAGACATAACACAAACTATGCAACATAATTTCTGATGTTGTTTTTCTAGGTGGCGCTGTTGCAGCAGATTCTAATGAACCCGTTTACTGAGCAAGATGAGGCTGAGAGAGCTGGATACTCCAGTAAAACACCGATGTGGGCCCAGCAGTTGAGAGTCAGCTGTTCCTCCTAACCTCAGGTACTGATGGACAAAAGCATCACTTTACCGTGCTTTTTACCAATAATATTCAATTATTTGAAAATAATCTACAGTGTTTTCATAGTGGTGTCTCCAAAATCTTATTGAATGAGCTATGTTAAAGCGATTTTGAATATGCGTGCCTGTAAGCCCACATTAAACAGCCTAGTGTCGTGTTATTTGGCGGAAAGGTTTGCGATTATTGTCAATAAATAATTAACATGCATAACAATTTGTGCTTCCAGTGTTTTGTTTTATTACAAGATTTGCCTAAAACACTCCTTAACCATGTTAAAATCAATGCATGACTCTCATCAAAGCCGTACTGAACATTTTTGTCTCTAAATAAAAAAATTCATAGCTAGAAGAAGTTATTTGCCTACCAGTGTATTCCAATGTAAAAATGACTCGATGTGATAAACACTTAAACTTCAACAGCTGTATTTATTGACACGTCATTGCCAATTCTTAAAACCACCTGTAGATGATATAGCATCTGTTACTAACAGTAATCTAACTGTTAATTATAGACAAGAATCTGATGAATAAGAAAAATTAGTATTTACAATTTTTGTCTAATGATATACAGTAAAACAAATACAACAGAAGTAAATAAGCCAGTGTGTTCTAACATCACATAACAACTTTGGCCTAAATCTAATAAACAAACAAAAGTTAGCCCAGTTTGTTCATTATTGAGTGCGTTTTTTATTCATGGCTGTCATCAGTTCTGACATGAGGTCGCCACCCGAGGGCGCTGTTACTTGCGGTGTAGTCCTCTTTGGTGGGGGTGGAGCCACTTTCCTGACAGAGCCAGATCTGTTAGCAGCGGGTGCAGGAGCCGGTGGTGGAGGAGGGGGAGGTGGTGGCACTCCTCCAATAGATGCAGAGTTCTGGGTAGCAGGAGGAGGTGGTGGAATGAAACCCACAGGATTTGGAGGGGGTGGCGGTAGAAATTCTTCCCCGTGAGATATAAAACTAGGCGGTGGTGGAGGCAGAAAGTCAGGGGGCAGATCGATGTCTTCTGGAGGAGGAGGTGGAGGAGGCAAGTCATCAATGGGTGGGAAGGAGGATTTCGGAAACTGAGGTGGAGGTGGAAACTTGTTGCCTTTAGCTGTGCTGGGAGGAGGAGGAGGAGGGGGACCAGGAATCATGGGGTCAGGAACTGGAGGTGGCAGAAATTCTGCTGCAGGTGGAGGTGGTGGAAAAGATGCTTGTTGGCCAGAAACCTGCAAAAACAAAACAAAATCTGATATAGTAAATTCTCCTCTAAACATGTGACATAATTTAGGGTATTAAAGATGAAACGTCACGCTCAAGTTTAACACAAGGTTTGTGGTTTCCAAATTTTTGTGTACAGAAAATAGGAACAGTGACACTGTAATGGTAAGCCACTGTTAAGGGCAAATTGTATGCAAACCATGATCTCCACAACTAATTTAAGGATGGTCGATTGATGATGTACCTTGGTTTCCATTGGAGCTTGAGGAGGGTGTCCATTTGCAGCTTTCACTGCAAGATAAACACAAACTTTTCTGAATTTCTTTAACATGATGTTGTAACAAGATATAAATAATGTGTTTATCAAACATATATATTGTGCTTCATTATCTCTACCTTTTGGTGTAGGGGAGGGTGTGGATGAATTGGAGGTGGATGGGCTGGACTGGATAGTGCGATTAGCCCAGGACGCAGGAACTGTGGCTTTCCTTACAGCGCATTTGTAGTTGTCGTATAACAGCTTACCGTACTATGAAAGTTATAATGACAAAACCAAATAAAGTAAGAAAGTTTATTATAATAGATAAGAAAGAACTTAATAATAATTATTATATTTTAATATTTGATCAACTCTATAATTCATAATAGTAAATGACAATTTGCTTAATCAACCCCTCCATGTTTTATACATGTTTATTAATATTATGTAAATTGTTATTTATTTATAAATATTTTGTCCAGTTTTCACATACACTGTACTGTAAAAGGTAAAAAACACACATAAGAATAAAGTTTTATAAACTTATATTTTCTCACTTTACTGTAAGTAAAAACTTTAAGATTATTTTTTTTAAATGGCTTCAATTGGTAACACCTTAAAATATTTTAACATTTTAAACTTTAAATTTTCAGTTAAAGTGAAACAATTTAAGTCGAAAAAAATATCACATTTTTAGGCATTACCAATAAAAATTTTTTTTAAGTTGATCCAACTTTTACTTTTTACAGTGTAAGATGAATCAAGTTTTTATGATTTAGTATTCGATTTACCTTGGCAATCCGTATTCCAGTCACCCACAGGGTCATGCTCCAGTTATCATCACAACACAAATACTTGATGTATTGTGATTCTTTTTGAATCTGCGGATGCTGAAAACAGATTACAAGAACCAAATTAGCATGAAGCAAACTTCACGGTCTCCTCGGTCACTCTATATATGCAAATGTGCGTCTCTCTAACATTTAATAATGAATATTTTTTAATGAAGGTGTGAACTTGTAGTATGCAATATTCTTTAAAGAAAAATGTGCTCTTGAGCTGCTAATATGTATTGTTTACATGTTATTTAAGTATAGTTAACAGAGACCACAATTCAACACACTTTTGAGCACAGATTTCTGCAGAGTTGTTTCGTCATTTCTAGACATTAGCATTAAAACAAAGCCAGTTGTTGCCTAAATAAAATCTGAAACACTCCAGTAAACAAACAATAACAAACCAATTAAGGCAGGTTTTCATGCTTTCAAATTGTTTTCAAAAAGTCCACTACTTTTCAGTATTTATTTTATTTATTTATTCTTACCGCCATTCCAGCATCTATGACTATGTTCATGTCGAGAACATGGTTAATCTTTTCATAACTGTACATCAGATCTGAAAGTGTTTAATCGGTTTGATGTGAGTTCAGTATCCGTCATCCTATGTAAGACATTAATATGTTGTCATATGTATAAATGCATATTAAGCATATTTACAGAAAATAACTAGAGGTGATTTTCAGGTGTTTAGTTAGGCTTATCAAGAACCAGTTTGAAAAACTATGGGGTGGTTTCTCAGAGAGGGATTATCTTAAGCCAGGACTAGGGTTTAATTGGGTAATATAACTTGTTTTATCAAACATGCCTTACTAAAACATTACTTATGTGAATTTTATGGCAAAACAAAGGGCACTGATGTATTTTAAGATATGTCAGTGCAAGTCTAATCCCTGTCTGGGAAATCGCCCCAAAAAGTCCTAAACTCTATTTTTTACATAGTGTTGTGTTGTGTGACTGTATTGTATCAGCACTGTTGGAAAGGTTTGAGAAGCATGCTACCATTTTTAGACCGAAGCTGAACTGATTTACATTATACTTGTCAGACCACCACACCTTGTATGGACAAAAGGAACTGACCTAAAAACATATAGTTTTGGAGTGCCGCAGGGCTCAGTCTTAGGCTCTCTGTAATTCACCTTTGCGTGCCCAGACTAGTAATATTATTTGAAAATATAGCATTAGCTTTAATCGTTAAGCTTAGGAAATTAGGAATTAGCCTGAATGACCAATACATTTTCTTTTATTGGGTATATAGACTGTTTCAACAGTAACAACATAAACAAATGGCTTTTGTGGACTTAACGTAACTTCCGGTAGACTTCCACATACAAAAACAACAGAGTACTTTTACAGTAGTTTATTTCTGATAACAAGGGAAATAAATGACAAGTAAATTACCTTCATTCATATATTATATCAAATGTATATTTGAGCTAACATTACTGTGTAAAATTAATGTATACAATGTTACACTGTAAAAAATTCCGTAGAAATTACAGTGTTATTGCAGCCGGGTTGCCGGTAACTTACTGTAGATGTAAATGTATGTTATTTACTTGCAACATTTTTTTTAAAGTTAAATGAACATGAAACATTTTCAAGTCTTTGTCTTTACAGAGTAAAACTAAAAAAACAGCATCAAGCAAAACATTCTGGGAAACCAAATCTGAAGCAAAAAACTGAAAAAGGTTGATGATGATTTCTGGTTGCCAGAATGCTTTGCATGAGGTTGTTATTGTATAGTTTTATTCTGTAAAGATAAAGACTTGTTAATATTTAAAATTTATTTAACTTTGAACAAACTCTTGGCACTAAATGACATAAATGTAAATCTATGGTAAGTTACCGGCAACCCAGCTGCAATAACATTGTAATTTCTACGGAATTTTTACAGGTCCATGAAATCTTGCCTGGCTGCCAAACCTTTCTGCGAAGTTGTGATCCACGCTCGTCATCTCCCCTCATCTTTAGAAAACCATTTTTTTTTTTTTTTGACAATGTATTGTTCTAGGGAACTAGAAACTAGCCAGATCGATAAATAATTACAGATATGAAGTTCAGTTCAGGCGCGTAACCAAGGCAATGCTCGTGCATCCAATGAAACCATCTACTATAACTTTACAGGCTATCACGTTTCACAAATATTTATAACCACACCCTTAATGTTTTGGGTTGCCACGCTAATGTCAGCCCTCATCCATGCAAGCTAATTAGTAAAAGATGCTTCCTCGACTATTTCCTGCATTCTGGAAGTTCAAATGCTCAGCTTTAATCTTTAAGGGTAGTCATTTGGGTAATTTTGATGATATATTAAGCCAGTAGGCATACACCTTGAAATAATCATTGTACAATTTGTGTTTAACAGCTTTGCGTTGGTAGTTACACCTACTTGAGTATTATGATAGGGGAGAGGGCAGATTCATGGTTTATAAATGTCAGATAAAAGCTCTACCACCTGGAGTACCTAAAGATCCCTTGTTATTATGCCAGATTACTTGAAAAACAAGCAAAATGCTGACCTATAACACTGGACTGAGACCTGCTTTGCCATTTAAACAACAATAGTAATTAAATAGGAATTCATTTTGGTTAGTATTGGACCAGTGGAGCATTTTGAAAGGTTAAAGTAAGGTCAGCTCTAAGCTTCTGTCCAGTTATACCACTCCTACTTGCTATCAAAATGGGAACTGGAGGCTTTAACAGGATGTAATTTACAGCTTTCGATGCCTTAACCTTTATGTCTATACCATCTGCTTTTACTTCCATGACTAATGTGATAGAAAACACTTTTTTTTAAAGAAGCAGCTTGCAAAGGTTTCAGGTCCCTAAAGTGCAGAGATAAGTATCTAGAAAGATCTTTTTCAGACCAGCGTAAATAGTAAATGATTACTCCGCCAGTTTACAAAAAGCATTAACCCTTGACCATTTCTAGATCTTATTGAACTTCACATTTATACATATATGTATTGAAAATCAGGTAGCTGTCAATGCAATGTTATTATGTTAGATGTGGACCACATGTAAAAGTGCAAGTGGTTTACCAAAATGACACTTTACCTTTAGCATAAAGCAGTGGTCTGTGGGTGCCTTGTATTTATTTCTATATTCCTTGCAGACGTACACGTTCACATTGTCAAACTGCACCAAGCACACAAGGTCCCGTGATGCCTGAGGGACAGAAAGAAACCTGTTACTTTGACCTTTTCACAAATCCATTACTTCTGTTTCCTTGTCCAATCGATTTTCAAGGCAGCAATTGATCACACGGTAAACTCATTGCCTGAGCTCCATATCTGGCCAAAGTACAGTATGTATGTTTTACTTGTTTGGGTTGCCTGAACTGACCTTGGTCTTGCCTTTAGGCGAGTAATACAATCCGGAAGCACGCAGCAAGAAGTATCGCGGTTTCCAAGATTTCTTCCCGTCCTCCTTCATATAGAGAACCCCCTCTAAGTCAGGCACAATGACAGAGGGTCCACAGAAGTTCTCCTATACCCAGAAACACAGACTTTAGGAAAACATTTCTTTTTGTGGACCCAGCTGAAGTAAACCAAATAAATGTGTCTGGGATTTGATCAAAGGGCTTCCATAAAATTTCCTATGATAAGTCTTGGAAAATATCTTCATTTGGAAACTGAGAACCATGACATTTCTTGATTATATCAAAGTCAAAAGCAGACCCACCTCCAGAAGCTGTTCTTTGTCTTTTTCTTTCATGTCCATTATAGTTTTTTTGTCCTTTTTCCACAAATAAAACATCTGGAAAAGAGGAAATTGAAATTGATTTCAGTCTGATCAGCATTCAACGCTGTTTCCTGATCAGACTGTTCATCACGAACATACAGTACATTATGCTAGCTTGCTCTAATTCACATTGATTACTTGTAACACAGTCATTTCTGCTCAAAGGGCCACAGAGCGGTATGAGTAACAGTAATTTCACCCAGCTCCAAAAACCAAGCAAACACATTTATAATTATATACAGTCCCCTTTGACCATTATAGTATTGTGCTAAGGTTCACTTGTTATGCAGTCTGCTTTTATTTCTGTTTGCAGAAGTTAAATTCTTGCTGAATAGAAGTTGTACTGGAAATGACTTAGACAACATACAGACCACAATGTGCACACACTTTACCCTATTATACACAGAAACTGTCATAAGCAGTACTGGCTTGCCTGAGGGTTCTTGAACACTTCATACTTTTCTTTATTCTCCTTAAAAACCACTTTGTTTTCAGTGTCTCTCGTCCATGTAGACAGAGGTTCCACCAGGGCTTCATGGTCCTCAAAACCTCTTTCTGTGAAAAAGTACAAAATCGAGTCAAATTTTAACGTTATATTATGGATTTCTATAAAATTCATTTGCTGTTCCAAACATGTATAAATCAGTCCTTCCAGAAAAAACGAAAGAGTTTTTTTGTGATTGTTGCGGGCAAAAATCCTTGATCTTGCTTGTTTTCTTAAAAAATGCGGTGGAATATGCGGAATATTTATATTTTGTTTGCAGCTTTTCAGTGTTGTTCACATCACATAATCATGTCACTTCATAACGTTCCCATGGTGCTTGTGTGAAGTAAATGCAATATTTTTCAACTTTCTGCTAAGATATATCTGTATATCGCGTATAGCGCAGACAATTCAGTGCAAATTCAGAACTATGTTTTAGAATACACTGTAACTGTTACACAGAGTTTCTACAAAAAAAGTGCGCGGGCATACAGCATATAGAGGGAGAGAGCGGGTGTGTGTGGGAAACACTAATGCTAACCTTTCGTCAAGTCATGATAAACTCGATTTGCCGTCTTCTCTGTCAGTAACATATGTGACTGTTGACGTTTAGGCGAAAAAGAAAGTATACAGAGGACCGGACATTGAAAGCACCGCCACCTTTTCACTGTTATGTAGAGAGAGGCACGCTGAACGCAATATGAGAGAGAAAGGAGAGGGAGGAATCATGAAAAATCTACTTGTGGCCGCCAGTGTTGATTCCGTGGTGGTGCGCCACGAGTAAATCAATGTATGGGAAAAACTGCCGCATATATGCAATTATGCTGCGAAAGTGCGGAAAAAATGTGGCCCCCCGCATAATTATGCGTACTTTGGCTGATATGCGTTAAATCATGCGATCGCATAATCACGTTTTTCTAGAGGGACTGATAAATGTCTTTGTTCTGCTGAACACAAAGGAAGATATTTGTAATCAATCAGAAAACAGGAGCACCACTGACCTCCACATAGGAAAGAAAAATATGGAAGTCAATGGTGCTCCAAAACTGTTTGGTTACAAACACTGCTCAAAATATCTTCTTTTGTGTTCAGCAGAACTAAAACAATTTATACAGGTTTGAAACAACTTAAGAATGAGTAAATGATGACAAACTAAAAAAAAATGGTAAACTATCCCTTTAACTCTAAGGGCGCACTCATATTATCCAAACCAAACCAAACCAAGCCCCAGCGCGATTGTCACCTCTCCCTACTTCCCCAGGTGCACGCACTCACACTGTACTTCTTATCGATCCGAGTCCGGGCGCGCTTTCGTCATTAAGATGCGATTGTTTTGATAAAAGCAGGAAGTAAAGCGCTCTCTTAACACTGGAACCCACCGTAATGATAAGTCTGTGTTTTTTATTCGGAGTCGTTCGGTGCGCGATTACAGACAGCCCTCTCACATGTCATCATATTGCTTAGTTGATCTGTCACGTGTGCAGCTCGGACATTCACGTAACCCCGCTGCGCGCATCAAAAGGTTTTTACGGAGGCAGATGAAGGTGAGTGGTCGCGCAACTGACGTCTTCACCTTTTGAATCGCGCTCAGGCGCGAATGCGCTCACACCACAGCCTTCCGCGCCTGGAGCCCAAGTGAACCGCGCTCCGGCCCACCTCTGCAACCCGGCCGCGGCGCGATTAATCAATCCGCGCCCGGGCATGGATCAGAGCGATCACACTAGTCAATCAAACCAGGCTTTGGGGGTCAAACGCACCCGAGCGCGGTTTGGTTTGGATAGTGTGAGTGCGCCCTAATAAGTCCCTTGGGGTCAATCTTACCCCAAGCCACTTTTCTTTAGTTAAAAAACATGGTTCCCTTCATCTCAGTGGAATAAGATTTTGTGACTTTTCCAGATTATCTGTCAAGATTTATATAGATTTGGTCATTCTAAAGAGGTGTTAAAAAAATCCCAAAAGAGGCACTTTGGGGGTGAAAATGACCCCAATTGAAATGAATGGCAAATGCAAAAAAATCCTTTTTATTTGTCAAAAAAAATCAATGCATCTAAAATAAATCTGAAATTTCTAATGTTTATATAAACATAAATTCACAAAATGTTTCACTAAAGTAGTGATTTAAGCAGTTAGTTTTCTATAGTTGCTACAAAATTGCACATTATAAAAGTGTAGGATTTAAAAAAGACCCAAATAAGTACTCTCTAAAAATGTTGGGTTAATTTAAACCCAGCATTGGGTCAAAAAGAGACGAGCCCAGCCCGCTTGGTTGTAGTTTAACCAGGTTGTTAACCAAGGTTGTTTCAACCCAAAATGCTGGGTTGTTTTCACCCATTGTTGAGTCAAATATAAACATTTTCTATAAATATAAAAATATATTTTACAAATTATGAACATTTTTCAACGCAGCTGCTAGGCTCATCCCTTTTTGCCCCATTGCTGGGTTTAATAATAATTTTACAGAAAAAATTATGTAAAGTATATGTAAAGTATATTAAAATATGTAAAGAAGTATGTTTGATTGTCTGAAGACTTTCTTTGTTTTTATTTTCATACTTAGACCGTGTTTTTGTTTGTTGCCCCAGGGCAACGTTGTACTATAAGGGAACTAAAACACCAAGGTTTTTTATCTGATAAGATATATGCATTAGAAAGTTTAACTTTAACAAACATCAACCACAAATGATTCCAGTTAATCACAAACATGACTAATTAGTTTTACGGGCAACGTTGTGCATTTAGACCACTTAATATCATGCCAAAATGATGCGTTACACACACACAAACACACACACACACACACACACACGTTTGTTGGTTTATATGCTGCTTATATGAAAATGTGGAAAACATTTTTACATGCAGTGTTAGTTACAATTAGTAGTGTGCATGTTTGGCTGGAATCATTTGTGATTGATGTTTTGCATATAATGCATATATTTATCATATAAAAAACTTGGTGTTTTTGTACCATTAGAGCACAAATTTGCCCTGAGGCAACAACAAAAATTCTGAGTCAGGGGTGGTGGGGGGATAAATTGTATGATGGATATTTGATCAGTTACCCCCAAGCTCCCAAAAAGTGAGGTGAAATATTTCCCCCCCCAAAAAAAATAAAAGTCATGCCATAGAGGGTTTAAAATGAGTGTACAGATACAGCATATACAGTTTAATGTCTGTACCACCCAATGTGTTGGTGTATATCCAGGCATCTTAAATATATCAACAGTATGTTGGCTGCTACGTCTCAGGTTCTCAAAGACCACAAGTAAGGTTTAAAACTAAATTGAGAGAAGCGTAAGGGTGGTCTAATGTTTTGTGTGGTTACTGACATCAAACCCATAGTGTGAGTTTGCCTCAAAGGCAGTAAATGGAAGCGATTTTCTTCAATCTCAATTCAGCGAGAAGGCAGTCATGGATGTGAGCTAATAATGAGATCATGTGAGCATAATGTGTCTGTTATGTGTCCAAACTCTTCCAACATCAGCCATTTACTCATGATTATAAGTCACTATAAGATACATCCTCATGTGAGAATGATGTAGAGGAAACTCCCTCAGCTTCTCTAAAAATATCTTAGGTGTGACAAATTTGCAAACCTTTAAAGGACACATACTATGCCCCCTTAATGCGTTTCTGTTTATAAATGTATAACTTTTGCTAGGTTATGCTTGGCATACACACTACTCTGGAGCTTTTGGCTCTTGTAAACAGAGACTTTTGTAAACACTACAGTTTTAGTGCAAAAACTCCTGGGTTTCGCTGCAGTGTTACGGACCTAAGGCTTAGGTTAACCTAAGGCGTGGGTGCCAACATTCGCTCAGTGATTAGGTCTTCTGGATCATTGCATATTTTTCCAAGATTTGTCAAGCCCCTATCATATGACTATTACACTACCGAAAGATGAAAATAATCAGCCGCAATGACCATGCAAACAATAAATGAACTGCAGACTTTGCAGAGGTACAGCTGTTCAAACGCACATACTGTGTTTATTCATGACACAAACATCCAAAACAAGCGCATAAGTCCTACAATAAATGTTTTCACCACTAATAAAAATATATAAAGAGCACATTGTTTTCATTTTATTGAAATGAAAGTTTGCAACCTCAATAGTCAACCCAGTCTCAAGGCTAGTCGTGTTATATAGTAACAAAAAATTTGATTAATTTATTTGTGTTTGATCACATTAATTTCCTTTTTTCCCGTGTTTCTGGAGACTAATGTCTTTTTTGTCCTTCCCAGTACGAATTTCTATCAATGGCTGTTTGTGGCAAGACTTTCTTTATCGTGTCATTTTATATTTTGTTTTCTCATTGTTGTTTTCTATTTTTTGACCATTGTCGCTTGGGGTTTGGGTTAGAATCACTTTCTGCGACTTCCTAACCCAAACCCCAACTCTAACCCCAACTCCAGATGAGAATAGTTTTAAAAGCGAACGAAAAACATGTAGAAACCAATACATAAAATTACATCCTAACACAAACCCCAAATCTAACTCGAACCCCAAGCGACAATGATTTAAAAATAGGAAAGAACGATGAGAAAACAAAATATAAAATGACACGATAAAGAAAGTCGTGCCATAAACACGAACAGCCATTGATAGAAATTCGTGCTGGGAAGGCAAAAAAGACTTTCGTCTTCAGAGACATGAAAAACAGCGGAAATTCGTGTCATCAAACACAAATAAATTAAACAAAATTTTCATTAATATAACACGACTTGCCTTGAGACTGGGTTGCAATAGTGCATTCATGCATTTATGGTCCTGATAGCGTTGACCTTTTCTAAAATGCCAATATAGATGAGCATAGTTTTCTTTTTTAAGTAAACAGGGCGTTATAGTCTTAGTATACTATTTCAGTCTTTGTGGTTGCAACTTTTAAAGAAAGAATGAAACGACACATCATAAAATCAGTTTCTTTAAGTCTTCTCATCTAAAATTTGGCAGCACTAAAGCAAACATATGGCTCTCATAGCAGCTGGACAAAGTGAAACGGGGGATTTTGATCATAAGGTCTGTATTTCCTCACGATAGGAAGGTTGACTGATGGTGTCTGGAGCAGTAAATTAAATCCACCTGTAATTTGGTGTGTGTGTATGATGTGTTTTAATAGTGGTACGTCAGCACTGTACTGTCACCAGGCCAATACAAACACACTTCATCATTTTCCAGTACTTTTAATGTGATGAAGTCTGGACAGATGTGCACGTGCGTCCACACTCACCGGTCTGTAAGTCAGGGTTGGTCTCACACACGCACCAGTCTACATTGCAGTCACAATGTGTCTTCTCAAACAGATTGTCTATCACATCTCTGACCGTTTGTCTTTCATCAACCATCAGGGTCTTTGAGCTGCCGTCCGTAATCTCCACCTTCACAACCAGCTAAACAAAAAAAATGACATAAGTATAATTGTGATTAGATAGATCTGTCTTTCCCAAATAGATAGGACTTTAGTTTTGCATTACTGAATAAATGCCTGGAGGTGTGGTAAAGCATTTCATCATCTCATTTGCATTTAAAAGGACACACCCTTAACCGGCAAATTTTTGCTCATACCTACAAAGTGGCAATTATATAATAGATTATCTATATGGTATTTTGAGCTAAAACATTACATATGTACTCTAGGGACATCAAATATTTATTTTACATCTTAAAAAAAAAGTATCATAATATGACCCCTTTAAATAGAATGTAGTGTATTGTAATAAATGGTGTTTAAAAATAGCACAGTTGTGTACACTTAAACTTAATCTTAAGAAGTACTTAAGGCAAATTAGTTAATGGGTATATTATTAGCTACAAAATTAGTGCATGGGATAGCATTTGTTAACTCTTAACACCCCACCCTTAACCTCACTAATTTTCAAACCCTGGCTATGGCCATGAAAACAACATATGCTGGTGACTAACCATGCTGATCTTTTTTAGCAAGGTCTGTGCACAGATGCTTGAAATAAGAAAAGGTGTTAACTTTCTTTAAAGCGGACACATTATCAATATAACAGATGGATGGACTAACACTTTTACCCTAACTCGGACAGTGTCTCATGGACTGTACAGGGACAGTCTGTGTATCACCAATCATCCTTAAAATTGCACACTTTGAAACAGGCATCTACTGACCGATGAGAATTTCAGAGACACATGTGCAGCTTTGCATTCAGAAATTCAATTTCCTGTATTCCAGCTTGATTTCAGACTGACCCTGACCTTTTCACAACATTGAATGATATAGAATAACATTCACTTAAAAATATTTAAAGATTGATAAATGATTCAGTTGACCGCATCTCTCACCTTCTTCACTTTGGCCTCCTTTAGCTTCTCCAAGGCAAGTTTGATTTTATCCGCTTTTTCCTGTTCCTCCTGTTCTTCCTGAGGGAAAATTAAAAATGATTTTTTTTACAAAATCATATAGCAGAAGTCATACACTCACCAAAAGGATTATTAGGAACACCATACTAATACTGTGTTTGACCCCCTTTCGCCTTCAGAAGGTGCTGAAAGCATTCTTGAAAAATGTTGGCCCATATTGATAGGATAGCATCTTGCAGTTGATGGAGATTTGTGGGATGCACATCCAGGGCACGAAGCTCCCATTCCACCACATCCCAAAGATGCTCTATTGCAGGGTTGTCAAACTCATTTTAGGCTGAGGGCCAGATGGTAAATAATGCCACGAAGTGAGGGCCGGATAATTTTTTAAACCTTAGTGTGCTGATAATTGTGTTAAAATTAACTAAACAAACAATTAATTAGTTTGTTTAACAAAAAAACTAGAGAAACACACAGCTCTGTGAAAACTACATTTCATAAGGTCACACTCATACTGTATATTATACACACAAATTTACATCTGAACAAAACCCACTGGCCTTAGGTTGAAAAGCTTTAATTAAACTTATTTTGCCTTAATGCCAAAATTATTTATAAACCATTCACTTTTCTTTGGAATATATTTGTAATGAGAACAGTCGTTTAGAAAATGAAAATGCTAGATGGGGCAGTGGCCCAAACCAAAAATGCCACTATGGGGGGTGGTACTTATGGTTTTAATAAAGTATTTTAAATATGATGTGTTATATTACTAGCATCAACTTAGACATGTGATTATAATGGGAAATATAATAACAAGAATTCTGTCGTTATTTTGTGAAGGCATTGGTGTTTTTTGTCTACAAAGTGTGCCAACAACAGCAAATTTAGTGTTAATATTAACTTAGATCTGATCGGGAACATTAAATCGATTAGACAAGCATTGTAACGTTAATACTAAGAATGTGGATATTTTGTTGTTGTTTGCTTGCTAAGTTGTTAGCACTTTTAGAACACCGACAGCAAATCATTAACGGAAGAAATACATAAACCAACTTACAAATTACTAATTCTGCGGTTTAACAACTGATATAATGTAATGAATGTACCTGTTAATGCAACGAACTTCGAAAACTGTCGTCTTCGCTCTCCAGGCAGAGAGTGGACACAGAGATGCTGTGGAGCGGTCGGGAAAACACGAAGTGGATCACCGGAATCAGTGGACCTTTAGCGGAGCGGTAACAATAAAACTGATTTTTGGGCACCGTGTTTAGTCTATGTTCCGCGTTTTGCTGCTTTCCGCAAGTCTCTCATATTAAAAACGAACTAGACACCCGCCTGAAACGATTTTTAAAATATGTATTTAATATTTAATAAAACAGTATAAATCATCATGCGGGCGGGATTGGACAACTTTGCGGGCCGTATTCGGCCCGACGGCCGCATGTTTGACATCCCTGCTCTATTGGGTTGATATTTGGTGACTGTGGGGGCCATTTTAGTACAGTGAACTCATTGTCATGTTCAAGAAACCAAGGTGGTCATAAAGGGATGGACATGGTCAGAAACAATGCTCAGGTAGGCCGTGGCATTTAAATGAAGCCCAATTGTTACTAAGCCACTGCCGCATACTGGATGTTTTTCCCTTTTCACACCATTCTTTGTAAAACCTAGAACTGGTTGTGCGTTAAAATCCCAGTAACTGAGCAGATTGTGAAATACTCAGACCTCCCTTCTGGCACTAACAACCATGCCACGCTCAAAATTGCTTAAATCCAAGGCTTTGAACCGGTTCACAGAACGAAAACGAAAACCAGAAACTTTTGATTTTTTGCAAGGAACAGAAACGAAACCAGAAACTTTCAAAAAATATATGTTCCGGAAAAGAAACGTTTATTTAAAATAATGGTAACCGGTTCAATGGTAAAATAATGGTAGAAAATGAAAATGCTAGATTTCTAATGCTCAATCATAAGAGGTAAATATTGTAGGCTACCCAGTGTCTCAAGATGTTTGTTTTTTACTAATTAGTGGTGTAACGGATCGCAGTTGATCCGTGATCCATACAGATCACGACCCACGGTTCGGCTCGCTTGTGATTCGCGGATTATTACGCACATTTAAAAAGGGTGAAAGTTGATCATTTGCACGTGTTTCAAAGGCTTGCAAATGTTAACACTTAAGTGATTTTAAACAATTTAACCGCTAAAAGACGCTAAAGTAAGCAATTATCTGTGACAAGATAGAGACTTAAGGAAAATTATGCAGACTAATAATTTAAGTTTAATGGCCTAATGATCAGCCTACTTATTTGTATGTCCCACAGTTGACATGGAACGTAATTAACCGTTTCGGGAACTTTATTTTTTGTTCTAACCTGTTCAAGAACGTGAAATTTAGGGTTAAAGCGAAACGTTAAAATACTGTTTCTGTTCGGAACGAACCAATTGGGAAAAAATTCTGGTTCAAAGCCCTGCTTAAATCACCTTTCTTTCCCATTCTGGAATTCAGTTTGAAATTCAGGAGTTTGTCTTGACAAGGACCACACCCCTAAATGCATTGAAGCAACTGCCATGTGATTGGTTGATTAGATAATTGCATTAATGAGAAACTTAACAGGTGTTCCTAATAATCCTTTAGGTGAGTGTATATCAAAAATGTGACCTTGGACCACAAAACCAGTCATAAGTCGCACAGGTATATTTGTAGCAATAGCCAACAATACACTGTATGGGTCAAAAATAGTTTTTAGAATAGTTTTCAGTGTTCTAAAATAGTTTCTACTGTAAATATATACAAATTATTTATCATTAGTAATATGTGTTGCTAAGGATGCTACTCTAGCAATGCAAAAGGTCATGTGGTTCAATCCCAGGGATTACACACTGATAGTGCTAATGCACTTTATAGTGTTGGCTGCACTTGAACCTGTTTGCATCTGTGTTTTGTGTCCTTATCAGCTCTGTAACACTAAAAGCTGAAAATGTGTTAACCACTAGAACCTGTGGGTGTATAGCATACTTAAAATAGTACTTACTTTTGAAAGTTTGACAGAGGGGGGCAGAGGTTGAGATGAAATGGAGATAGAGGAAGTGGCAGGTCTGGGGGTGGACGTGGGAAGGCTATAGTTACTCGGAGGTTGTACAGGCGGTAGGGCAGCTGGAGTCGGAGCTGGAGTCAAAGCTGGAGCTGACCCTTTTGTGCTTCCTTTCTCTGTAGCAAACTTCTCTTCTGTGGCACTAATATCTGCCACCAGATCAGCCATCAGGGCATCAAGATCATTGTCCTCCAGACCATGCAGGGACTCTTCAGGATCAGATAAAAACAACATTGCTTACATTGACCACCACCAATACAGAAAGTCCTGTGCTTGTCCTTTTAATTCTAACTTCTAAAAACTACAAACTGCTTAGCATTCCTAAAAAATGCCTAAAAAAGGACACTATTAAAATGTGCTGATTATAGTACAGTGCCAAAAATGTTTAATAACAACCTTAACTTGCACATAATTGTATTGCATGACATTATTTATAGTTGGCATTACTTTCATAGTGCAAAAAACAAAAGATTAATCGCATTCAAAATAAAAGTTTGTTTTTGTATAATAACGGGTGTGCAATTATTTTCTATATAGACGATTTCATTATGCGGTGACGCGATTACGCGTCTGAGCGGAACTTTACTTCCGGTCTCTGTTTGTTATGGTGTGACTAGTTGCTAAATTAACTACTGAACAAATAACTCGTTGAAAATAACAAATGTTTTGGTCTCCTAAAGACTGTGATCAGGAATTATCCATATTTAATGGCAGCAGATCTGTAGTTAAGATTGCATACATTATATAGTTTTAATGTTAGTTTTTGATACGCTTTAGCTATCATTTGAATTGTGGTAATCTACGTGTTGTTTATTGATTTTTTAGTGGAGTATATATATATAAATCTTTAAAAAATAGTTTTTAAATAAACTTATACATGGGTGTGCATTTATATATACATAATTATTACACACAATACACACACAAATATATTTTGCAAACACAAACTTTTATTTCGTACGTGATTAATCGCGATTAATCTTCCGACAGCCCTACAATAGATACAAAATTGATCAACAGAGCTGTTTAAGCTTGACAAGGCTAATATAACTGTAATTTTTAAGCCTTAAAGTGATCATGTTATGGCCTGTTTGGGGTGTATTAAAACATTTTTATGCTTGATATTCTGAAAACATATTTATTTATTTAACATTATTGCAGCTCCTCTCTACCCACTCCGTATAAAACTTTATTGAAGACCCTCTTAGACTTGGGCAGGGTTGTGTTAATGCCAATGAGCTGTTTGTTTGTTGCAGTTCTTGAAAACTCTTTACTATTAAAGAGAATATCTCTATAATCTTTGTAACTTTGCAGATGTTTGTTTTGCTCAAACATCAACATCACACACCAAATAAAGCTGAAGGGCCCCTTTCATTTAAGTTTGAACTGTAGCCAGACATTCTTCTTTCAAACGGCCACGTCGGTGCATCATAATTTCAAGCAATTTTATGGCTAGTTAATCACAATTTATTTTTCCAACAAGCAAAGCGTTGTATAAATAGGTCCTCTCAGTAAAGATGCTGAGAATAAAAACGTATAGACACTGGTGAACATTTTAGGTTTAAGTAATATTTACCATTGAAATCTGTGAAACCAATGGAAAAGTTCATTTCCTGAGTGGCAGGAATGGTGAGAGGTTTATGCTGAGGTGGAGACTCTTCTTCTGTCTCCAAACTCTGTGAAAACACAAATGAGGAACAAACCAAATGAAAAAAAAAATTATAAACTGCCTGAGGATGTTTTCAACTACAGAAATATAATTAGCATTAAAAGGAACAATCAGTTTCACTATCAGTATCTGATAACTACACAAGTTTTATTCTTAATATGTTTGCTTTCTCTTTTCCTTCCACATTTTGTGCTGAAATATTGTCTGCAATATTTGCAGACTGCCCACCTTACAAATGAATGGGGCATTACAAAAATGTACATTTTGATTGTATGAATAAAGGACAACTGTTTGTGTTTTTCTGTTGTAGTCACCTGAATGCATCATTTAAGTTGCTAAAGATATTTTTGTAATAATTTTCACAATGTTTACTTTAGGATTAAAGGTGTTTATGGATTATTTTAAAGCCTTGCTAAACAGCTCAAGGTTATGCCATGTCATGTTGCTTCAAAGGAAAACGGACTATAAGTTTAGTTAGGCGCAATGAGTGTGTACATCTTGCATATTTTCCAGTTAGAATGGATGTGTTAAAAACAACACATTAGTGTTGATTCTGGGACAACACACTAAATGCCTTGTCCTAGAATCCACCCATCTCTCTGTTATTATTGAAACAACACATTTTGTGTAACTTTTAACACAAAATCAACAAAAAAATGACACATGATGTGTTAACACAAAAAGATATGTAAAAAATGAACACATCCAGAGGGTAGAGAGCTCACAAACTCTAACATACTGTACAGAATAATGTCTAAGAGTGATGTACTTTTACATTTAAAACCTCAGATCTCAAGCTCATTATTTCCTATCATGAATTACTATGAAAATAATAAGAAAAATGATTTAAAGAGCATCTGACATGTTTTCTTGCAAATTAGCATTTTTAATCAGACTCTATGTAGATTTTTCTAGCAACAAAAAAAATGTGTAAACCAGCCCACTGCCAATTTACCCAATAGTGTACAGTATTTCGATAGCTTGGTTGCCAGTTATCATGGTTGCTTAAATGAGACCGCAATGACCTCTAAATGTGACCTCCGGTGGACGCAATCTCTGGGGTTTGTAATTTGCCACCAAAAAACACTGCAAACGTAAAAACAAAAGCTCCTTTTAAAGGGGACGTATCATGAAAATGTGACTTTTTCCATGTTTAAATGCTATAATTGGGTACATCTAACACTAGATTACCATACGAACATCATAGAAGAGCTCCCTAAATTGGTAACATCATCCAAATCATCATCCTGTACACTAGAAACCGTTCCCACAAAATTACTTAAAGAGGTATTTCATGTAGTGTCAGACACAGTACTAAATATCTTTAACTCATCCCTAGAATTAGGATACGTTCCGACAGCTTTCAAACTAGCAGTTGTTAGACCGCTCATTAAAAAACCAAACCTTGACCAGGGAGATTTTAATAACTTTAGACCAATCTCAAATCTACCTTTTCTTTCTAAAATATTAGAAAAAGTAGTGGCAAGCCAGCTACGCACATTCATAGTGAATAATAATACAAATGAAAAGTTCCAATCAGGATTCAGGCCCCACCATAGCACAGAAACAGCGAGGCTTAGAGTTACAAATTACCTCCTATTAACATCCGACCGTGGTGAAATCTCAATCCTTATATTACTAGACCTTAATGCAGCCTTTGACACAATAAATCACAGAATCCTACTCGATAGACTAGAAAACTATGTTGGCATCAGTGGTCAGGCGTTAGCCTGGTTTAGATCGTATCTAACCAATCGATATCACTTTGTTTATGTAAATGAGGAAGAGTCATATCACTCCGCTGTTAAATACGGCGTACTACAAGGATCAGTTTTAGGCCCTATCCTATTCTCGTTATATATGTTACCTCTAGGAGATATAATCAGGAAACATAACATAAGTTTTCACTGCTACGCGGATGATACCCAGCTTTACATCTCGTCACATCCTAGCGAAACCCACCAGTTTGCTAAGCTAACAGACTGCATTAGTGATATTAGGGACTGGAAGGCACATAACTTTCTTATGCTAAACTCCAATAAGACTGAGATACTTATTATTGAACCAAATTGCTTCAAACATAATATGTCAGATTACAAGTTGCCCATAGATGGCGCCGATGGTGGTGCCATCTTCCACGGTTAAGAATTTAGGCGTAAAGTTATCTATCTGTCATATATCCAACGTCTGCCGCACAGCATTCTTCCATCTTAGAAATATCTCAAAAATACGCCATATGCTGTCTGCATCAGATGCAGAAAAGCTTAACCACACTTTTATGACCTCTAGAATAGACAGTGGCGGTTCTACACGGAGGCCAAGGGTGGCCCGTGCCTCTGTAGACATGTCCCTGGCCACCCCTGTGGCCACCCCGTGCTGACCAAATAAAAAAGTATAAATTTATTTTGATTTTACACGCGAGCGCCAAAAGCGGAACTAATGCGACGCAACGTTCTACGCGGGCAAATTAGAGCGGCGCACCCAACCACTGTAGCTGGCTGCAGGTGTCATGACACAGGTGCTGCTCAGCGAGTGTCTCAATTCGTTCTCAATGGCCCGATGTTGAGAATGTGTATGCAGGTTTGGGCACTGGTAAGGACTCTAGCTGACTTGATATTGGGACACTGTTCACTTGTTCTCCTGTGACGTGGTTGCGTGTTGTGATCATTTACAGCTGTTACTCATCAACAACCGGCAAAACCAACATTTCGTTAACTTTTTAAAGTTTACACATTGTAAAAAGCGCTGTAATTATGCTCTTACATATACGTGCATACAATTGGAGGAATATAATTAAATGTTACATATAAAATTTCTTACAATTTAAAATAATTATTATTTTAAATACTGATTAGATTGTGGTCCCTAACTGTCTAGCAATGTGTGTTTATATGTAAACTAAAACAAACGTTTGTCTTTATAAAAGTTTGCATTTCATAAAGTTTATTGAGTAGGCTCGGATGATTTTCGGTTGGGGGGCTTTAGAAAAGAGCCCAGCTCCCCTTTTGCACCTGCACTCACTCTTTTATAAATAAATATGTATATGATTGTAAAGTAAAATAAAGTTTACGGGGCAGTTTCCCGGAAAGGGATTAGACTAGTCCTAGACTAAAATAAATGTAAGAGCTGTCCAAACGGAAAACAACTTGCAATGCCATATCTTAAAACCCTGCTGAAAAAAACAGCATGGACCAGCATGGGAATTATGCTGGTTTGATGCTGGTTTAGCTGGTGTTCATTAGCAAACCAGCACCAAAACACAACATAGGGCTGGTCTTGCTGGTATGCTGTTTTTTTCAGCAGGGAATACACCAGTGCCCTTGGTTTTGCTTCAAAATGCACACAAGTAATGTATTTAGTAAGGCATGTTTGTTAAAACTAGTTATATTTCCTAATTAAACTAAGGCCTAGTCCTGTCTTAAACTAATTCCTGTAACCACCCCTATAATCTTTAAATATAATTTCTTGCCATTTTTTTATGTGCCCCTCTGTTAAAACACTGGCCCCTCCTTGGCCCCCCTTGTGAAATTTGTCTAGAACCGCCACTGAGAATAGACTATTGTAACTCGTTACTCGGGGGATGTCACGCAAATCAGCTATACTACGCTCGCTTGTACGGTTTATCCTTAGCCGCAATATTCTACTTCTTATATTATCTATTGATTTTCTGTGTTCTCCCCTACATCTACTCATGTAAAGCTGCTTTGCAACAATTAACAATTGTGAAAAGCGCTATATAAATAAAATTGAATTGAATACAGTACCTGTGTTAGGAGATCCATCTCCTGCAGCATATCACTGAACATAGCATCAATGTCATCCATCTACAACAGAAAGGGGAGAGAATTTTACATAGGTATGCAGTGTGCAGCACAGAACATGAACTAGATGTGGACATAGGCCTTGTTTTAAAGTTTTGTTGTGCCATTTTTTTTCTCTTTATGTTCTATAAACAAAAAAATCATGCAGGAGAAAAACAGCAGTCAAGCTTCAAAAATGACAAAAACACACCATAAAAGTTCCAAAAAAGTAATCCATACACTTTACTGCAAGCTTATATTCCATATAATGGCGTTGGTTAAGGAACAGGCAAAACTGTAAGTTATTACTCAATGCTCTGCAGCAGTTGAATTTATGTTTATTCAAATTCATTCAAAATGCACAAATGAGACTTGACAGTTGCATACATTTTAGATTTAACTTTCAATCTGCTCCTTATACAAAGTTGATGTAACGCTTAAAACTAATTGTGAGTTAAGCACAAGCTGTGTAGACTTACAGTGTGCTTTTTGGGATAGTTTACCAATTTGGGTAACCACTTTGGGTTTCATTGTTCTTTGGAAGTCAAACAGAATTTTGGGGAATTGTTTTCTGGTTTATATGTCGTCTTTTCAAGTTTCATGTACATAAAATGTACAATACATGTCAGATTAAATTGCTCAAAATGCAGATAAGCCAAAAATACTTTTCAATACAATCAATGTCTTTTTAAATATAGCTCCTGGTACTTCATTTAGATTTGTGAACAGTTTTAAAACATTTTATTCAAAAAGTTGAGTGTATCAGGTCTAACACTCCATTTAAAAATTCTGTTCCTCTTGAAGCGTCTTGTCAATGGAGCTCCCTATCTTTTTTCCAACTAGTGTCACCTTCACAGCTCCATGAAATAGTTCTTAGGTTTTTCCAGCCTTAAGTCCAGTTGTTAATGCTGTTATCAGTAGCTCCTTAACAAATGAAATTGTACCAGCTTCTTTTAAACATCCTATAGTCCAACCACTGTTAAAAAAGCCTCATCTCGAACAGTATGTTCTGAATAATTACAGATCCATATCTACATTATCTTTCATCTCAAAGGTTTTTGAAAATATAGAACTTGCATTTGATACACTGTCAGAAATAAAGGTACAAAACTGTACCTTTTCTGTCACTGGGGCTGTACCCTAAGTTTCCATTTGAAACCTTTACAGGAATACAAAACAGAATGCAATTTTGGGTAGATTACCGTACCTTAAGGACCCTACATTGTTAGAAAAAAGTCAAAATATGTACCCTAACTGGGGCAGCACCCTTTAAAAAGGCAATTGTATGGACCATTAGGTACAGATATGTACCGGTAAAAATGTAGTATCAATATGTACCTTTGAGATAATAATATGAATTTTTGAGGTACTAATAAGCTCTCTTTGGTCCCAGAATGTACTTCTGAGGTACTTAAATGAAATCCTTAGTTGCAAAGCTGTACTTTTTGAAAGGGTACAGCCCCAGTGACAGAAAAGGTACAGATTTGTACCTTTATTTCTGAGAGTGTACAATAGATCATGATATACTTCTTCAAAGACTTGATCAAGTACGTAGCTGATTTTCAGGGATCTGTGCTGAACTGGTTTGCCTCCTACCTTAAAGGAGCATTTCACCCGTAGAAACATTCATCTTTATTGAAAGTGTGTCATATTTGTAGTCAAAATGTAATATGCATTTAGAATTTGGTGCCTATTTGACAGAGAAAAGGGGTGAATATAAAGTGTCACCCCCTCAACAAAGATATTGAACTTCCTTCTTTCAATGATGCAAAATGATGATTTTTATATCATTGAAAGAAAGAAGTGCAACACTGAAATCTGTATTTCTCCTGTCTCAGCCGCAACTGAGGAAATTATGCATGACCATTCAACAACATGACTGGGGTTCTAACTATACAAAGCTTAATGCAAATGGGTGAAGTGTCCCTTTAAGGACATATCCTTTTCAGTGAATTTAGGAAATGGTTTTTCATCCCGGGCTTACATTTCCTAAGGTGTTCCTCAGGGCTCTATTCTGGGTCCTCTACTTTTCTCATTATATATGCTTTCACTCCATTTTATTTTTTAGAAACATAATTATTATATTATTTTCTTGTTAAAAACAATAACTGTTCTGTGTCCACTCTGTTTGCATGTCTTCAGGACATTAAGTGCTGGATGGATTTGATTTTTTACAGTTAAACAATGACAAAACTGAAATACGTGTTTTTGGTCCCACAACTGTGTCTTCTGGCATTGAAAAAAAGCAGCTTCTGTCTTCAAATGTTTGTGATCATGTTAGAAACCTTGGTTATGTCTTTGATCCTTTGTTGTATTTTGATAAACAGATAAGAACTGTTATGGAAAGCAGCTTCTTTCAATTTAGATCAATTGCTTAAATCAAGAAGATATTTTCTATGAAGGACCTTCAAACTATACTTCATGCATTTATAACTTCAAGATTGGATTACTGCAACTCACTTATCTGGGTTTACCTAAATGATCTCTGACCGATTGCAACTGGTACAAAATGTGACAGCTAGATAACCCCCGTATTTGCCTCTCTACACTTGCTCCCGGCTAAGTTTCACATTATTTTTAAGATTTTGCTTTTATGTTTTTAAAGCTTTACATGGTTGTGCTCCCCAGTATATTTGTTATCTCATCACTTTGTATTCTACCCCTAGATCTATTCGGTCTTCTAATCAATTCATTCTCTCAGTCTCTCAGCATCTACGGCTATACGTTCACATTTTAAACCTAGGCAACAGGGCTTTTGCTGCGACAGCTCTTCCTCTTCACTTAAGATCTGCCCCCCTCTATTTCTCTGTTTAAATCTGCTTTAAAAACCCACTTTTACTCTATGGGCCCTATTTTAACGATCTGAAATGCAAGTGCGAAGCGCAATGCGCAAGTGACTTTGTGGGCGGATCTTGGGCGCTGTTGCTATTTTCCCGGCGGGAGAAATAACTCTTGCACCAGGCGCAAATCAATAAGGGGTTGGTCTGAAGTAGGTTCATTATTCATAGGTGTGGTTTGGGCGTTACGTCAAATAAACCAATCAGAACGCTATACAACATTCCCTTTAAACGCAAGGGCACAAGTTCCATGGTGGGTTGCTATTATTATGACGGATTTACCAGGCGCACGCCAGGAGCGGTTCACAGCCGAGGAGACCCACGTTCTTGTAAGAGCAGTCAAAGACAGAAAAGTTGTTTTGTATGGGGATAGGAGAAACCTGCCCAAATCAGCGTAGGTTGAACAGGCGTGAGAGGAAATAGCCACAATTGTCTCATCAGCTGGCATCCCCATCGTTGCACCAAGCGCTACAATGATGTCAGGAGACGGGGGAATCCCAAGCTTGCCAGCATAAATCAGGCACGCCGTGTAACGGGAGGTGGATCTGCCTCTACACAGACGCCAGCAGAGGACATTGCTGCATTCACCCTCACCGCTGAAAGGGTTTGGGGGCTTTGAAATCGGACCCAAGAAACGCAAGCAAGGTCCAACCCCAAAGTACACTTACAAATCAAGTTCATATACATTAAGGTTTCTTATGAAAATATTTTAATCGTTATTTGCATGATAATTTTTTAACACAGCCACACAATAAATAAAAACTATCACCACAATGCTCACCACTATGATTCCCCTTATCTCATGTGTTAATATTTTTTATTGTAACAATTTATGATTTTCAAAATAACTGTTGCATCTGTGTAGATTAGATAAGCAAAGTGTGTGCGCCTAGTGCACGCTATACATATGGTCAAGCATGCACCCTTAAAATAGCATAATGAACAACGTGCAACGCGCCACTGACTTTAGACTCGTTTTTTTTGGTCAGTGGCGCAATTGTTTTTTGAAACTGCAAAATAGCATCAGGGATGGTTTGCGCCGCAATACGCCTCCTTTTTTGCGCTGAACCGCCCAGTGAGCGCAAGTTCATTCCCTAGTTTGCCGACGTGCGTCTGTGGAGGGAAAAACCCGCTGTGCGCCGGTGCAAAATACGAATGATACATGCGTCACTGACAAAGTCAATTGCGCTGGGTGCAAGATAGGGCCCAATATGTACTCTGTTGGAGGGTGTAAAATGTTGTGTTTCTTTGTTTGTCTGGTTTGGGTTTTTACTTTTACTCTGTTTTTATTTGTATTACAGGACGTTGGTTGCAACTTCAAACTTTAAACATGCTTTATAAGTTAATAAACTAAAACCTTAATATTCACAGCAAGAAACAGTTAAAGATTATCCTAAAATTCTTACTATCAAAAACAGCAATAAGAATGAACTAACCCTTTTGTAACCCTGGTGCTTTTAGTCATTTTTTAGAGCTTAACTGTTTCTGGTCACCATTCACTGTCATTGTATTTGAAATAAATCAGTGTGAAGATTCTGCCTCTCATTTTCAGTTGACTTTTTTTCATTTTCCAATTCATTTCACTAAAATCTGCCTAAAATATTGCATACTGTCTTTATATACTGAATAAAGCAGTGCAAGTGTTTGTGGTTGGTATTATAGCAGAGTATGCAATGCCTGTGCATATGTTAAAACATAACCCAGGGCTACAGATTCCACAATATCTATTCAGAGTCTAGAGATAAAAGCATGGCTTGCATAACTCTTTCACACATTTGTTCTTTGCCAAGACATGCAGAATCCTGCCCATAAGCGCTTAGTGCAGAACGAGTGCAGAATATTAAAGCAAACATTAAGTTACATACAAAATAACATTGCAAAACATTTCAAATCTCATTTTGTTGAGCTTATGGTATATGGTTGATAATATTATATAAACCACTGAAGGTTTTAACCAAACATTTACAGCTTTTTTCATCATTTCGATCTTATCTGTTTGAAATCTTTTTTTTTCTTCTTTGCTTTTTTTGCTTGTTTTATAATACATTAGAAATCCGTTCATCTCACTGCTGGGTTTTCCAAATGTCTACAGCTTTGCCCAAAATCCAGACCATACAAATTGCATACAAAAAACTAAACTGTGACCCACTTCCTCCTTATTCCCTCATATTCAGCATTTTTTGTACTGAATGCACATGCTATGTCTTTATTTTGTTGTAGTTTTAAGATATAAGCATAATTGACTGAACACAGCATATTACTTCTGTTCTGACATTTTGGCCATTTACTGGCCAGGTTCAGAGGACCATCTTAAACCAGCTATTTCCAACTAAGACTTAGCCAAGCTGGTTTTAGCTGGGGGGTTAGTTGGTTTTTCAGCCAGAAAAGTTCCCAAAAGCCCCCTAAACCAGACTGCTGCAGCTTAATCAGTTAAAAACAGATTGGGGAGACCAGCATAAACCTACAGCTAAGCGTAGTCGGGATGCAGCAGAGAAGTTTCCACAATATCATATCAAGAATATTACGACAAACAGTAGATGCCAGAAGGCAAAAACCTTGCAATGCCTAGCAACCACATAGCTACTTGCAGAAAAAAGTTGATAATGTACCTTAGCAACTTTGTAAGCATAACAACAATATAGTAACCACCCATAATGTGCTTTATTTTACAGCCACTCCTGTTTTCAGAAAAGATGAACATTTCGTTTTAGTTTCTGTTCCACAACGTTTCAATGTGTTCACATTAAATATATATATATAATTTCTCTTTTTCACACTCTCTCCAGATTGTACGCTTGCATTTGGGTCAGGCCAAACCGTCTGAGTGTCTATCAGAAGCACCTGTGAGTACAAACAATGCTGCGTCCTTTAAATGAGGCACTGCCACACAGCCGCACAGCCAATCAGAGAAGAGCTTGCACGGAGCTACACATGGGGAAGTGGTTACAGCAACTTCCCCTGACTCTATGTTGAAAGCATTGAAGTTTCCAACAGGAAACAGATGACACATATCTCTGCAACCATCTCAGCACGGTTAATCTTATGTGTCTATGCGTCAGTGAATCAATAAAACTGTACATTCACATTACCGTACAGGCAAAACATTATCCTGCATATTGTCTATGTGATGTATCACCAAAGAAGAAATGAAAGCATGCATTTGCATCATATTGTTGACTTCATGTGTCGGAACAAATTGTTATATTTGTAAGACCAACCAAACCACAACATTCAACTTTATCCTACTTCAGGATGATTTTAATTTGTTTTTCTAAGTGTTATGGTAACATCAATACTTCATATCAAGGGTTTCACTCAATGATTTTTGGTTTGGAAAAGAAATTAGCTCAGTCTTTCCATTTGTTTCTCAATTGCATATGTTCTAAATTAAATTTGGGAAATCATTTTGGACATAATGTAATCAAAGTCTACTTGGATGTTTGGGAATAACTATAATGTTTAGTCTCTATTTATAAAAACATTTATTTTTAATAAAATGATCAATTCTTATTTATACTTAACTGAAAGAGACTAAATATGTTTCATTGCAAAAGACTTTTGGGTTTTAAATGTCATTGTTGTTGTCTGAATGCTTACATTTAACAAAGGACTGTACACACGACATTTCAACCACTTTCAATCACAATGTTAGTCCATTTAGCGTATATTTGCAAGCAAATGTGCCTTTTTTCACACCATTCATCATCAGTCCACTAAGCAAACTTAGCAAATCCATTTTTGTTGTATTTCCAAGTGAAAAACTTAGCACCAGTATGCTATAGGTGTCTGCAAAGGCATAGTTATATAACCCCAAAACAGAAAAAGTTGGGACACTGTAGAAATTGTGAGTAAAAAAGGAATGGAATAATTTACAAATCTCATAAACTTATATTTTATTCACAATAGAATATAGATAACAAATCAAATGTTGAAAGTGATACATTTTGAAATGTCATGCCAAATATTGGCTCATTTTGGATTTCATGAGAGCTACACATTCCAAAAAAAGTTGGGACAGGTAGCAATAAGAGGCCAGAAAAGTTAAATGTACATATAAAGGAACAGCTGGAGGAGGACCAATGTTTAGGAATGGGAATGTTGTCCCATTCTTGTCTAATACAGACTTCTAGTTGCTCAACTGTCTTAGGTCTTCTTTGTTGCATCTTCCTCTTTATGATGCGCCAAATGTTTTCTGTGGGTGACAGATGTGGACTGCAGGCTGGACATTTCAGTAGTCAGATCCTTCTTCTACGCAGTCTTGACATTATAATTGATGCAGTATGTGGTCTGGCATTGTCATGTTGGAAAATGCAAGATCTTCCCTGAAAGAGACGACGTCTGAATGGGATCATATGGATCTAGAACTTGTATAAACCTTTCAGCATTGATGGTGCCTTTCCAGATGTATAAGCTGCCCATGCCACACGCACTCATGCAACCCCAAACCATCAGAGATGCAGGCTTCTGAAATGAGCGCTAATAACAACTTGGGATGTCCTTGTCCTCTTTAGTCCGGGTGAAATGGTGTCCCAGTTTTCCAAAAAGAACTTCAAATTTTAAATCGTTGGACCACAGAACAGTTTTTCACTTTGCCACAGTCCATTTTAAATGATCCATGCCCAGAGAAAATGCCTGCGCCTCTTGATCATGTTTAGATATGGCTGCTTTTTTGACCTACAGAGTTTTAGCTGGCAACAGCGAATGACACGGTGGATTGTGTTCACTGAAAATGTTTTCTGGAAGTATTCCAGAGCCCATGTTATGATTTCCATTACAGTAGCATTCCTGTATGTGATGCAGTGCCGTCTAAGGGCCCGAAGATCACAGGTATCCAGTATGGTTTTCCAGCCTTGACCCTTACGCACAGAGATTGCTCCAGATTCTCTGAATCTTTGGATGATATTATGCACTGTAGATGATGATAACTTCAATCTCTTTGCAATTTTTCTCTGAGAAACTCAGAAAACTATTTTTTGCTGCAGCATTGGGGGAATTTGTGATTCTCTGCCCATCTTGACTTCTGAGAAACACTGCCACTCTGAGAGGCTCTTTTTATACCCAATCATGTTGCCAATTGACCTAATAAGTTGCAAATTGGTCCTTCAACTGTTCATTATTTGTACATTTAAATTTTCTGGCCTCTTATTGCTACCTGTCCCAACTTTTTTTGGAATGTGTAGCTCTCATGATATCCAAAATGAGCCAATATTTGGCATGACATTTCAAAATATCTTCCTTTCAACATTTGATATGTTATCTATATTCTACTGTGAATAAAATATAAGTTTATGAGATTTGTAAATTATTCCATTCATTTTTTACTCACAATTTCTACAGTGTCCCAACTTTTTCTGTTTTGGGGTTGTATATGCATTTGCTAAAGCATAAGTTACTATGACTTTGTTTAAAGAATTCATCACTAAATATCTTTGAAGAAGTGACCCTAAACACCACTAATTTTATTGTTACAATGCATGTCCAATCTCTAAGAAATGTAATAGCACATCTTTCCTCACAATCGGACCCACAGACCTGAGCGTTAATTCATATCCACAGCATCAAAGTTGCGACAAAAGTAAAAAAAAAATTCTGACTAAATATGACCAATGGTAAGTCTTGCTCAAGTGATGATTAAATTAACAAACATCACGCCTTTAAATGTGTGAGGCTGAATGAAAGCTATTTCAACACATTAAACAACTGAAAAGATCTAACGTCTAAGCGTCTCAACGTCCTTGTATTCTGTAGAATTCCATGTCACAATTTTCCAAATAACCCATAGCAGCTAATCCTGTTCCAGTAATGTTTTGAAAAAGTCACTGAGATGCTATCGTTTCTCGCTGGTTATTTTAAACTGAAGAAAACAGTCATTAGAGATCTAGACAGACTGTTGACTTTGGGGTCACCTGATAGAAAAACAGTGCCCTGTTTGTTTTCTTCATCAAACACTCAGTCGGTGTGTTTTTAGTTCAGCTGGTGTTTCTCCCTAAGACTTCTGTCCGGTATACTTAAACCTGCCAGATGTTATGCTTGAAATTTTAAACCTCTTTATCATAGGACTAAAAATGCCTCCCGCTTGGATTTACTGAGGCTAGAAATTTGCAAATGCTATGGGAGGTGGGATTTAGACAAGGGGTAGAGGAGATTGTTGATGAAATTCCTTAGAAAGGTTCACTTGCATTGAGCTGCCAGGGCTCGTACAGTAACACTGTCAAGACGCTTCATAACAAACCAGGAACATTCAGCACAAATGACTGTGACTTTGGGGTATTTACAGCACATGTGCTATTTATAAATAAGACAAATTTGACAGTTAATGCTAATATTTTTGAGGAAGCTAAACCCAATAGTTAAAACTAAAGTGGGTCTCGTGTTGATTAAATAATACTGTAGTAAAAGGTACAAAGTGGTACTGAATGTTTACATATCTGTACCATATGCTAGGAACTTTTAAAAGAGTACTGTCAGCTGGGGTAGATATTTTGAGCATTTTTTAACAGTGTATAGCAGTTTCAGTGGATTGTGGATATTGGTCCACTTTATCCAGTAAGAGACAAGGGATTGGTGACTTGAGCCACCCAAAAAGAAAAAAAAATTGTTTCAGAGTAAGCATTTATTTTTTTTTTTGCATTTTGATAAATGTTTATGAAGCCATTTGGCAAACATGCACCAGTGAATCGTTCACAGTAGATTTATTATAAAAGTTATATTTCATGTTGACTAAATGAAATAAACAATAATGCTATCCAAAAAGTAGTGGACTCTTATAGTGTCTAATGTAATGAAGATAATTTCATGTTTAATATGAGCTGGGTGTGGTGTTTGCTGTACTTGTTTAATGATAGCCTTTGAACGCATTATTACATCAGACACTACAACACCTCCAATAAGTATTTCACCGTTACAAAAGATTCAGAAAAATTATTCATATGCCAATTATGGTAAAATAATTTAAACGATTCTTTACATCCACATCCAAATGTAACAAATAACCACACTGAAATAACACTGGTACAGATAAATACAGATACAACAACCTGACATAGTAATTGTAGCATAAATAAGGATACAAGCGTAAAAAAAATCCTGTTTGTACAGCATGGTACTCAGTTCAGATATATTTGAACAAGATCAACAACATTAAACCTAATTCTATACCAAACATCTCAAGCACGCTGTGGATCTCTTTAAAACCATCCCTTACCTTGATGTTTTTGGCAGGTTTAATTACTAGGTGATAGGGTCATAAGTAGGATTTCTTAAAAGCGCTTCTCTTTCCTGTTGAACGGTGGACACCACCCAACCCACATGCAACAGTGTGCCGAGCTGGAGAGTTGAATATGAGTTACTGACAGTTCAGTTACTTCCTGCCTGACGCGGAAGTTCAGGTCTCAACCTGTTGTCTGCATTCCACCGGATACTGAAAACACACAGCACTCATTCAGTCAACAGCTGAGATTGTGATGTATGTGTTCAGTTCACAGACCAGAGCCGATTTATTGTTTCTACTTTGATTACATGTTGGTCAATGATTAATAAACATTCATCTCTGTTAATGAATAATCTCATCTTGTGCACGTCTGCCTTTAGTTATTAATGTAAGGTTCAAAACCATTATTCATTGTCTTTAAACTCAACATTAACAAATATTTAGGATATTTTAAACAGGTGTAGAATAAACCCATAAAGATGAGTAAAGAGGCTGTCAACCAATAAACTGACAGACAAATGCCTGAAAATGACTCAAGTCTGTCAATCCATTTTGTAGCTATAAACATCAAGGCTGCATCTGCAATCACATACTTTCCTACCAATGTATATACTAGCATCTATAGGCAAGAAATTGTAGGTGAAAAAAGAAGTATGACCGAATTCACAGTACTCATAAAAGAGTAGGCATTAAGAACCTGGATGACCTACTTCTTCCGACTGTGAATGGAGATGACTTGACACAGCTAACGCAGATAGGTCACATGACAGTGACTATATGGCAAATATAGTAGGTCTGAATTTCATTCATACTATTTATAGTACACACTTTTTTAAGCTTGCTAAGTATTTACAGTACTTTTTCAAAATAAGTATTCACTCAAGAGCAGGGATGGGCAACTTCGGTCCTGCAGAGTTTAGCGCCAACCATAATTAAACACACCTGAAGCAGCCAATTAAGGTCTTGATAGGCATACTAGGAACATTTAGGCAGGTGTGTGGAGGCAAGTTGGAGCTAAATTCTGCAGGACACTGGCCCTCCAGGACCGAAGTTGCCCATCCCTGCTCAAGAGAGTATGCAAACGTGAACACAATCCAGGTGTTTATTACATGAGCACCAAAGTTGGACGGTTGAAGAATGGAAAAATGTTGCCTGGTCTGACGAGTCTCGATTTCTGTTGAGACATTCAGATGGTAGAGTCAGAATTTTGCGTAAACAGAATGAGAACATGTGTCTATTATGCCTTCTTACCACTGTGCAGGCTGCTGGTGGTGGTGTAATGGTGTAGGGGATGTTTTCCTGGCACACTTTAGGCCCCTTAGTGCCAATTGGGCATCGTTTAAATGCCACAGCCTAGCTGAGCATTGTTTCTGACCATGTCCATCTCTTTATGACCACCACATCCTCCGATGGCTACTTCCAGCAGGATAATTCACCATGTCACAAAGCTCGAATCATTTCAAATTGGTTTCTTGAACATGACAAGGAGTTCACTGTACTAAAATGGCCCCCACAGTCGCTAACTTCCCTCAGTCTTTTTCACTCGGATGTACGTCATTGCTTACGTTGTATGAGTGCCCACTACTGATGGAACACTTAAAGTGGGTTCAAATGGATCGCCCTAAGCCCTTGATCACATGGAAAGTGGAGACCGCCCCTCCATCATTTGAACTGTGCAAAGCGCGAGCTGCTGAAGTGACGTCATAATCGTGTTGCATTGTGGTATATGAAGTCGCCTGAAGTGTACATATGCAGTAGACTCGGTCAAAATCGAGGGAGCAAGGGTCTGTGCATATAAATTTCCCTTGTTCACTTGACGAAGTGGAACGCACTTCAAAATGGCGACAGGGATTCCCCCGAGGGGAAGTGTTTAGGGAAGTTTGTGAGTACGTGTCTAAAACTGGAGTGGAACGTAGCCCAGATCTCAACCCCATAGATCATCTTTGGGATGTGGTGGAACGGGAGCTTTGTGCCCTGGATGTGCATCCCACAAATCTCCATCAACTGCAAGATGCAATCCTATCAATATGGGTCAACATTTCTAAAGAATGCTTTCAGCACCTTGTTGAATCAATGCCACGTAGAATTAAGGCAGCTCTGAAGGCGAAAGGGGGTCAAACACAGTATTAGTATGGTGCTTCTAATAATACTTTATGGTGAGTGTATATCAACCTACACTATTATTGTCATTTCTTCAAATATAATATAATCATAGGTGACAGAAGAGATATGACAAATAATGATTAAATAAAAAGAGTAAAAAACCCTGTTAAGACGAAATAAAAGTTGAAAACAACTACAAAGACAAACAAAACATATACTTTTGAACTATAGATATAATACAAAACATTCAACACACACTTTAAAAATGGCTGGGTTATTTTTTACCCATAATGGGTAAATATTGGACAGAACACACCGCTGGGTTAAAATTGACTCAATGCTGGGCTGTTTTTACCCAACTGCTGGGTTATTATACCCCAATGGTTGCATAACAAAAACAACCCAACATTGGGTCATTTTTAAATGCTGGGTTGTTTTTAACCCAGGGCTGGGTAACTATTGGACAGAACACACTGCTGGGTTAAAATGACCCAACTGCTGGGTTATTGTCAATCAACCATGTTGAAACAACCCAGCAGTTGGGTCATTTTAACCCGGCAGTGTTTTCTGTCCAAAAGTGACCCAGCCCTGGGTTAAAAACAACCCAGCATTTTTTTAAAGTGGTATTCTCTCCAATATTTACCTATTATGGGTAAAAAATAACCCAGACATTTTTAGATCGCATCAACGCTTCAATAGAAATTTGATTTCGAAGGGAAAATCTATCATACATGTAGCAGTTTGAGGGACTTATACTGAAATAGTACAGTGCTTAAAAAGGCAAAACATTTTCATGTTTATTTAAAATGTTAAATAAAAGTTTATTTGTGCCCATATAATTCATCAGGGTATTTCAGCACATTGTTACTGTAAGTGTAATCTAATTGAGGTCAAGTGCATGTAAGGGCAACATTCATGACTCAAACTTAAAGCTCATAATGATTTTTAGCTCACCCACCCAAACTAAAGTGCAAGGGAATAAAATCTCCTCATTTGCTACCAATTAACTGCTCTCACTAGCTCTTTATGTGGTTCAATCCAACCTTTACATTTTTCTCAGTAGCCCCCACAGCTCCTGCCCGGAGAAACACACACCCTTGACAAGGTGTCAACACTGTGAGGCACCAACCCAAAATGTTTAAGAGCAGTAATTCAATACAGTTACTAAACATTTATGCATCTGGCAGATGTGTGTTTTTCAATGCAACTTACATTACTACTGTTTGTGCTATACATGAACACTACACAACAACATACACATTTGTATTATCGTGTGAAAAATAAATCCATTTTTGAAGAGACTTTTTATTTATTATTGTTGGCATACTTTAATGTACATGTACATTACACACTCAATGAATCACAACCTTAACTATTGGCAAGATTTTAGAAAATCTGCATTACTTCCAACAGTAGTGTTATATAGCTACAGTAATTCACTATTGGTTAACCTTTAGCCCACAAGGCCTTCAAGATATAAGAATGAACGTTCTGGCTTATGTTTCTATACCAGACTTGTTTAATATTATACTGTACTTATAATAGTGTGTCCTTATTGTGTGACTCCAATCCCAAAAACACATATGTTCAGCCGACATTATCTTCTCTGTTACGGTCATAGTATACATTTATTAGCGGCGCATGAAAGCAGACTTGTATAAACAGCTTCAGAAGTGAGCACATTTGGCACAAAGTAATAGTTTAGCTCATAACAGGGTCACTGCTTGGTCTGACAATGAACAGATGTACTTTCAATACTTTGCAAAGAAAGTCTCAAATGACGCCAAAAGCCCATATGGTGAGGTGTGAAGGGATGTGGTCTTTAAAAACCATTAGTCCAGGTGAGTCATTATTATGCTTTTAAAAAGTTTTGCACTTCTCAATGCTAAACACTAATATGACATAAAAAGCTTTTCACAACTTGAACCATCATTTAACACTTATAAAAGTGTCTAAACAAGTCACACTACAAAGTTAACATCCTGTTTGTTTGTGTATGCCTGTGTGTGTGTCTAGGTCGAGGAATACAATAGCGCCACCTTTTGAAATCAGATGAGAAAAACACATTTCAAGCTAAAATGTTATGTGCATGATGGGACAGGACTGTTTAATTTCATTAAGTGGGACACATTTTGTTGGAATGCATACCAAGATGAAATTATTTGTCAGTAAAAAGCTAACAGTTGAACAGTATAACATTTATGAACTACACAAACAGTGCCAGTATGTCCACCTAACAGAAAATTAAAACAAAATGCAATAAACCTGAAACAAGCCCATGGCACAAATCAGAGGTGTGTTTTCAACAACATTAATACATTTTCAATAGTTTATTACATTAAATATCTAGGACTTAATTATAATCAAGTAAAAGTAGCTAAAAGTTGGACCTCTCTTTACAAGGTACCGTCCCAGTGACAAACTCAGTACTTATTTTTCAGAGAATGTACTTGCATGTACATTCGCAGAAATAAGTACTGAGTTTGACACTGGGACGGTACCCTGTAAAGAGAGGTCCATTTTGGTACAGATATGTACTTTGAGGAACCAGTATGTACCTCTTCGGTGCAGTGTGTATCTTTGATGTACCAATCTTTTAGATGCATAAGTGTACTTTTTAAAAAGGTATCGCCCCATGACAGCTTTTGTACATTTTCTTTCTTATTGTATACAATTATAGCACTATATGCACTTGTACTTAGTTTAAAACAACTTGTATATATGAAATGTAGTGGAGTGAGAAGTACAATATTATGAATCGGAATATAGTGAAGTAAGTTTGCCAAAGAAAAACACTCTGATACAGTACAGATTCCTGAGTAGTGAGTACAAACAAACTATTTTACACCTCTGCAAAAATATTTTCGGAAACAAAAAGTCTGTGGTGTGGATGGGTATTTCTCAGATTAAGGGCCAAATAGGGTTGCTGCAATTTTGAAAATTTTAATTCCAAATTTGACTAATTGGTATACATCAAATTATCAGTCCTTAAGTCAGGAGTGACGTAGATAAGATAAGGGAATTTATGATTTTTTTGCCATTTTCTTAACTATGTCAATTAAATGTGTCTTTACCATCACATCATTGAATATATGTAAAAAATAAAACTTAAATGATAAATCAGTGCTTTTAAAACATTTTGTGGTTTCACATGGAATCAAATTTATCCAACAAGATTTTTACTTGCAAGATGAATTATAGTCTTTTACGTATTTAAATTTCTGATTCATCAATCTACCCTGGCTTGGAATCTAATCTTATTTTAAGTAAATCCCATATATCAAAACGTTTTAATACATTTTCAGAAAAGTATAATTGTAGGATGCTTTTGTTATTTATACATAATTTATTGGCAAAATTATGTGCTGGTAATGACTGTGCTGGTAATGACATTTATGTCAAAAAACTAGCCCTACTAGCTAAGATTATGACTAAGCAAGTGTAGCTAGCTTTCTGCATGTAATGTACATCATTTTAACCATTAAAGTGATAAAAATATTTCAAAAATGATTATAAATACAGAAATACAACACATATGGTAATGACGCATAATAAATGTACATGCCCAACACAAAGAATAAAGAGTAGTTTTACTTTTCTGGACATCAAGGCATCAATCTTGCAGCTTGAAATCCATGTGCTCCACTATGTCATTAGGTTACCATGGCTACCAAATAAACTTTTGATAAAAAACAGTGGGAAAGTCCCTTTATGCAGAGCTTGTTGGTAATGACAGCTAAACCATGGGACAGGTAGAAATTACGCAAAATAAATTACAAAATGCATGTAGATTATTAGTTCAAGTAACATTTAATTCATATGCATATTTTTTTATTAATTTGTGATAAATACTGTTTGAGATATGGCACGACATGTGAAAACTCTAGTTAAGGACAACACCAAAACACAGATATTGTACAACTAGACACCAATAAAATGTGATAAAATTATTAGTAAGAGCAGCCATAAAAAAGTGTAGGCTTGTTTTTCTTTATACTAATTAATGGTGCTCAATTTTATTATATTTGATTAATTTTTAATAGACATAATGGGGACATAAATAGGCCCGAATTCTGGGAAATACCCAGATATTGAAGGTACTTTATGAAGCCATGCAGCCTGGCATTGCACCATGGTTCCTTGTAGTGGATAAAGGTTGTACTTAATATAAAAAGGTAAGAAGAAAATTGCTCTTTTAAGAATCTTTGAGAACCAAAAAATTTTCTCTTATGGCATCAGAGTGATAAACCCTTTTACTTTAACGTGTGTGTGCACTATGTACTTATAGTAAATAATACAAAAAAAAAAATTCTTACTATTACATATTTAACTTTAATAAACAAACACAGATGTTACTCTAAAGAGGATTGTAAAGCCATACACATAAACAGAAGCTCTTGCATTGTTAACCACCAAGAGATTCCTGTGTCTCCAAAGGTCTCTGACACAAATGTATGGCCGGCTGAACTCTAGCAAATAAACTTTGACCCTTTAAGACTTTTTCTTCTGCGTGACAGCTCCTGAATGACAGACAACAGCTGTTTAAACAATCAAAAAACTTGACATAGCCACAAACAATAGTAACATTAGTAATAACACAGCCTTCCAATACCCATTCCAATGCCTCTTTAAAAGACTTGCACTGAAACCACAAAATTCTTCTCTGCATTTAAATAACTACATCGCATGATACATTAAAGTGGCACTAAGGGAAAAAAGACAACTTGGCAAAGATCCCAGACAAAATGTCTTTTTTTGTTTGCACTGCACTTTTCAGTAATCGCTCCTTACATTATTTGTATCCTAGTATGTTCAAAATATACATGTTATGAATATGCAAAACAAAATGTAAAGTGTCTAGACGGGTAAAACACTGCACACTTAAAGGCAAGGAGAAAATAAACATCAAAGTGGGAAAACAGATGAGAAGGGGAATGTGAGGGGTTAATCTCAGACTGGGGAAACCTGATGCTAATTAAGTCTTTGGAATGTCACATTCTGACTGTGTTGTAAAACCTAGTGAGCTGCCTAACTAGACTGTGTTTTTGGGTATTAAAATCATTTACCGTACATTTTGTGAAACCATAGGGACATGCAATTTTTTGGGACTTTGCAATGTTCTGAACATTTTGAGATGAGCGTTTTGGACATCATATGTGTGTGCATTATTTTTAAGCATCATAAGCACTCACAATGTAATATATTATAGATCATAATGAATATGTGTTGAAAATTATAGGTGCATCATGAGCATTTTGCATTTTGGGCATCGCATTTAAACATTTTTAGGCATCAAATGAGTATCCATGCTTTGCATATATGTATCATTTTGTCATTATGCGTACAGTAAGTAATCTTTGCTATCATAGATGCATGTGCACTGTGTTTTAATGGGCATCATCATGTTTCTACTTATAAGTAATGTGTACTCTCTAGGTAGGGAGCTCAATAGATTTTGAGACACAGCCAGTGACATCCTCCTTTAGAAGTGTTCATCGTGGCTCACACTCATACCGACAGAACACACTCCATGAAGTAGAGATGCTCACCTCCTGCTGTTTATATTTCCATTGAAATTCCAGAAGACAGCTGCAGGTAAAACAATCTCACTATTTAAAGAGTTTAACAGCGGAGAACAAAATCAAAACATCATGTTATAAACTTGGGTGGGGACTAAGAATTTATATTATAAGGTTAAGACTTTAAAATGAGTAGGCTATAACTTTTTATAAAAACTCGTGCATATGGCAACTAAATGGAACCTCTTTTTTGCGTTGCTTTATTTCTTATTTGCGTAATTGATATCCTCTGTTTAGGTGGACCGATGATCAAACAATGCCATCATCAATAAGGACGCAGTTGCTGCTGGTTTGTGTTTTATGTGTGTTCAGCTCTGCGCGCTCGGGGGACACTGGAGATGCCAGAGCCTGCTCTGGATCGCACTGTCCGACGGGGAAATCGTCCAGACCATCGCGGCAGAACAATCCGACAACACAGAGCAGATCGATAAATCAACACCATTCCCTCCCCAGCTCTCATTTTGAACATCACGCGGCGATTCCTTCGCACCGCGGGCGGTCTGGAGACCAGACAAGAGAAAACATCCAAACGCGCGTCGCTGCTTTTTATGGTTCTGTGTGCGCAGATTGCGGCAGCCCTCCAAAACCAGCACCGCAAGTTATTAACGACACCAGAGAATGTAAAGGAATTGAGTGCCGTTTACCTCTAAGGGTACGACCGAAGCCAAGATCGAGACCGTGCGCGGGAGACGGGTGCGTGCCCGGGACCAGCCAACCTCCTCTCATCCATGTGGCAGACAGAGCTGCACAGTTTCTGGGGGAATTTCCTGATATTGGATATCCTGCATCTGAGCTCGGAGCTCCTCTGGGAGTGCAGCTCACTTGTGACATCAAACCAGGTGATTTAAAACAGTGCTTCCAGCTGGTCAGCACTTATATCTTGTTTCCAAAATGGTGTAAGACTTCAGCAAACAGAGTTGGCAATATTGCAGTCCCCGAATTTAAAATTAATACATGCAGCACTGTATTTTCACTTCTTAGTCTGCTTACAAAAATATAATTTTATTTCCATGAGTGCTGTATTTACATGTACCTTTACCGGACCATATATGGCCATTATATTCATTTAGTATCTAGTATATAGCTTAGGGGTACCCATAAACCTGGAAAAAAGTACCCTGGAGTAAATCATGCACTAGTATGCAACATATTTTATGGGTAGCCTATTACCAATTGTTGTTTTTAAGATTCGATGTGGGTGCACTCTCAGAACAAAAGTTACAAAAGCTGTCACTGTGCGGTACCAATGTAAATATTTGTAACTCAAAGGTACATACTGGTACCGTAAAGGTAGGCTACATATATTATAATATTTTTTAAAGGTACTGTTCCAGTAACAGATATTTCTGACAGTGTGGTCAGTGGCAGCCAGTTACTTCTCTTCCGAGGGGCACGAATTCAAAATATGTGTTCGGAGTGTCATGTGTTTGCTTGTCATGTCAAAATATGTACTGTATTTGTTGCATCATGTGAACCATGTGTGCATCATATGTGATGTCAAAATACGTGCCTGCTGAACACGTGTTGACAAAGTTTATGATAAAAGAGACATTCACAAAATATAAGAAAATTAACTAAACTTTGATTACACATGAGATTAATCGAGTATCTGGCAAACGTGAGCATCTCTTTTATCATAAACCCCTAAACACATATTTTGTAATGACATGTGATGCACATAAGTTCACATGACGTACCGAACACAACACAAGCTTTGCATCGTGGGCCCTCAAAAAGGAAGTTACCGACCACCACTGAGTGTGGTAGTATAATCCACATTGCACATTTTTCTTCTTGCACATAAGTAGAAAAATATGTTGGATGAAAAAATACATAAACCAGTTTTTGCATGTATGAAACATTTAAATAAATTGACAGGCATCACAAGGGAATTTTTTCCACCCTTTCTTTCTTTCTTTTTTCAAACATTTAACAATTTGAGATGCACATCGTTGGATGGGAACTGTACACAATCTTTCAGGCTTCATAAAACTCTTCATTTTCTCATCAGTACTGGAATTTCCTTACATCAAATGATACGGAAACTTGACAGGCTTGAGAACTATTATTGCAACCATACACATCTGCTTCGCTTGAACCACTGGCAGCCAAGTGTCTAGATTTACTAGATACTTTGATCCATTTCCATACCACTTAAATAGCCTTACCGTATAGGAACTGAAGAAAATAGCACTTGGTTTTAAATAAGATATGATAAAATCACTTCAGCTGTCACATATAAGAGTGCTCTGTTAACTGTACAACTTCAAAGCATTGTTTTTCCACTAACACAACATGCATTACAGTACGAGCTATTACAGTAAGTTGTTTATCTTGAAGCCAATAATTTACCCAAATATCTGTCTTTGAATCATTTAAATAATGCTGGTAAGATCAGTTTCATATTTTTCTGGACTGAATTATCCTATGTGCCTGGTTCTGTAACTTGAATCAGGTTTGTATTAGTGTATGTCTTTTTCTGTACAGCACATTTGGCACGGTTGCCTTGAACTGCGCCTGAGCTCAATTGCCCCCCCAACTTCCCCACAAGCTTGCACTCACACTTTATATGTACGCTTTCGTCTTTGTAATGCAACTGTTTTGAAGAAAACAAGATGTAAAGCTTTCTCTCAGAACAATGGAGCCCATCATAATGTTAAGTTTGTGGCTTTGGTGATACACAACTCTCTTAACATGCCTAAAGCCCTATTCGCACAGGATAAGTATCACCTGGTGACCTCTAGTGATTTGTAATAATTACGGAGGGTGTGTGTGATCTTAATCCTGTGGAATCTACCATGTCTGTAATTTGTAAAGTAAAGTGTAGGGGGGTAATTACTAAATCAGCAAAGGTCCCCAGATAATACTGATCCCGTGCCAATAGTACTTCAGTGATTAGTCGATCCATTGCTTATGCTGCTCAGACATTTAAATGTAAAATGCACTCGGGCGCTGTTTGTTTTGGATCTTGTAAGTGTGCCCTAAATGTGCACTTTTAGAATGCTCCCAACCAGCAACAAACTCCTTGTATGCTCAAGCATACTTGACCACATAATGCTATATCCTAAAGAAAGAAAAATACATGCTTTTTTCAAATTTGTATTTACCATTGCAGGAGAAAATGAGGTCCCTGCAGAGGATGCACTTATCCTACATCTACAGCTGACAAAGGGTCAAGAGAAGCTAGTAGAGACCTTGAAAGCTCAGCAGGTGGTGATCCGTGATCTTCAGCAGAGACTGGTGGAACAGCAGGGGATGCTACTCACCCAGCAACGCGAGATACTTGACCAGCAGCAACGCATGTACGATCAGATGGATGTCGTTAAGGCTCAGTATGGTCTGCTTTCTGAAACCGTCAAACAAGTCTCCTTCCAAGGCCTTCAGGGAGAACTCCAGAGCTATTTTGAAAGCCACCTGGCGGGGCTTCAGAACCAGGCGCGAAGCCACCTGCAGAAATCCTATGCTGTGCATAAAATGAATGTAGACACCAAAGTAATGGATGTAGTTGGAGATGCAGAAAGCCCATTGCTAGGCTGTCCAAATCCTTGTGGCCCAGATGAATACTGCAATTTCCAGAAGGATCCACCCCAGTGTGAAAGATGTACCATGTGTCCACCTGGATTCTTCCTAGTGTCGCAGTGCTCCCCCACCGCTGATAGAATGTGCCAGGTGACAGTGTGGCCACATTTGCATTGTGCATGCAATATGTGAGAAATTGACAATTTTCAAAAAATCAGGCAAAGTTATATTTTCCATTTCTTCAAGTCTGTTTAGTAACAAATATCTATCAACAGGACAGGGATGAATGCTTGGAATTACCAAGCCTATGTGGAGAGCGAGTGAAATGTCTCAATACCCCAGGTATGAAAAATAAAATAAAAGTGTATGCCATTTCAAAGTCTGGTCTCTTGGGTTTTACTAAGTTTGTATTTCTTTTCTTGATCAGGAGGGTTTCGCTGTCTTGGTGTGTCTGAGAGGGAAATTTCCGCAGGGCTGTGTGGTCAAGACTACTTCTACAATCAGGAACTTCAGGAGTGTCAGGCTTGCTCTGATTGTGATGGTGAGCCTATTGCGATTCCCTGCACTTCCATCAGTGATGCTGTTTGTGGAACCGTTTCAGAGAACATGCTGTCACGGTCTTGGGCTGCTTCTATTGCCATACCGCCAACAAAGTCAAAGGTCACGTCCATCTACCCAGGGTTACAACTTAATATCCGTGGCAAAGAAGGAAACATCCTACTGAACATTCATGATGATTATCTCAACTTCCAACAGCATGGACTTGTCTGGACAGACTACAACTTTGCTTTAAAGCACAGTTGCAGAAACTTTATCCAGGTCGGGATGCGAATTAACGGCAGTGAAGAGGAGAACCATGATCTAAGTGGGGTTCGAATAGAGCAACCTGAAAGGAAGTACTACCAGGGTGTAACTGTAAGTGCTGCTGTTGAGGTGGAGCCCAATCATACTTTGGCACTTGTCTTGAAGAGTCCCAACCAACATTGCAACCAGAGTAAAGATCTGCAAGTGTATGAGCTTGGAGGGTCCTCATTCAGCCTGCTCTGGCTATCTCATGACACTGGCGCTGTGGCCATGACTGCGCAAATGTCTACAGCAGCTCACTATCACAATAACTATCGCCCAACCTTTCGTATAGCCACTGTCTCTGACCCCTACATAGTAGCACTTACCCCGGACAGCCGTGGAGTGCGTTTCATGGAGAATGGTGTGGTGAAGTTTGTTCTCCAACAGGCCATCTATTCCATGGGCCATGCTTGTGTTAGAGAAGGGTTCTCACTGATTGCCTACATCAACCAAAATGGAACCAACCAGGAGGTTATACGCTCTTTTAAGTCGGGGGTCAATTACAGGGACACCTCCATCTCTCTTTCTGGGTCCACGAGGGTGGACAATGGAGACTGGCTTAATTTTGAGATTGTTGCACCATCTCAGTGTAATGTCCGCTACTTTGGCGATAGCTCTGGGATTAGTATACTGAGTTTGTTGTGGATCCCTACTGCTGTCTCGTCTAGCCTTATGGCCACTGTCTCCAGGACAGGCCTACTTTCAGGGGCAGTAAGAAATAAACCTCTTTTCTTTAGACAAATAAGTCCAAACACAGACCAGATGCGGCTAGCTGGTTCAGGTGAGCCCCATGCCCAGAGGAACTTTGTGTTTTCTGAGGCTGGGGTGGCCAGTGTGGCCCTCAACCTAAAGCTGATCCACTCCTGCAGTGTGGTGAAGCTGACACTTTACCGGCAAGATAAGGGGATTCAAGCCATATCTTTGGCCCAGCAGGTGGGTGGCCATATGCCAGAAGGAAGTGAGTGGGCTTGTGTAGGGCTGAGAACTTCCTTTGATGTTCAAAACGGCACTGTTATCTATGTTTCTGTGGACTGTGTTCGTGGGCGAATCAATCAAATTACCACTGAAGGTGACACCAACATATCTATTCTTTGGGTGGCATCATGATCCCAAATATGTCTTTACAACAATCTAAACTGCCTTTATAATTAACAGAAACAGAATGTTTGAAATGAATTACTGCTTTTTGAGATCAAATTACAGAATAGCAAAATATTCAATATGCAAAAAACCTCACTGAACTTGAAATAGTTGAAATACACAGGTGCTATTACAGTAAAACTCTTGTATTTAGATTGAAGGGAATGGGTATGCATTGTTTTGTAGCAATCCAGTTAAAATATAAAATATATTTTTCTTGGCTGTAAAAATGAACTGATAGTACTTTTCAAGTACTTTAGCTGGTTGAGCAGTGACCAATTTTTCGCAAAAGAGGAAATTGTTTTCATATTTGTATGCTTTGAAAACAATTTAATTTTACATGTATTTACATTGTGTGTGTGTGTGTGTGTGTGTGTGTGTGTGTGTGTGTGTGTGTGTGTGTGTGTGTGTGTGTGTGTACCCGGTAATTATCACGTTGTGGGGACCAATTGTCCCCACAAAGATAGGAATACCAGTGTTTTTGTGACCTTGTGGGGACATTTTGATGTCCCCATGAGGAAACAAGCTTATAAATCAAACAAGATGATGTTTATTGAAAATCTAAGGTACAAGAAAGGTTTTTGTGATGGTTGGGGTTAGGGAATGGGGCAGGTAAGGGGAATAGAATATACAGTTTGTATGGTATAAAATGCATTACGTCTATGGAATGTCCCCACAAAACATGGAAACCAGAATGTGTGTGTGTGTGTGTGTGTGTGTGTGTGTGTGTGTGTGTGTGTGTGTGTGTGTGAATGTTTTTATTCTTTGTATTGAGGTGCTGATCCACTTTGCTAAAGTGTAAAACATTGTACAGTAAATCAAATGTGTATTGTTTTTAAATGACTGTGTTTATCTCTATAAACCATCAATTTAAATAATCTATATGAAATACACAGGGGTTATTCATTAAATTACTTCAATTCTTGCTTTTTAAAAAACTGTTATTATAAGAATAACAATTTTTAGCAGTTTTTAGATTATAAATATTTATATTTAATGCAATTATAAATGAATACTGCTGACTATAATATCATTTTATTGTAATTTATAAGGAGATCCATAGACTACATACCTGTAAGCCACAACTTTTGTCTATTCAGTTGTTGTTTAGTAAGTGTATTACTCTGAATACTGCTGCCATATGAAAATGTTGCCTTTGCATAACATGTTTAATTGTTTCTGTATGTGTCTGAACTGCAAACTGAACAAACCTTTGGCAACAGTAATGTCATTCAGCATATGCCATATATTCATGTTTTTTTGATACAACGATTGGTAATTCATTTACCCAAGTACTGTAGAAATTATGTAATGCTTTCTAAAACATAAATAAAGATCAATTTCTATTTTGCCAGAAAATATGTTTTTGCTATGAAATATTTAGAAAATTGCGTTATGGTGATTCCTGGATAAATCAAATCAAATCTTACAATGCTTGAAATCAAATGACTCGCATGATCAAAATCATTCTTTGTCAGATGACAAATAGTACAGGGAAACTTTACAAACATTTAACAAAGTCTGGGAAAAGATTTTGTCTCTTTCATTTTCTTTAAAGGTTTAAGTCAGTTTGGAATGTTGGTGAACACAATTATGTGTCTGTCCAAACATGACTAATAGTGCTTTAATTAAAGAGAAAACATGACGGACTGTGGGAAATAATATTTTTCAGTTTTCTCTGAAAATGGAAAGCAGGTGTTTATGGAGCTCTATGTCATGTTTAGACTGAGATGAAGGATGCAAAGGGAGATCATAATATAAATGCAGCTTGTACTTTACTTTAATGTAAATTACTTTAATGTAGTTACTATTGGGCGGTTTTCAAGACAGGGTTTAGATTAATCCAGGACTTGGCCTTAGTTATATTTGTAAATTGGTACAGGCAAACCTTACAAACAATACTGATGTGCATCTTGAGACAAAACAATGGTCACTGATAAATGTTAAGATATGTCACACAAGGTGTTTTGAAAGTAAGGCAGCTTAAACATGCATTGTAGTCTGGGACTAGGGCTACGTTTACACGTGGGCAGCTATTTTCATAAATGGACATTTCAACTTCTGCACATGTCAGTTTTCAGAAAAGTGTTCATTTACACGTACCCGTGCATATCTGCCGTCGAGAGTCCACGTAAGCCAATCACCGGTGGTGCTGGTGGTGACGCGGATTGGTTCTTCATGTTGGAGGGAGGAGTTGTTACAGTAGGTGTTCGATGACGTCAAAGTACGTTGACATCATCCGCCTGTCAGTTCTTGCAGCGCCGCATGAAGTCGAATACGCGTAAAATTGCTGACCTTCGAGCACTCGTCTCTGCTCCTAGACATAATGGAGCAGCTGTATTTGCAAATACAAACACACGAAATGAGTTTGCATAGGGGAGTGACTGATGCTTACAGTTTATACTGAAGTCCACAATGAGCTCTTTGGTCTTTAAGACGTTGAGGGTGAGGTTCTTGGTGGAGCACCACGCTGATAGGTTTTGGATCTCATCTCTTTCATGTAAGCTGATAAATTGTTGTTCCTGATCTGGCCAATCACTGTGGTGTCATCTGCATACTTAATAAAGATGTTGGAGTTATGCAGAGGAACACAGTCGTGGATGAACAGAGAGTAGAGCAATGCTCAGAACACAATCCTGAGGGACACCTCAGTTCAGGAAGAGGTTTATGTTAAATAATGAAAAGTACCCCATGAATCAAAGTTATTAAAAAAATGTCCTTGCTCTTTCAAGCTTTATAACGGAAGTACCCAGTTTCCGGGAACATCCAATAACATGTAATGGGAAACTTGTTCACCACAATACTAATAAATTAAAATAAATAATCCTGACATCCCTGGGGCCCTAAGCAAAATTCTGCTAAGGGGCCCTCCTACCTGACCCGTGAGCCATGGTACCTGAACCGGGCCGTGAGCCATGACCCGTGAGCTTTACCACACATTCACACTTGACACCCCACTCCTTTCACTACACAGACATGGGCACTATTTCAATTCAGCAGCGTGATTCTACTATGGAAAAGGCAGTACTAAGGTCAGGGCAGTAGAGTCTTGTGTGTAAAACAAACCCAAACGTATTATGATTAAAATGGAATTTTGATTTTGTGACGAAAATTCTCGGTCTGTTATTTTTTCCCCTTGGATTAGCCTATCCCCAACAGTTTCTGCAGTAACGTTATAAAAAAGACTTACAGGAGTAGTCCACTTTATAGATGGGGCCCAATGACTTTCCATAGTATTTTTTTTCCTACTATAAAAAGTCAATGGACCCCATCTCTAAAAAGGACTACTCCTTTAAGATTATTGTGGGAGTATTTTTGTATTTTCAAAATACTATTACTTGTATTTTATTTAAATATAGTTTTCACATCAGTATTTTGTAATTTATTTTATTACATTTCATGAGCCAGTATTTGTAGTTTGTAACAAAATAGTTTTTGATGTATTTGTGCCCACCTCTGTACTACATACAAAATATGGTTACTACTATAAATCATATTTATATTTTAAGTAGTGAAAACTGAATTCTTGATATCAAAAATCCATATCATGTGAATGTATAAAAGCTTAAATGGCTTGCCATAACTGTTTATAGTATGCATAAGAGCAATACTTGATCCCTGATGGTTATTATTTACTGAGGGATGTGCATTCATTTTGACCTGGCTGACATTATACCCATTCCAATGTAATTTTATTGGTTTCCATATTGCATTAAAGTTGTCATTTAGGAGTTTTATCACGCTATTTTTGTTTTGGTCCCCACACAGATGTTGCTGCTGGAAAGCGGGGGTGTCAACAGCTTATAAAAACATATTTCTGTGTTCTTTGGCTTGTTAGCTGTACATATTGTCACACAGTAGCTTTTAGGCATTATTCTGTTTTTTGTTATAAGCCAGAAATGACAAGGAGGCGGCCTATCGCAATACTGGAGACGGTTGGATTGTTTCCCCCCGGTGGGCGTGGTTTTCAAATTTGCATAACTGCGATCTGTCTTTATGAACGCAAATTCACGCGCAATAAATTGTTGTGTAACAGACAGGCTAAGAGATGCACTGGCAACACTACACACAGCTAATTTAGCAAGTCAGATAGAGAGAGACAGAATCACATCAACTTAACTTTACTGTTTGCTCTTGCTGACATGACATCAAACTTGAAGGAACCCAAGTTTACCTGATTGCTGTTCTCGCGTTTAACTCTCATTTTATGTCCTTTTTCTTTTTTCATGGCCAGATGGATAGCTCCGCTTCATATTGTCATCTCAGTAAACAGTAACACGCGCTGTGAGGCAGGAGGAGGCGGGGCTTTACGTAATTTAAGGGGCCCTATGCAGTCTGCGTAGTACGCGTATAGGGCCGATCGGCTCTGCTGCTACAGTATATTACATGTCATCATGGCAAATCCACAATGCCCGGCTTTGTTCAATATATTGGAGCAGACACAAAATGCAAGAGCCACGGGATGAACCACTGACTCCAAGAGGATGAGCTCATGCCGACCCAGTGTCCATTTGTCTCTTAGTCCTCTGAATCCCCACTGGTGTGCATTGCAGAACATTGTAGACAAATATTGATAAAAAAAAAAAGGTACACAAAGTGTAACCAAATCCAGTGCATCCTTAAACAACTTACAGTAGATCAAGAGAGGATAGTTTAGATTAAACTAGAAAAGATTTTTGAACTTAGGAAGTTGAGGAAAGTTGAGGAACAAATAGCTAAAAGTTGGAATAGAATTTGATGATATTTGATATTCAATTATTTGTTTTTTAAAGAAGATACAAAACTTCTCACAATACTCCAAACTTGGATTTAGTACAAAGTGGAAAATTGAAAACACAAGTTTTAGGCAGTGTAAATTTATTTTGAAAAGTATTTTACTCTTTGCATGGAGACAGATTCCTGATATTTGGAAAACTATTTTGCAAACATTCATATAAAATTGCAATTCATTTTTTTCCCATTTCCATCATCTTTCTATTCCTTAGGGCTTGAAGCCAAGGCTGGTTTATCAATTAGAATTTCTTGCTTTAAAGGTATAGTTCCCCTGAATAATAAAAAATATCCCATAATTTACTCACCCTCAAGATATCCGAGATATATATGACCATGATCTTTCATACAATCACAATCGGAGATATATTAGAAAATGTCCTTGCTCTTCAGCTTTGTAAAAGAAGTAAACAGGTGCGGACTATGACCAGTGTTGGGAAAGTTCACTTTCTACATGAACTAGTTCAGTTCACCATTCACAAATTTGAAAATGAACTAGTTCAGTTCATAGTTCATATTTCAAAATTTTGAACTAGTTCACATGAAAATGAACTAATTTATAGTTATTTTTTCCCATATTATTTTTTTAAAATGATTGCCATTATAGCCCATATAGAACCACAGACAACAATTATTTGATCAGTTTTAACACTGAAGCTGAATGCGTCAGATTTCCTCTTCATATCCAACTTTAAATCCTTATCCAACCAGGTTTTACATTAGCATTGACTCTTTTAATTTTTGTATTTGCTTGCACATACCTTGAAAGGCTAGCCGGGTGCTTCAAGGGGGTCGCAATCGGGGCGAGAAGCACTGCGCTGCAAGGCGTCGCGTGTAGGACAACTCGCAGGTATTGCACAACACACATGCACGTGTAATAGCGTGAACTTAAGAGTCTATTTCAAGATCCAGAATATGCGTTAGCAGCCTATGTTAATTGTTAACGGTTTAGGACAAATATGATGTTGTTTAAAGTTAAACTGTATGAGTGACGTGGCAGCAGAGTCCAGAGTCAGTGTTGTTTTGATGACGCATGCAGCGTGCAACACTGACTAGTAGCGGTGTTGCCAGATTGGGTATTTACAGTGTGTTTTAGCCGGGTTTTCGCCTGGAAGACTATAGAAATCTGGCACCCTATTGAAAGACGTTAAACTGAGAGAGCGTGCATTCACAAGCACCAGAATGAACGAGTTCATAATAAGTTAATCAGGCAGCAATACAGTACCTTCAGTTCATGTTCGCCCAAAATATGAACGAGTTCATGACGTTCAGGCACAACACTGAATATGACTATAACTGTGAGGATATAAAAAAGAACGAACCCAAGTGCGGAGGTGACACAAAATAATAATTTATTGACAACAAAGACCCCGAACACAAAGACTAGATATAATTAAACACATGATTTTGATGGATCCTGACAATAACAAGCTAGTTATTATAGTTTATAAAGTTTTAAATATGGATACTTTTTCTACAAAATCTCATTGATTATCCTCAGAAGGCCTTTATTAACCCACTGGACCCATGCACATGACTTTTGTGAAGGATTGATGCACTTTTTTGAGATTCAAAATGTCTGCCTCTGCTTACTACCATTAAACAGCTTGGAAGAGGAAGGACATTTTTGAATATAACTTTGATGGTGTTCATCTGAAAGAAGATGGTCAAATGTATATCAGCTGGCTTGAGGGTGAGTAAATCATGGGGTAATTTCTTTTATTCTGTGAACTATCCCTTCAGCAACATTTAACTGCACAACAGGTATTGAAGTTATTTACCAGCACTTAAAAAAAAATACTGTAGTTATGCAGCTGTTTGCCAATAACTTACTGTAGATTTAAATGTATGTTATTAACTGGCAACAGTAAATGAAAATGAAAGATTAACAAGTCTTTGTCTTTACAGAATAAAACCATAAAATAACAGCCTCATGCAAAGCATCCTGGGAACCAGAAATCCTCATAAACCTTTTTCAGTTTTTTCCTTCAGATTTTGGTTGCCAGAATGCTTTGCATGAGGCTGTTATAAGTCTTGTTAATGTTTAATGTTCATTTAACTTTGAACAAACTGTTGCCAGTGAATAACATACATTTAAATCTACAGTAAGTTACTGGCAAACAGCTGAAAGTAAAACTGTCATTTCTACAGACATCTTTTAATGTTAGCGTATCAGCATCCAAACTATAATGCCAACTCAGATTCTGTAAAAGATTCAAACTTGTGCCGTATTGTGGGACATATGCAGCTGCACTAGGTTAATTGTTCAGAGGACTACAGTATGTAACAGAAATATATCCAGAAGCAACAGCAGACATTTTTAAAGACATGGACATACCTGTATCATGTGATGAGCTTTTCTCGTAATTCCAGTTTCTCCTTCATATTGCCAGTCTCTATCTCTCTTTCTCTTCATCTGTTTGCTCATTAGGCTGTTTACTGAGGCATGTTAATGAAGGCAGCAGGTCAATACGCACAGACAAAGAAAGAAATTATCTGTGGCACATGAAAGCCTTTCAGTCTCACCAACCAGAAAGACCTTTTCCACCCACTTGGCTGCATTTCCCGATAAACTCACAAGATGAACTTACCATGTTTCCTATGAAACACATATTAGATGTCTTTTCATAACATTTAGATTTGTATAAGAGCATTTTCAAAGGTCTGCACAGCTAATTTAGTCTAAATTTAATAAGCAAGTTCGATATGCATGTTTTTGCAATTGGCCTATCAACACATTTCATGGTTGATTTCTGATAGTGTTTTCTGAGGCAAGCATCACTATTAAAACTGCTCATACAGAAAATCAAGAACAAACCCCTAACCCTGAGTGAGAAACATTGACTTCTAAAACCCCAAATATCAATAATCATCTAAAAAACACATGATACAAAATAAAGACATAACCATAAACACAAGATACATTACAGTTTCCTGGTTTTGAATCTATGACTTTTTAATGCAATGGATTAAATTCCAGAGGGAATACAGCTGTGGTCATGACACAGTAAACAGCTCAGTCTCTGACGGGAGGAAAGATGTACTTGGTGTACTTTTGTAATAGGCTGAGATCAAAACTATTCCCTCATAACTGCTGAGGTTAATTGCTTTCTGCAGAAGGTGCTGATAGATTAAGCAACTGTAAATAAATTACTTTCAATATGCAGACTGGCTACACTGAGCATGATATGCATTGCACTGTCAGCATGGCTTATATAATGTATATATATATATATATATATATATTAAAAATGTGAGTGCTAACCTATATGCAAAAGTCACTGCCGCAGTATTGTGGGTTGCTATGCAGCTGCCATCGTTTTTTATGATCTCTCTTATATGGGTAAGTTTCTTCAAAAACATCACAATTTGGGCAAAAGGCTGAGATAAATGCATTTTTGTAAAGGACTTTTGTTAGAGATCAGATTCAGAACGATGATCAAAACATACACAATTTTTTTACTGTTTTTGGATTGGATGCTTTAGTGTTTTATAAGTTGGGTAAGAGCGGCACCTAGTGGATAGGAGCGGAAATATAGATTGCTGTAAAACTCATTAGGGAAGCGTTTTCTCTTAATAATAGAAGAGATAACTCAGATGTTATGGATGTTGCTTTAAGGTGTCTGAGTACACTGTAAAAAGTGATTTGTTGTCTCAACAAGTATGACATTATGTTAAATAGCTTTCCCTAAAAACATACATATTTACAACATTTTTGAAAAGCACCCCCACTCTGGCCCAAACCAATAAAATACCTACTTTCACTAAAATTTTTGTTTTTACTAAACCATTTAGAGTATAAGCATAACTGTGGTATCATTAGATAGAAGACACTTTGAGCTTCAGTCTCCAGGTTTCAAAAAATATTTTAAGATAAAAATTTAAAAAGTTAGAGAGGCTGAATTACATTGTAATACTTTTTTTGTATTTTGATAAATATGTGTGTGAAACCTAAAAATGCAATGATGCCAAAGCCACAAGTCTGAAGAAGTTATGTTTCACGTTTGAGGTCAATAGGCCCAAAAATGTTTTTGTAAGACTAGTGCCTTTTCTAAGTGCCAGTCAGCCCCAAAATAAAATTATTTTGTTTACATGCATACACGTTCGTTCTTATTATTATTTATCCTTATGTTAGCGTATAAAATGCCGTTTCCACACCAGGAAATAAAACGTCACACAAAGATCGTTGGATTCGTTTTCTAACTGGCTACACGTTCTGTCTATCAATATTTCCATGAAGTCAATGGAGGAACGAGCGAGTCAGATGATGTCACGATATTTGACAGCGCTGTTTGGATATTATTTATTATACTCCTGCCTACTTTTTAAAACAAAGTTTGAATGCGGAATTGAATGCGAGTGTAATCTCATATACACAACTTAACGTTACAACGTCAACGGTCCTCAGATTGTATATTATATTCTATTACAAGACGTTCATGTGAAATCTGATGTAAACAACGGACAATATATCTATATTTCAAAAATGCTCATGGGATGTATTCGATAAGAGGGTTTTAAAGAGTTATTCACACATCTGAAACAGACTGTATTCGATTCGCGATCATTATATCAACACAAAGGTAAGGAGTCCCGTTTATATTTTGCATGTTGTCATAAGGACTTCTGTAACAAAATACTATATTTATGATGCTATAGCATCTGAATCTCACAACAGAGACCATACACTGATGCTAAACCCGTAGACCTTTTAAATTATGTATTGTAATGTTAATATGATTAATGTTTGTAGACAGTAGGCTATATAGATGTATTGTTAGCAGCTTTAAAAAAAAACTGACATCCTCCCGCACCCGAACTAGTGCATGTCTAGAGGTTATAGAGGCAGGATAGGCAGGAATTATCTAAAAAAACTTTTTTACAAATTTGTTTAAACTGTCTTTATATACCAATACATAATTAAAATGTAAGTACTGAGAGTATTAAAATCGAGTGTCTGTAAACCTCTCACCACTGTTTTAAACACAGCTCATTTTTCCATTCACTCCACCCCCTCCCTTCTGGGTTTCTTCTAAAGCGGTGCATGTAGTAACATCATGTCACAATCACATGTAATAATACACCTAACTTTATCACTATGAATATAAACAAATAGGATGGCTTGTGTTTTGCATGGAAGAGTTTCCGTGATAAAAGCATTGTTGACTCTGATGAGGACTAAACTCCGGAGACTGCTACCGCATTATCGACTCGAGGAAAAGCCACGCGATATTTACTCTCGTTCAGGCACGTTCACAGATAGGGCTCAACCTGTGCAGAACACATGCCCTTTTTGTCCTTACACTCCGAAGTGCCCTTTTTTGGAGGTGTTTTATTATTTTTTTAAATATATAAATTAATGCTATTGTTAAACATTTACGTCTGTCTGTGTGTTTTACAAATATATTTATCAAATAAAATTATTAAAAAACTAAATATTTTTGGATCCGCTCAAACTGTCTGTCTTAACTCCGCCCCCTGAGTGCAGCGAGCTGAAGTTCCACAGCAGTCAGAGGCAGCTGAACGTCCTGCAACGGTAAATAAGTATCTTGTTGTTTGAGTACAATGCTGTGTCATTACGAAAGAAACACTAGTATGTATATAACGGCGCATGTTTTATAAATTTGAGCAGAGCCGAATTATCCATAGACGGGATTGGTCGAGTGGGCAATCAGGGGGCACTAAGGGCTCCATACTGCAGCAAGGGCTGGCACAAAATGCGACCAAATTGAGTTTTTGACAAAGCGCGAGCAGTTTTTAAACAAGTGTTCACCCATGTGAAGGGCACCCGTGACAACAATACGGAATGCACGGTCTGGTTTTTACCGTTTTTTTTGCATGACGCGTATTAATCGTTTAACTAAAGTCAACACATCTCACGCGAGAAGACGCGCCCGCGCGGGTAAATGTTTAGCCTACATTAACACCAAAAACATATCAGATTAGAAAGGTCTTAGACATCAGATGCCCAGTTGGGAAAACTGGATAGAGACGAAAAACGTGTAAAGGATACAAGTATGCACATTATATTGCCCTGTCACTCATTACAGTATGCAATCTGGATATAATTTATTGTATATGCATGTATCTCATGCCTTGACTTAGTCAAGGGAGTTGTATGATTATTTGGTTCATAACTTTTTATTCTGAAATCAACTGCATAGAGTTAAGTCTATTTAGTATTTAGTATATTTTTTTAGTAATGCAGTTATTTGCACCTTCAAAAGACCAAGGTTCCTGGTCCTCAGCACCAGGTAGGCAGATACATGTTGAATATGCTTATGGTATGGCTATAGTATAGTATAATCTCCTATTTTGATCTTTAATATCCTATTTCCCCCTCTTCTCAATCACATGCATAAACATGTTAACCAAATAATACAAATTAGCTTATAAAACCAAACAGAATACCTTTTTTTCTTCAAACATATTTTTATGTAACTTTATGTATGTAAGCAGAGGAAAAAATTTAAATTAATATATTCTACAATTAAATAAGAGCGAGCACTTCACAAACACATGACTACAAATAGGCCTAATACAGACAAACACCCAGGATGTAAATTGTTAAAGCCAACTTACAAGGGCAGATATCCTTTGCACTGTATAATGCCAAGCTATCATAAAATGTCATTTTTCATTCATTAATAGTGATTTTTTTCAATCATTAATAGTGAATAAATATAAAGCTATTAAGATGATTATTAAGTGATATTTATTTGGAGGGGGTGCCCTTTTTCAGTTTCAGCACATGCCCCTCAAAAGGTCTGTGCACGGCCCTGCTCTCGTTTGATTGCTTCGTTTATTCCTTTGCCTTGTTTGCCTTCGCTGACTGCATATGCAGGTACTGTGAGTCTTGAATGCTCTTTCTCTGCCGTACTTTTGCTCTTCCTAGAGTGCCTCGTGCACGTTCAAATCAATCAGGTGTGCGCATGTGTGGGCAGATTCCATAGCAACAGGGGTGGTGCCATGGTCGTGTGAGAGAGTGATAGTCGCGCAAGCCAATCATTTGTTTCATCCCGAATGGAAAAATGAACTGTTTAAAACAGTGGTGAGAGGTCTAAAGACACTTGAGTTTTATACTCTCTTTTTCAGAGTACTTATATTTTAATTACAACCCCAAAACAGAAAAAGTTGGGACACTGTAGAAATTGTGAGTAAAAAAGGAATGGAATAATTTACAAATCTCATAAGCTTATATTTTATTCACAGTAGAATATAGATAACATATCAAATGTTGAAAGTAAGATATTTTGAAATGTCATGCCAAATATTGGCACATTTTGGATCTCATGAGAGCTACACATTCCAAAAAAAGTTGGGACAGGTAGCAATAAGAGGCCAGAAAATTTTAATGTACATATAAGGAACAGTTGAAAGACCAATTTGCAACTTATTAGGTCAATTGGCAACATGATTGGGTATAAAAAGAGCCTCTCAGAATGGCAGTGTCTCTCAGAGGTCAAGATGGGCAGAGAATCACCAATTCCCCCAATGCTGCAGCGAAAAATAGTTTTCTGAGCTTCTCAGAGAAAAAATGCAATGAGATTGAAGTTATCATCATCTACAGTGCATAATATCATTCAAAGATTCAGAGAATCTGGAACAATCTCTGTGCGTAAGGGTCAAGACCGGAAAACCATACCGGATGCCTGTGATCTTCGGGCTCTTAGATGGCACTGCATCACATACAGGAATGCTACTGTAATGGAAATCACAACATGGGCTCTGGAATACTTCCAGAACACATTGTCAGTGAACACAATCCACCGTGTCATTCGCTGTTGCCAGCTAAAACTCTGTAGGTCAAAAAAGAAGCCATATCTAAGCATGACCCAGAAGCACAGGCGTTTTCCCTGGGCAAGGCTCATTTAAAATGGACTTTGGCAAAGTGGAAAACTGTTCTGTGGTCCAACGAATCAAAATTTGAAGTTCTTTTTGAAAAACTGGGATGCCATTTCATCCGGACTAAAGAGGACAATGACAACCCAAGTTGTTATTAGCGCTCTTTTCAGAAGCCTGCATCTCTGATGGTTTGGGGTTGCATGAGTGCGTGTGGCATGGTCAGCTTACACATCTGGAAAGGCACCATCAATGCTGAAAGGTTTATCCAAGTTCTAGATACATATGATCCCATTCAGACGTCGTCTCTTTCAGGGAAGACCTTGCATTTTCCAACATGACAATGCCAGACCACATAGTGCATCAATTACAACATCAAGACTGCATAGAAGAAGGATCTGAGTACTGAAATGGCCAACCTGCAGTCCAGATCTTTCACCCAAAGAAAAGATTTGGTGCATCATAAAGCGAAAGATGCGACAAAGAAGACCTAAGACAGTTGAGCAACTAGAAGTCTGTATTAGACAAGAATAGGACAACATTCCCATTCCTAAACATTGGTCCTCCTCCAGCTGTTCCTTTATATGCACATTTAACTTTTCTGGCCTCTTATTGCTACCTGTCCCAACTTTTTTTGGAATGTGTAGCTCTCATGAAATCCAAAATGAGCCAATATTTGGCATGACATTTCAAAATATCTTACTTTCAACATTTGATATGTTATCTATATTCTACTGTGAATAAAATATAAGTTTATGAGATTTGTAAATTATTCCATTCCTTTTTTACTCACAATTTCTACAGTGTCCCAACTTTTTCTGTTTTGGGGTTGTATGTATTGGTATAAAAAGACAGTTTAAACAAATTTGTAAAAAAGTTTTTTAGATAATTCCTGCCTATCCTGCCTTTAACATGCATTGTTCATGCAACACAACATAAAAACTATAACATAAACTCAAAGGTTTGCATAAAGTAAATCTTAGTTGTTTTAACTAAAATTAAAATGTAGTTCAATATTTTACTACGTTCTTACCTCAACTTAATTAATTAATACATACATATATTTTATCAATGTGTGCACTTAATCTTTGTACAGTGTGTCAGGAATTTGTTAGCATTTAGCCTAGCCCCATTCATTCCTTAGGATCCAAACAGGGATGAACTGAGAAGCCACCAAACACTTCCATGTTTTCCCTATTTAAAGACTGTTGCACAAGTAATTATGTTGACAGAATAAAAATGGTGATTTTTGAAACGGATAAAAAATGAGAACTATATTGTATGGTGGAAGAGCACTTAGTTTGCAGCACATCAACCTCGTTGCACAGTAACATCATCACTCCTGACTACTCCCCCTCTTGCTCAAACTTCCAGCAATATTACTGCTCCAGAGATCAGAGGGAAACATGAAGTGTATGGTGGCTTCTAAATTCATCCCTGTTTGGATCCTAAGGAATGAATGGGGCTAGGCTAAATGCTAACACATTCACAACGCGCCGTACAAAGATTAAAGGTGCAATTTGTAAGATATTTGCAGTAAAATGTCCAAAAACCACTAGGCCAGTGTTATATTTTGTCCAGCTGATTACTATCAATATCTGTAATGTTTTCAACTACTTGTAAATCGTGAGAAAATTTCCATTCAAAACATTGACACGGGGCAGTGCAGTCTCCTGTCAATGACGTTAATATCCATGTGACCCTTTGTCACTGCCTTTACTGACGTAAACCACATGACAACAGTGGTCGAGCTCGAAAAAATAAAATGGCGGCCAAGGAAGCAGCTGGAGCACAAATTTAGTGAAAATAAACGTATATTTTCACTTTTTAAGCATTTTAATTGCATTTCTAGCGAGAAATTAGTATTGTAGTTTTCAAATATGTGATTAGTTATCACAAAGGCGCTCTCTGTTAATATTTCAAACACGCTGCCTTTGAAGTGCGTCAGAAAGCCTTTCTCTGAGCGGCCTTCAGGCCTCCGAGGCCGAAGTCATGGCCTCATGAGGCAGTGAGGCAACAAGTCCTCACTGCCTTGAGTTTTCGGACGCAGCGAGCCAGTGTTGTGGACAAATGCGGAACTATGCGATAGCGCCTGTCGGGCTACGCGCTTGCTTATGAACTTATGGATATCTCTGTACCGTCTGCCGCTGGTTGTGTCAGCTCCTGTAAGAGTACAGGCCAACCAAACGACCCAAGAAGAGTTTGGAACAAAACGAGGGAGGATCAATTTGTTGTTGCATTATCTGGATGGAGAGAGCTTCACGACAACATTTAACTAGAGCGAGATTCTGATCCTGCTTGTGTTTTACGCGATGGGTGAGTTGTTTTGATTTGTAACCCTTCAAAAAACGTATGCTATTATATTGATCACAACATTAGTGTGTAGATTGTAATCAGCGCGTCTTCCCGCGAACGATATGCACATCAAAGGTTTTGTACAGCAATATAAATGGTCATTTTAAGACACTTCACAATAAGATTTGTACTGTCAATACATTTTGTGAAAAATCATTGTAGATTGTAAGTTGAAAACTTAATTCTGTGCTGTGTTTACTATCGAATTTGGACTAATACTGTAATATCAATATGACTAACAATTTCGTTTTGAACATCACATATAAACTTACATAATGAAATAAACGATGTCATCAAACGCAACATTTATAAGACTTGATTACCTTACGTGATTTCTCGTTCGCGTCTGATTGATGGCCATCAGTGGTTGAGTTAAAGACTACAAATCCCATAATTCCACGCTGCTTCAGAGCGTCAGTAAACAACATCATTGTTATTGTTTGATCTGGCGCCATCTAGCGGCGAAAATAATACAAACTGCATCTTTAAGTGCATGCATTAAAAAAAAGATAGGTATGTATTAATTTATATAAGTTGAGGTAAGAACATAGTAAAATATTGAAAATGGTGGTGTTTTCCTTTAATGACTGTGAATATGCATTGGTATTCAAAAAACACCAAGTTAAATGAATTTAACAATTTTTTTTATGTAAACTCAAATATTTGTGTAAAAATAATGAATTTTTTCTTGTAATTTTGACTTTAACTCTCCTCAAGTTGAATTTACTCAAAAAGCATGATGCAGAAATGATGCATAGGCTTATATATTTTTAGTAAATATAACACATCATTTTTACAGTGTATTTGCTATGATTTTATCACAAGTTAACACAACAAATAAAATACACATATCAGATAATAGTTTTAACACAAAGCAGGCACCATAAAACCCATAACAGCAGTAATGTTTCCAGCCATCAACATAAATATACTTAGTGCCAGTGCAGGGAATCGGTTACAGTAAAGATATCTCTATTCTCAATTGCTCTGATTTACAATACATGTCTCCACTGAAATCTGACCTCTTGAACACATTGACCAGAGTTTATGTTTGTCTGAAGATACCCTACTCATGAATTATATACGACTGCTATTTAGTACATGGGGTTAAATTTGTGGAGAACCTGCATCTGGTTTGGATTAGCTGTCTCGTACAGCAAAACAGACAGAAACTGGTGTGTGACAGAAGCTTTAACACTAAGTCATTTCAGAACGCCTGGGGTGTTAATGTGTTTAGCAATCTAACCAAATCTATGTCTCTGTCTTAAAAACATTTTTTAAACACTTCCTCTTAAAAACATATTTGCATGTGAACCTCAATATTACAACTGTTAATACTTCCTCTGCTGTGTCTGCTTTATTGTTAAAAAGGGTTTTGGGCACTTGTGAGCAGGTTAAGCCAACTCATCAACCAGCTCCAGTAAACCCAATGGCACAGATGTGTCTATTCAGATTCTTTCTGTTTTGAAATGAAAACAGGACTCATATCCATTCATATATTCTGTGCTTTATAAAAGCTATTAGAAACAGACAGACTTTGTTCTTTTCTAAACTGTTCATCCCAAAAATGTTAATATAATTAATACATGAATGTGAAACAGGATACAAACACAAACCAAACATTTCCAGACAGAAAGCTTTGCCAGTCACATCACACACACACACACGACTGATGTGTTTTATCTGCAGTCATGAGAAGAAACGAGGCTAAAGGAGAAAAAAGAGGAAATGTGTATAGCTAAACATCTATATAAGCAGTAAATGTGCTGATGTCAGTATCAACTGAAGGCTGAAATTATCTCAGTGTTTTTCCAAGAGATTATTTGAAGGTTTATTGATAGTAGTGAAAATCCAGCATAGATACTTGTGTGTGAATCTCTTTACAATTAGAAATTACAATTAGGCTATCAGTACATATTATGTTTGATATTTTTATTGGCAAATCTACAGAATATGTATTTTTTTATTTGTTATTGTTGTAATTACAATATCAGACAAAATCGTCCCAAGCTGTCACTGGGACAGTACCCTTAAAAAGTCCTAATGTTTACCATTATGATACCAATATGTACATCTGATGTACTAAAATAAACTCTTTAGGTGCAAATGTGTACTTTTTGAAAGGCCCCAGTGACAGCCAGGGATCATTGATAAAAAAAAAATTCTGACATAAATAAGTACACTGTCAGAAATAAAGGTACTGTACTGTTTTCTGTCACTGAGGTGGTACCCTTAAAGGTTCATTTTTGTACCTTTATTGGTATACATGGAAATGTTGTACCTTTTGGGGTACAATATTATACCCTAAGGACCTATTGTGTACCTTAAGGAACAATTTTGTATCAGGGCTAAAAAAACATTTATACACAATATAGGTATACAATACTGTACCCAAAAAGGAACAACATTGTATTATGTTTTGTATAACTGTAGGTGTACGAAACAGAACCTTTGGTACCACCCCAGCAGCAGAAAAGGTACATACAGTGTAGATAATAGCAGAATATACTATGCACATATACAGTAGCATATATACCTCAATAACACAATGAATCTATAATAATCGCAATGTTATATTTGAATATAATATAATTATAATTGTTTGATATACAGAGTAGTACACACAAAAATAATACATTTGATAAACAACGTGATAAACAATTTTGTACTGCATAGGATCTATGGAAACTTAGTGGAAACTTATGGATACAGTGCCCCCTGTAGGCTGATATTAGTCACTGTTTCTACATTCAGAGGACATTATTTCTGTGAGCTAGCAGCCATACTACATGATGACATATCTTACTCAACTCTCATGAGTTGAGAAAATTACATCTCCAATCACTATGTAATCTCCAAATTCTGTAATCTAGTTTTATGTTTATTAATATTAACAATAGAATTACACAGACGACAGAAATAATGAGAAATATTTGACTCTAAATCAGATAAGAATGGATGTTATATTTGTAACATTACATTAAGCAGTCGAAACACTAAATATAATCAAACATGCAACCACAGAAACTGCACTGTTATGGAAGTGCTCTTGAATCTGACACTACTGAAGAGCAAGTGCTCATGCTGTTTTGAAATGCAAATGAGATTTATGATGCATACAGTATGTTTTTCATAGAGAGGGAACCTACGACTGCAAGCCATTATAAAACCATAGCTGTACAGTATACTTTAACTTCTGGCAACTTATTATATGTGCCAATGTATTTACAATGTCTAAAACAGGCCACAGTATAACATGTAGGGTTGTGAGACCAAAATATATCAATATGTGAGTGTTACAGATGGTGGGTGCTTGTGTTCTGGATCTTCTGAGTTCATCTTGCTTGGTAGTTGTTTACTGGCTCAAGTCTCTGTGATATTCTGCTCTCTGAACTTTCACAGTTTTGGGGGTATGAACAATGACAATATTGATGCTAACCAGGGGGAAATGTTATTGTTTAAATGGTGCTCTTTAATAGTTCAGGAGATTTGATGGAGTTCTAAGTTGTGTTTTATTGAAATATCCCCATATGGCAAAAGAAAAAAATATGCCAAAAATATGTTTTAAATAAATTGTGTAGGAAGTAAAGCTTAATTAAATATATATTTTTAAATGTGAAAATAAGTATGTATACAATAAGTATTTTTTTTTTGCAGTTCAATTTATCAATATAAATGCCAAAAAATATACTGGTGAAAATTTCAGCACATATATTTTTGGCAATTTTTTGTATATTTTGAAATATATCTAAATTTATATTTGAAAATATAATTTTTTTTCCATATGGGTCATCTTACAGTAGATGTTTATCTTAAAAGGGTAAAGATAAATCTTTGGTGTCTCCAGAGCACATACTGTGTAAATTTTTAGCTAAAAAATATCATAAAGATGATTTATTATAAAATGTTAAAATTGCCGCTTTGTAGGTATAAGCAAAAATATGGTGTTTTGGGTGTACCCATTTAAATGTAAATGAGTTGATCTTTGCACTAAATGGAAGTGCCGTGGTTGGAAAGTTGCAGATTAGGGGCGGTATTATTACAATAAGATCCCCTTCTGACATAAGGGGAGACAGATTTCAATGACTTTTTTTCCACATGCTTGCAGAGAATGGTTTACAAAAACTAAGTTACTGGGTTGATCTTTTTCACATTTTCTAGGTTGATACAAGCACTGGGGACCCAATTGTAGCACTTAACACACATGGTATGGAGTTAAAAAGTATGGAGCTGTTATTGTATAGGTAAAATAATCTGGATGTGGGTCAATTGAAAAATGAGAAATGGGTCAGTTTATATTGAAATCTTCATTAATTTTGACTCTTGATTGCAAATCTGAGCTCAGTTTGAGATTGTTGAGATCTCTTCTGAACCTATAATTGAGACATTTGTAAGATTTCTGTTGTTGATTTTTTTCTCAGGAGAAATATGACTTAAGCATACATGTTTCCATTAAAAGGAAAAAATTTCCATTCATTAAATCTCACTAATGTTTAGAAGTGAGATTTAAGAGATTTAATCTGTGATTTTTTTGGGGGTAGCTTTAGCAAACAGCACTAATGGAGTCAAGATATGGCTCTTCATATAGTCATGACCACAAATCATGCTCAGAGATCTTTTAAGGGTTACTAAATAGTGCAAGTGCACCTGCACCTGACATTAAAGAAAATGAACAGGGGTGTACAGGGACACAGAGTGGGTACAGGGTGTAGCATTTGATGAATGCCACAACTTTCCACATCTCAGTAGGAAAGGTTGACAATGTTTTGACCTGAGCTCTAAAGGTGTTTAAGCAACCCTAGGCACATAACCTTTCTTTGGTTTGAGATTAACTTTCCAATCACTTAACCCAAACTTCAAGCAAGCAGTATCCTACTGCAGGTCCCTACTCATTTTACAGGAGCAAGAGTGAGCAGGATTACTGTTTTATAATTCAGCTAGCTATTGCTTGAAAAGAGGCTCTGCTAGAGATTTTCATGTATGTATCGCTGCAGCCCGGAGACTGCAAGTGGGAGGAGCTTACGCCGCAAGTGGGAGGAGCTAATGCCGCAAGTAGGAGGAATTTCAGAAATGTGCAAGTAGGAGGAGTTTACGCCGCAAATGGGACGGCGGTGAATGAGAATGGCAGGAAGTAGCGACAGTAATGAAAATAAACGATCCAATATCACGTTCCTCATCATGGTCTGATTTCTTACAGCTTGTTATTATTGTGTGTGTCCAATACCACTCACTGTCAATGATGAGGTCACATTTTTACACCTTTTTTACACTTAAATGTAATCAGGCTGTAGGCCTTATTCAAGCACATTTCTGAAGCTCCATATTCTACAATATCAAGTAAATTAACATATTAAAATGTAATGCAACTGGACCTAGTTAAGTGAATGTGTAAATACATGAAAAACATGTGGCCATCCATCTTTACTGCATTATTTTTTTAAATAGCAGGCTAATGTTTTTCTGAATGTTTTTCTGAATGTGTTACACATATATGACATTTAAATTTTTCAATGAATAAAATCATGTACAAGTCACTCAGAATTGATTGCAAAAGTGTTTATTTTATTTTATTATTTTTAGTCTTTGTAAGGAAACTATATCAGCTCATTAGAACTGATCTGCATGCAGTCAAATCTGCAAAATACAGGGTGGAAGGTTTTTGAATAAATGCCCTGGAGCTCACCTCGCTTTCCCTTCCCACCATAACCTGGTGGATACAAGAAGCAAAATAACAACTAGGGTTTATGGTTGACAGTGAACATTTACAAACATTAGGAATAATTTCTCAGCTCTGTAGGTCAATTGAATGGTGTCCAGAACTTTTAAACTCCAAGGGATGACATAAGTAAATTAGATTTTTAGTTTTCCTTTAGACTAAGAACTAGTTTATTCATCACCAATTTACACAAAAAGTACCAGGTGTGCAGCATTTGTAGTCAAACTCCAAACAAGTGGAGATTGAGTACATCTTCCAGAAGAGCTGTTTGTAGTGAGATGTCTGTTTTCCAGCATGTAACACCTGAGGTGAAAAAAAAATCACATAACATTATCAATGATTTTCTTGTTATGCATTTTCTTTTTAATGTCAATATTTACTTTCTAGCCATAAGATGTTCTTCAGCAACGCTCCTGATAACTGAACAGTTAGCACAGGCCGTTAAATTTTTTTAAAAAGCACATTATATAACATTCAACTACCTTGAAGATAAAGCATGATGGAGGGTCATCATCTTTTAACAGCTCATCCTTAAAGAAAAATATAAGTGGATTAAAATTGTTCTATGATGCACATTTTAAATCATCATTGCAATTGATTATGCATACCTTGCTAAAAACAGAGGGCACAACTGGGGTTTGGTCTGCTGAAATGAAGTAAATTAAAATTAGCTGACCAATATTATAGTTACATAATTTGAAACCCAGCAAAGTATATGTATTTTGTTTTATATCAAAGTTCTTACTTTCATATGCAAGTTCAGTTTTTTTCTTCCCGTAGGTTTCAGGGAGTGCAGAGCATTCTTCTTCTTCTGAAAGAGAATTAGAATTAAAACGTTATAAAATTATCCATTAATTTTTTATTTGACAAAAAATATCAGCAAAATATAAAAAGCTGACAATACCAGCTACAACAGCTAATTTTCTCTTTCTCCCATGTCTTGTACAATTTGATTATCATGCAACAAAAACAAATAAAGTAAGAAATAGAACAAGTTCAATATCAAAAATTAATTAAATGCAAGGATGTATTACATTGATTACAAATTACAGTAAAGACTTTTGTAAATATAGAAAAAAATTGAATTAATGGTCCAAATCCAATTCTAAATTATTCACCAATGAATAGAACAACATTTGAATACAAAAACATTTCAAAATCTTGCCAACCCCTAATAGTATTAAGAACAGCTATTAAAGGAGTTTGATAGAGCAAGTAGTGTTTACACCTGCTGATTTTTATCATCACTGAAACACTTTGTTACTTCTTTTCAGTCAAAGGGTCTGCAGAATATATTTTTACTGAAATAGTGTTATGAGCGAGTCACTAAATCATCTGTAGAAAAACAGTCCTATCTTCCCAAAACAGTTTACAGACTGAACAAGATTTCTTCACTTCTTTAAGAGTTTCTTAAAACACCACGTTAAAAGTACAGCTAATTTTTTCACACTTACTTAATTTTCAAGCAAGATGGCACACCACCATTTTCCTATGTTCTTCATGTTTAGCTGTGTACATAAAGTAATGAATTAGTACAATTTTCAATTATATTAAAATGCATATAGCTACAAAAATAAATACTTACTTCAGTGGAGTCAAACTTCTGTCCCAGAATAACATACAGTGCATACTATAATATGCAAAGACACACCAAAAAAAGTTAAATGGGTAACAGCAATAGAGACAGAGCGCCGATATGCAAATTTGAAAACCACGCCCACCGGGGGGGAAAACAAACCAACCGTCTCCATTGACTTTGTATTGCGAGAGGCTGCCTCCTTGTCATTTCTGGCTTATAACAAAAAACAGAATAATGCCTAAAAACTGCTGTGTGACAATATGTACAGCTAACAAGCCAAAGAACCCAGAAATAAGTTTTTATAAGCTGTCGAGCCGTAAAACCCAGCTTTTAAGAAGAATAAAGTGGATCGCCGACTACGTTTTCCCCTAGTGGACGCAGTTCTACTAATAGAAGTACTATGAAAAGTTGCCTGTTTCCACTTTTGTTTCTTTAAACGCTCGTTTTATGAGGTCGACAGCTTAAAAAAAACTTATTTCTGGGTTTTTTGACTTTTTAGCTGTACACCTTGTCACACAGCACCTTGTATGTATTATTCTGTTTTTAATTTTAATCTGTAAATAAGTTTTTATAAGCTGTCGACCCCAAAAACGAGCGTTTAAAGACACAAAAATGGAAACAGGCAACTTTTCATAGTAATACTATTAGTAGAACTGCGTCCAATAGGGGGAAACGTAGTCGGCGATCCACTTTATTCTACTTAAAGACAGGGTTTTACGGCTCGACAGCTTATAAAAACTTATTTCTGGGTTCTTTGGCTTGTTAGCTGTACATATTGTCACACAGCAGTTTTTAGGCATTATTCTGTTTTTTGTTATAAGCCAGAAATGACAAGGAGGCAGCCTCTCGCAATACAAAGTCAATGGAGACGGTTGGATTGTTTTCCCCCCCGGTGGGCGTGGTTTTCAGGTTATGACGCGCGGCGCTCTGTCTCTATTGATTACACCTCGATGTTCCTCATTTACAGTACGTACTTGCCATCAAGACAAACACTCAGTTATTTGACAGCCTTTGTCTTGCATTGTCCTAGTAATGAAATCAAACACACCATAAATTATTAATTGATGTGATAAACACACAACAACTTGTAAATTAAGAACTTTATACATTACAGCAGAAGCTGTGAGTCATGTGGAACATCAAAAAAAATCTTTCACTGATAAGTGAACCTAAAACACAATAACATGCGTTTCACATTTATTTCACTGATTGTTATGAGTAATACATTTTATAAAATAATTATGATATTAAAACAAATGTTTCAATTACATTACATTACATTATGAATTACAAATGAAAAGTTTTAAAATAATTGCATGCATTGTACAATTAAATTAGGAGTTGAACCGTTATTGTAATATCAAATCCATTTATAAAACGTTTTAGACATTTACAATTTGAAAATCAATGCAGACCTAAAACGTACAAACATTACACAGCCACAATACCTTATTATTATGGTCTTCAGAATCCATAATCTGGAGAGCAAATTGTAGAAATGGAATGCAGAAAAGATTTTGTCATCCACGTTACAGATTTTGTAATTTGTGTGCTAATAAAAAACTACAGAAATGTATCTGGATACACTTTACCCTTATCTTTTTTAATACATCAAGACTAAAAACAGCGTACAAACGCCATTATAAAATGGTCTTCTTCAGAACTTATAATGCTTTTTT